>NC_047133.1:3270797-3579433 GCF_009829125.3 Periophthalmus magnuspinnatus
AAAATATTTTTCACCAAGTCTGATCAAAGCACCAAGGTAAGTTTTTTTGACATTCAAATTGGCAAACGCTAGCAAGTCTTTCTCTTTAGGCGAGTTTTTAAAAGAATGCATTTGGAAAACTATTAATATGGGATATAAGTCTTGCATATTCATGTTTTGCCACATGTTACAGACCAAATCTCCAATGTAACACTGTATTTACAAATATATATCCTGGCCCGGCCCCTCTGTCAAATTTTAGAACCCGATTTGACCCGTGACTCAAAACTTTACCCACCCCTGCCCCAGAAGAAGAACTCTTTCCACACATATTACCAATGCAAATGATTGAGCAATAATATTTAAGGAAATACTGCAGCATATGAACTTATCAAACAAACATTAAAGAACTTCCACTTATCTGTAGCTCTTTTTACCGCACTGAGTAGAACTAGTTTGACTGTGGTGTCGTGTCAGGAGCATCTGTCGTTATTGTTAGTCCTCTGTATCAGCTCCTGGGGTTTTCACTACTGCTTTGGGCTTTGCAGCAGATTTGTCCTTCACACTTTTCAGTGCATGCTGGGAAGAGAAAACTTTCAATCTATGTTAGAAAAAAAAAAGGATTTTCGAAAAAATAACTATAGTTGGCACAGTGGCAGAGTGTGCAGCTTTTTACTGCCGTCAAATGTAAATTGACGCAGTTTTGATCCGACGTCAGAGCTTAAGATCAGGGATGTCTGTGTATTTGTACGCAACGAGAACGAAGTAACTACAGTATTTTCTGGACTATAAGTGTCACTTTTTTCATAGTTTATCCAGGGGGTGCGACTTATACTCAGATGCAACTTATATGTGAAATTAATCAGATATATAATTTCACATCTTTGTTATTGGACACTCCAGTATCTCCTCCTCCTGCACCACTGAACATTTAAAATTTCAACATTACGGTCACTTAAAAGACAAAACAAAAAAGACCCTCTAAAAGAAAAACTTATTCTGCTGAGTCTGATGAGCCACGAAGAAGAAGAAGAAGAAGAAGCGGCATTTCATCTTCCTCTGGACTTGACAGAGTTGTTCAGAAGCGACACCGAGGACGAAGAATTCAGTGGATTTATTGATTTGTAGTGAGATCCAGACTAAACTTGTTGCTTGTTTTTATACTTTATTTATCTGATGAACTGTTAATATCTTACGTTAACAAACCAGACACGTGTTCAGTTCTGTCTGTGCTTCATGCGGCTGAATAAATATAAATGTGTTACGTTAGCGTTAGCGTGATGTACTGATATTCAGCCTGTTGTTCCACATTTTATTATAACTTGCCTTTAAAGATAAAACGTCTGTTCTTGGTCTCGGATTTTGTTAAATAAAACTCCCCAAAAAAAGCGACTGATATGTTTTTTCTTCATTATTATGCTTTTTTTGGCTGGTGCGACTTATACTCCAGAGCGACGGAAAATACATTATATATGACTAAAGTTAAGTAAAGTTTTTGTCTTGCCAAATAACACAACAACAGTACACATTTGCATTACTTATACTTTACCGTACTTTAACTACTACCCGTATTTGTTGCTACCCACCAACCAAACATTCTTAAATTAGCGCTGGTCACAAACATTTATCTCTTTGCACGAAGCAGCAGGTTGTTTGATTACAAAAAATAACATCTATTAGACCGAATGACTATTTTCAAAGGAACACTTAAGTCTGAAAAATAC
This sequence comes from Periophthalmus magnuspinnatus, assembly GCF_009829125.3. NCBI lineage: Eukaryota > Metazoa > Chordata > Actinopteri > Gobiiformes > Gobiidae > Periophthalmus > Periophthalmus magnuspinnatus. The sequence continues at coordinate 3,272,501 of NC_047133.1, forward strand.
TTTGTCGGAAGATCTAAGCTGGGCGAATACATCTTATTTACTGAAGTGTCTTTGAAGTAGTGCCCTGTACAACCTCTATCCTTCACTTCCACCGCCACAATATGTAGCGTCGACAAAACTACCTCGAAAACTCTCCCCGCGACATTCATTACGACGGATAATGTAATGCGTTAGCCGGCGCTGTCCCATCACCGCGAACATTTTTGGACCACACATTTGCATACGCCCTCGGGACCGCCCCTCCGCCTCTTGCTAATATCCTGCCAGCCATTAACAACATTATTAAACCCACCAAGTCTCCGTCTCCGTGGCGCCCTCTCCTAAAGTAAATAAGTGTTTCTTTGTAATAACAGTGTTCTGCTTGGACTAGCTCTTTGCCGTCCTCCGAGGCGAACTGTAATGTCGCTTCCATTGTCGGCAAATAGGACACTGTGTGATTATGTCCCCGTCTAATGACTCTTGTGGCTGCGACGGTCAGGTTGGGAGTAGTTTGGTTCGGAAAAGACAGTACTTACGCACGTTTTAAAGGGTATGTTCTGCGGTCGTTTTAATTGTGAACCATTCTGAGTTGTTTTTTTCATCAAAATCAGACGTAAAGTTGCGTTTTGTTTCGTTCCAAGTTTGCGCAGCTCTACAGTTTTAGCGTTTTTTATGGATTCGCGAGCTTAAAATGCACTCTCGCTGATGACATACAGTATAATGAAGCTTTAAAAAGGTGTACAGTGGGCCCTCGTTCTAAAAATAACCCGCAATAAACGAAATCCGCGAAGTATCAGCGTTATTTTTTACAATTATTCTATATGTTTCGCAGCTGTAAAACCCCTCACCACACACTTTATACACTTTTCTCACACAGACGTTAACATTTTCTCACATTTCTCTCTCGTTTAAACTCTCTCAAAGTTCAAACCTTCGTAGATTTTTAAAAATAAGTACAGCATTACAGAATGAAACCACGTTATTTTCCTTCGTCTTTATGTGACAAACCGAAGATTCCTTTATTCTGTAATGGCGCCCCCTACAGCCGAGGAACTTCTACCTTCTACCTTCCCTCAGCGTGTCCAGAAGTCCAACTTTTTCTGCGACGGTTAGCATCTTCCTTGACCTTTTGGGAGCGACCGCAGGAGCCTTTGTCGGTGCAGAACTTTATTTTCTATGTTTTTTGCTGTAAAACCGCTCACCACACACTTTATACACTTTTCTCACGCAGGCGTTAACATTTTCTCACATTTCTCTCTCGTTTAAACTCTCTCAAAGTTCAAACCTTCGTAGGCGTCTTTGTCGGTGCAGAACGTTTCATCGACATTGTGGGTTTTGTTGGGGAGGAAACAAATTGCAAACGTACAGCACTTCAGAGTTGTTCTTTGAAGCTGTTTAGATCATTATTGAGGTTAACAATGGACAAAATGTGAAATATTGATGTATACTTGAATTACTATCACAGAAAGTATAACATATCTGCTTTTACAGTTTGAGTCCTGCACCAGAACAAGGTCACACTCAGTGCTAATGGTACAAGTAGTAAAGTACTGCACTTAAGGAGAATTTTTAGGTACCTGCATTGTACTTAAGTCAACTTTACAGTGGATACTTTTTACTTTTACTTCACTGCATTTGAGAGCAGTATCTGTACTTACATTTTTAAACTTTTCATATGATTTGAGGGGTTATTTTTTACCACGTTCATTGTAACATCATGACTAAAGTTTTTGAGTTGAAGATTCAGCTTTGAGCAACAAAAATAAACACAAAATTCATAAGAAAAATTGAGAAACTGATTCTTATTCTTTTTAGTTTATTATTATTTATCTTTATTTACACAATGAGAGCACTTTGGTTCTCTTTTTCATTTGTGCCCTGTTTAAAATACAACACAAACTGGAAAAAAACAAGTCAAAAACAAGTGCAGGTGTGTGTATAAAGGTTTATCAGATTATTAAATTGCAATTAAACTATGTATCATTATTTTTATTTTATTTTTTATTTAACCAGGAAAGTCCCATTGAGATAATCTATTTTTCAAGGGAGTCCTGGCCAAGACAGAAGCACAGTTAATAATAATAATAATAATAATAATAATAATAATAATACATTTTTTTATATAGCGCTTTAAGACACTCAAAGACGCTTCATTTTACATACAAGAATAAAATATCACAGAATTTACAACATAAAATCAAACATTAAAAGCCATTTTGGTTACAGTTACATCACACACATTTCAACATCACAAACTGATTCTTAAAAACAATTACAAATCATAGACTTAATTTCCAAACCTTTCGACGTAGATTTAAACTGAACTATTCAAGTCAGTTCTTGTCATTTCAAGACTTTTTGTAAATTATTCCATGTTGAAGTTGCAGAATATTGAAATGACACTGGACCAGTCTCTGTGCAGCACACGGGACAGAAAGAAGCTGCAGGTTTGTGATGGCAGAGCATAATAAAATAAAATAAAATAAGATAAAATAAAATAAAATACGCCTTTATTAGTCCCACAGGGGGAAAATTCCAGTATTGCACCGCACAGTTAAAGAACAGAAGGAAAATGGTACACGCAATAAAACAAGATAATAGATAAATAGCTTAAAATATTAAAAAATAGACTTAAAAATAAACTAAAAATAGACTCTAATATAACATAACGTCCATCTGTTTTATGTTGAATATACGTACATAAATATGGAGGGAGCAGACCCAAGTCCAACGCCGCGTGGACAGTCCAACGCCGCGTGGACAGTTCAACGCCGCGTGGACAGTCCAACGCCGCGTGGACAGTTCACGGTGGTGCGTCGTACAGTTTGTGATAAATCGCAGAGAGGATGATGGTGAACGGGGTCGGGGCGTTCGTATAAATAACATCTCCATAATCTAAAACGGGTAAAAACGTTGCAGGGACAAGCCTCTTCTTTGCATGAAAAGAGAAACCATTTTGAATCATATCTCTACATTTAGCACATTAACAAATGAACACGTTTACTTTTTAATCTTAAAGCACATTTTTAAACACATACTTAAATATTTAGTAATAAGTAGATTTTTTCATGTGATACTTTTACTTTTCACCTCTTTATTTATACTTTTACTTTACTAAACTGTGTACTTCACCCACACTCTAAGCTCTGAGGTTAATACAAGTGCATTTTACTGAGCCCTTTTGGTCCCATTTTCTCCCATGATGCAATGCTCCAGGGAGAACCAGTCAAACTCTCACCAAATCCACCAAAAACTTTAAAAAAACTCACTTTTTCTGTCCTGGTGCAAACCCACAGCAGTGACCCGGGTCTGTCTCTGGGGCCATGAGTCCAGTGCTTTTTTATTCTTTTTTTAACAAGTACCAAAAAACTTTATTTTATCCGACTTCTCTGGGCTCATAATTAAAACAGTGACATGTTTTACCAGATCGACGACGCTGAGAGTTATAAATTCAACAAAACAAAATAAACTTTTTCCCCAGAACTGTGGTTGTTGTAGGTAACTTGTCTCCTGTTGTCCAACTACTGGTGCGTCTCCTCTTTGTCTCTTTCTCTCTTTCTCCCCGTCTCTCTCCATCTCTCTCTCCTGAAAGAGCTGAGTTTGCACTTTGGCTGCTTAAAGAGAAAGTTTACAGTCTTGCTCACAGTTTTACAGTCTTTCTCTCTTTCTCTCCATCCCTCTCTCTTGCTTACACACCTCTGTCTCTCTCAACCTTTATTTCACCCTCCCTTATTTCTCACTTTCTCTCTCTCTCTTCCTCCTTCCCTCCTCTCTCTGTTTCTTTCTCCATCCTTGTTTCCCTTCCTCTCACTTTCTTTCTTGCTCTCTCCCTCATTCTTTCTGCCCCGTCTCTCTCACTCGTTCTTTCCCTCCTCTGTCTCTCTGTCCTCTGGGAGCAGAGTCACGTCCGTGCTTAGTGTAAAGTGCACTCAGGCACATTTTTCTAATTGACTAAACAAAGGTACAGAGAGAGGCTTGTGTGGATGTGGACGAGCCAGTGGGCCGTGAACATGTGCTCACTGCAGAGAGAGGAGAGAGAGAAAGAGAGGGAGAGAAAGAGGGGGAGAGACAGAGGGAGAGAGAGAGGGAGAGAGAAACAAAGAGACAGAGAGAGAGGCTTGTGTGGATGTGGATGAGCCAGTGGGCCGTGAACATGTGCTCACTGCAGAGAGAGGAGAGAGAGAAAGAGAGGGAGAGAAAGAGGGGGAGAGGGAGAGACAGAGGGAGAGAGAGAGAGGGAGAGAGAAACAAAGAGACAGAGAGAGAGGCTTGTGTGGATGTGGATGAGCCAGTGGGCCGTGAACATGTGCTCACTGAAAGAGAGGAGAGAGAGAGAGAAAGAGAGGGAGAGACAGAGGGAGAGAGAGAGGGACAAAGAGAGAGGGAGAGAGAAACAAAGAGACAGAGACAGAGAGAGGCTTGTGTGGATGTGGACGAGCCAGTGGGCCGTGAACATGTGCTCACTGCAGAGAGAGGAGAGAGAGAGAGAAAGAGAGGGAGAGAAAGGGGGAGAGGGGGAGGGAGAGAGAGAGGGAGAGAGAGAGAGGGACAAAGCGAGAGGAGAGAGAGGGAGAGAAAGAGAAGGAGAGACAGAGAGAGAACAGAGAGAGAGAAAGAGGGGGGAGAGACAGAGAGAGAGACACACAGAGGGAGAGAGAAAGAGATACAGAGAGAACGAAAGAGAGAGGGGGCAAGAGACAGACAGAGAGACAGAGAGATCCTGTGTTTGTCCTCCCACTGGAGGAGCTGGAGGAAGTGTCTGGGGTGAGGGAGGTCTGTGAGTCCCTGTTGTGACTCCACTCTGCACAAACACTAACTGTTCTGCCTCGTTTCTTTACATTTACAGAGAAACTCGTCTAAATGAGAAAGTGTGAAGTCGTCTCTGATGTGCACAGGCCAAGAGTGTGTGTGTGTGTGACAAGTGTGTGTGTGTGTGACAAGTGTGTGTGTGTGTACAGTGTGTGTGACAAGTGTGTGTGTGTGACAAGTGTGTGTGTGACAAGTGTGTGTGTGTGACAAGTGTGTGTGTGTGTACAGTGTGTGTGACAAGTGTGTGTGTGTGACAAGTGTGTGTGTGTGCACAGTATGTGCGTGTACAGTGTTTGTGTGTGTACAGTGTTGGGGTGTGTGTGTGTGTGTGTACAGTGTGTGTGTGGGGGGGTGTGTGTGCGTGTGTGTGGGTGTGTGTGTGTGTGTGTGTGTGTGTACAGTGTGTGTGACAAGTGTGTGTGTGTGCACGGTATGTGTGTGTACAGTGTTTGTGTGTGTACAGTGTTGAGGTGTGTGTGTGTACAGTGTGTGTGTGTGGGGTGTGTGTGGGGTGTGTGTGTGGGGGTGTGTGTGCATGTGTACATGTGCAGGGTTCTTACCCTTTTAACACCATGTCGGCCCAGGTCAGTCTGATTTACCTTTAACTCTGTTTGTAGCTGTGGCTCTAAAGATGCACTAAGTAACTTTTCTGATCAACTGTCTGCCACCTGCTTGTTTCCATGGAGATGTTATTGTTATGCCGGTAAAGTTTTTCAGAGTACAGCATTATTAAACCGTTCTACACATATATATGTAAGTGATTATATGTTTCAAGATACTTTAATGCCACACTGTGGAATATTCCCACTGAAACAATAACATGATCAGAGGCTTTTTAATGTTCATGTTTATGTCTAAAAATAAGCAATATTTGAAGAGCAGCGAGAAGTGGACACATTTTATACAGCGACACAGACTCTGGGGCGAGGAGGGGAAGTGTCTTGCTCAAGGACACAACAGCAGCACTAATCTGAGGGAATAGAATCACAACAAGAGAGCGGGATTCAAACCGGCAACCTTCAGGTCAGTGTGCAAACGCTCTACCAACTGAGCCACTGTCACGACGAACACAGCTCAAATGTAACAGCTGCACAGATTTGACTGTGGGCTCCATGTCTCTCTCCCTTTTCCATCATTCTCTCTCTCTTCTTCTACCTCTCCTTTCCTCTCTTCTCTCCTCTTCTCTCTTCTGTCTTTCCTCTCTCTCTTTTATTTTCTCTTTACTGTCTCTGTTCTCTCTCTTCTCTCCTTCTCTCTCTTCCTCTGTTTCCATCATTCTCTCGCTCTTCTTCTACCTCTCCTTTCATCTCTTCTCCTTCTCTTCTCTCTTTCCCTCTTTCTCTCTCCTATCTGTCTCTCCTCTCCTTTATTTTCTCTCTGTTTACACAAACGGTCTCTGTTTTTCTCTCTCTCCTCTCCTTCCCTCTCTCTCTTCTCCTTCTACCTCTTCTTTCCTCTCTTCTCCTTCTCTTCTCTCTTTCCCTCTCTTTCTCTCTTGCTCTCTCCTATCCGTCTCTTCTCTCTCCTTCATTTTCTCTCTGTTTACACAAACAGTCTCTAGTTTTCTCTCTCTTCTTCTTCTACCTCTCTTTTCCTCTCTTCTCCTTCTCTTCTCTCTTTCCCTCTCCTATCTGTCTCTCCTCTCTCCGTTTACACAAACTGTCTCTGTTCTTCTCTCTCCTTTTCTCTCTCTCTCTCTCTCCTCTCTCTCTCTCTTCTCTCTCTCTGTTTAGACAAACTGTCTCTGTTCTTCTCTCTTTCCTCTCTCCTTCTCTCTCCCTCTCCTTTTCTCTCTCTCCTTCTCTCTCTCCGTTTACACAATCAGCTCTTTCCGAGTTTGAAATCAGGACAAACATCGGCTTCAGCAAAACTTTCAAATCTACGACTGAGGCGCAACTTTACATTTAAGACACAAAAAAAAAAGAACAAAAAAAAAACAGAAGAAGGAACAACTCACGTTTAAATCGAGCTTTTCTACTGCCAAAAAAGTAGGGCTGGACGAAATGGCACAAAAATAAATAATAAAAATAAATAAAAATAAATGAATAAAAATAAATAAATAAAATAAATAAATAAAAACAAACAAATAAATAAATATATAAAATACATCTCTAAATACATAAATCAATAAAATTAAAAAAATAAAAATAAATAAAAATAAATAAATAGATAAATAAATACAATTAAAATAAAAAAACATATAAATAAATAAACACATGATTTTTTCCTGCTCATAGTTGATAAAAATGTATTTATTTCATAAACATAAACAACTTTTAATCACTGCTGTTTAACAAAAAAAATAAGCCAAATTTCTTCCTCCAAACAGAGAAGAAGAAAGAAAGAAAGTGCGAGAGGGGAAATGCAAATACTTTTTATGTAAACAGTAGTAGTATCAGTAGTATCATTAGTATCAGTTGTATCAGCGCTTGTGCCATGTACATTTTTAAAGAATGTGTATAAACTTGCAGTATTAGAAGTAAAATCTATGAACTAAATAATCATGTCATCTAGCGTGATATAACTGTGATGATAAAGTACTTTTTTGCGTCACTTCTCTCTCCTCCGCCTCTAGGACTCGTCATGTGGCTGATTCTACTCTTTTTTGTGTTATTTTTTGTATAAAAGTGCAGACTCTCCGCTCCAGTGGTTTTCCATCTAAACTCTATTTACGCAGAGTCCAGACATTTAGCATTTCAATCAGGCACAAACATCAGACATGAGCGCTGCAGTCCCCACTCGGGCCTGAAGGTGGCGCATGTTGCTTGTGTTGTTGCTCGTACTGCAGAGGAAAAGGAGTGAGAGAGGAGAAGACGATCTGGAGATGGTGCGTCAGGCAGAGATATAAAGTACTTTTAGAGTAACTAGAAAGTACTTTTGGGTGAAATGTGCTGATGTTAAAGGGCCCGTCTTAGGATAGTTTCTATTTTTGTATTTATTATTTTTTAATTATCAAAACATAACAGCTATTTACAATTATATGTGACAAGTGTGTGTTGTGTTGTGTGGTGTGTTGTGTGTGTGGTGTGTGCGCATGTGTGTGTATTCTGTGTGTGACATGATTTTGAGAAAGGAAGGTATAGAGAAAAAAGAGAAAAAATAAATACAAAAATTAAATAAAAATACATAAATAATAGAAATACATTAATAATAATAATAATAAAAAAATAAAATAATAATAATAATAATAATAATAATAATAATAATAACAATAATAATAATAACAATAATAACAATAACAATAATACTAATAATAATAATAATAATAATTTTCTGATCTATGTTTCCTCATCACAAACAGACCTGGAGTTGTGTTTTGTTTCATTCACACATGTTTAACGCACAAGCCCTGCATATTTAGTTCTTCTCTCAAACTAAAAACACTCTGTTCCACCTTGTGATGTCATCATGTGGTGATACAGGAAGTGCTCCGCTGTGTTTTTAAACTCCACACACCTTCACTGGAATCATTCAGATTATGTCATCCCCAGAATTGCCAGTCTCTACTGAACTAAAAGTCAAATACAGCTGTTAACTTGAAAACTACTGCTTCCTGCTGTTTACTGCAGTAAAAGTACACATTGTCCCAGTGTACAGCTGTCTCACCGCTGTCTCTCACAGAATGTGCAGAATGAAACTAAAACGACGTCATTCAGCTTTAAAGATCCTATATATTACACAAAAGAGACTCTTCAGAGCTTTAAGGCATCGGAGAGCCTTGTTATCTCATCAAAAACAGACCTGGAACTGTATTTTCATTCACACATGTTTGAGTAAAACTTTATCAGTCTGTTACATCTCCAAACCTCAAAATGCTCTGTTCCACCTTGTGATGTCATCAAATGGTAGTTTTCAAGTTAACTGCTCATTTTTTTACCTTTTGCTCAGTAAAAATGAACAATTCCAGGTCTGAAATGATCCAAATGATTCTATAAATGAAGGTGTGTGGAGTTTAAAAACACAGCGGAGCACTTCCTGTATCACCACATGATGACATCACAAGGTGGAACAGAGCGTTTTCAGTTTGAGAGAAGAACTCAGCCTAAATATTCTGGATTTGTGTGTTAAAAGACACATCTCCAGGTATATTTTTGAGGACGTAGCAGCGTTAGAACATGGATTAAATCTACAAGAGTCAGTTTTGTGTAACGTAGAACCTTTAAAGAACAATTTACCTTTTAACGATCAAGTTAACAGCTACTTTTTACATTTAGTTCAGTAGAGATCGGCAATTCAAGGGCTGAAATGATCCAAATGATTCTAGAAATGAAGGTGTGTGGAGTTTAAAAACACAGCGGAGCACTTCCTGTATCACCACATGATGACATCACAAGGTGGAACAGAGCGTTTTCAGTTTGAGAGAAGAACTCAGCTTAAATATGCAGGATTTGTGTGTGAAATGCAAGCGTGTGAATGAAACAAAACACAACTCCAGTTCTGTTTTTAATGAGGAAACAACATTAGAACATAAATGAGAAGATAATGTAACACGGGCCCTTTAAACTGAGGGATGATGTGTCTAAAATTGCTTTAAAACACGTCTTTTTTGGTTTGTTTTTTCACAAGCAGACACATTTTCTATTGAGATTAGCAACTATAAACACATTTGAGTTTCATTTGTTTAATTTTACTCTATTTTTACTGCAGTAGCAACAAACAAAACAGAAGTACGAGCAGATAAAGTAACAGTAATAGTACATAAAGTCGACATAAAGCTTTACACAGTGGCCATATACGACACAATAGTTCAACAATATTACCCTTAAAGTATTTGTTACTCCTCTGTCCTACACTGACCCTGTATACTGTCGTGCTACTGCAGTTTGTACATGTACTTTATACGTTACTACTGTATATTTGTGCTCGTCAGGGTTCTGTTTGTAAGACCCAGAGTGACAGCAGCGAGTTTATAAAAAATACATGAAAACCTGAGTATGGAGCAGTAGAACGGTATATCCAGAGCCAAAAATACTGCGATGGGGACAAATAAGGTTCTGCGTTCACACTTTTCTCATGCGCTGGTGTGAACTAATGAACTTTTTATAGACGTTCCTCACTGTGGAATCGAGAAAAGGAACATGTACAATACAAAACACGGATATACTGCATGTTTGAAAATGGGAAGTTGCAGGGGAATAATCTAATATTCTCTTTGAATTCAAAATGTGGTAAACAAAGTACTGTATTAGTTTTGCATTAATTAAACCATCGGATTATTTACTGTTTTTGCTCTATGTGAAAAATGCAGTGTTTTTCTTAAAGATGTAAGATGTATGTAAGATTTTGGTTTTAAATTTCATAAACTCGCCCTGTCCTAATGTGGATTTATTCTTGATAAACACAAAAACAGTGGACATGATGTTGCATTTATTTATGTCATAATCTGGTGTTTTTGTTTTCAAGATGATTATTGACTCAGAAAGCAGAATCAGTCTCATTTTGTTTGCCCGTTTCGAAGCTGAAATTCACTTTGTTTAAACCTAAAACGACTGTCTGATCTGAAAGAGTCAATCATTTTTAATATCTGTGGGGATCATCATGTATTAGACCATGTTAATGATGAACTGTTAGTCTTGTACAGGGCCGGTCCAGACTATAGTCAGACTAAGCAGCTGCTTAGGGCCCCAAGGCCACCAGGGGGCCCCCAAAAACTCATACATTTAAATTGAAAATAATATAATATATGAAGTTTTATTGGACACAGGGTTGTGTCTTTGAAGTAGCCTGAAAGTCCGTCTCAAACAATTACATTTGTTTTATATCTATAGTAGTAAAATATCTGCTGCTGTTGTGTTTGTTTTTGAGTCGGGCAGAGGTGAGGGCAGCTCTGTGTTTACACCGGAGCAAGGACCCGACATAATGTAAATGTAAGAAACACTGTCGCAACTGGAACACATTAAAATCCACCAGAAATGAAGAAAAAATGTCTAGAATTTAAAAAAATCTCGACCCTCTTATATGTTTGTGTTCTGTTCTTGTGACTGTGGTAGTTTTTGTGACATTCTGGATGTTTTCAGTCTGATGTTGTTCAGATAAACACAAAAACAACTGGTCAAAGTGATGAGAGCAGAGTCAGAATGTGTCAAATGTGAATCAACAACAGCTGAACCAGGAGGGGGCCCCAGAGACACATTCAGCTTAGGGCCCCTGAAAGCTGGAGCCGGCCCTGGTCTTGTGCTCGGTAAATCTGGTTCAAATCATCTTTTCGTTTGTAAGATTCATGAATTTGTACATGGTTTCTGACAAATAAAGAATAAAGAAAGAAAGAATCCTCTCGACTTAAAGCCGAGCACCTGCAGCGAATCATGACCCAGCGCTAGTGCAGCCTCTGCAGCTCAGAGAGGGAATTCTGGAGGTTCAGAGCTTCCATAGAATGAGAATGAGACAGACTTGTAAATGTCCTGTGCAGCTGAAGGAACTGGCAACTCAGGTTCAGTTGTGATTTTAATACGTCCTTTTAAACTGTAAAAGCACAGATTACATACAGCTCCTTTAATCTAAATGTAAATATAACTTTACCACATTTATTAAACGTAAAATAATGTATATACGTATATGAAAAACACGCTAATTCAAGCTAAAAATTCCCGCAGCAACACAGGCTTGGCACAAATGAAACTTAAGCAATGAAACGATCCAGTTATGGTTCTTCAAAAATAAGACGAGCACCTCACTTCATGACATCAGCAGGTGGAACAGAGCATTTTGAGCTGCTGGAAAAGAGATAAACAGAACGCACGATTACTCAAACACACACGAACGAAACAAAACACAACTGCAGGTATGTTTTTGAAGAGAAAACAGTAAAAAGCTGGTGTTGAGTCGATGTTTTGCTTTTTACTTCCTGGTTTGCAAATGATAAAAACGCGACGCAGACGTGAAAAAAAAAAATTCCGGTAAGATAAAATCCTCATAAGTCCATTATGCAAAATCTTGTGTGTTTCTTTATGTAATTGTTGCACGGAGCAGATGGAGGGAGGGGCCGTGTTTTAAGTCCTTGGACAGAGATCACATGACCATCAGATAGTAAAATCCTGCACGTCAACGCGTCTCCTCAACCTATTTCCACTAACTAGGTCACGGAATATGCAACGTCGACTCCATGATCTCTGCATTAACACATTATGTCATCACTGCATGTACTTATACTTATACATGTAGGTTAAATGAAAATACTGTACCTAATACTTTGTTTGGTCCGCGCACCATCTGTTCAAACCGTGAGCGTAAGTGGCCGACATGTGGTGGACAGGATGAAAAAAAGAAGGCCTTAAATCATGAAAAAGTCTGTGTTTCTGTTCTTGCGCCAGACAGAAACACCAAAAAAATAAAAATAAATAACCAATTTTCTCTCTTTCTAGCAACGATAAACAATAATTAACAGTTCCCACCAACGGATTTGCTAAATTTAAAATATGAAAATGTTAAAAAGCAGAATTGTTTTCAGAATTTGTGCTTGAAATTCACCATATTTGCAACAAAATAAAGTGTGTATATGTTCAGAAGTACACTAAATTCAATTAAAAGTGCACATTTAAAGCTAATTTTAAATACGTTTTGGGATGCGGTCTGTTGGTTTCCATAAAATCCGATGCTAAAAATGATGTTTGCTGGAAAATTAATTGAAACTAAACACAACATAGGAACTTAAAGGTCCTAAAAAATTACGTAAAACTGACTTGTGACCTTTAGAATGATGTCACCTCCTCAAAAACACCTGGATTTGTGATTATTTTCTTTCACATATTTGAGTAATCTTGCATTATTAGTCTGTCTGCGTTCCCAAAGCTCAAAACGCTCTGTTCCACCTTGATTAACAGCTATTTTTTAACATAAACTGAACCACTTTACTCTGAATTTATCTCTAGAACAACCCTCTGCTGCTGCACTGATGAGTGAAGCAGTTTGAATGAGGCTAAAACAATAACTGCAGCTTCAAAGTTCAGCAAATCCATGTCAGTAACAATCAAACCCATGTCAGAGCACTTCCTGTATTGACACTCAATGACATCACGAGGAGGAGCAGAGCATTTACAGTTTTGATTATTATTATTATTATAACACAGATCAAAAACAGTGCAATACAGGCCCTTTAAGTGTGTCTTATTTTTATAAACATTTCCTGTTGGTTTAACTTACGAACCAAAATCCAGATCTGAATATGTAACTTATTTGTTTTTGTGTCATGTGACTGCTTCTATTAAAATGTAAAAAAGTATATTCATGAAAAATACACAATACATGTACTCTCAGTTCTTTTTTTTCTTTTCTTTTTTACATAATGAAAATATAAAATACATTTTCTGCTGATTTCTTTTGATGGAGGAAATTTGCAATTACTGTACGGAAGGAATGGATGGAATTCAAACCTGGCCGGGTTTACTTTATTTATTTATTTATTTATTTTTACTTTTCATATTATATAGAATATTCTTATTACTATAATTTTTATTACATTGTATTATTATTATTATTTAATGTATTTTATTTATTTATTATTGTTAATTTTTTCACATATTTATTTATTTTATTTTTTATTTTTGTTTAATTATTCATTTTTTAATTTTATTTTTTTATTTTTTTATTTAATATTTTTTTTATTTAGTTTTATTTTATTTTGTTGTTGTTATTAATTAATTTTTCCTCTTAAAAAAATTATAAAAAAGAGTGTCTTATTGCACCATAGATTTTCTTACAATAATACACAGATCATAAAAGCTAAAACAGAAAAAATATGCCCAGCTGACGTGAACGCACGACTGAAAATAACTCCATTGTGCCATGTTGCATATATATAAGTCCATCTTCATTAACGTCACCTGCACCCACTCACTACAGCGGCTCCCGTCTGACAAACACTGAAATGAAACACTACCTTTTACATTAACCAGCCCCCCGTAGGAAACGATCCACTTTAAATATTATACTGGTCATTGATCGAGTGTGCGGATGTAATATGCAACACAAATTTGATGCAGAAAAAGTGTCTATTGGGTTTTTTGCGTAAGGACATTTTCAATCAGGTTTGGAGTAATTAAAGAAAAAAGAATAGGAAACACAGTAGTACGTATCTTTTAGTAAATAAATGGTATGAAATTGCAGAACAGCTGTGGAATACCCAGGTGGCAGCAGAAGAACAGAAGGGAACCCAAGGGACAAAACAAAAATGTTCTCTGCGCATCGCTCTGCTGCGTTTTCTGTGTCACTAAACCATTTGTATGCATAGCTGACGTCTTAATATTAGACGTGAGTTTGTGCGTTTTAGACGTAAAAACGCGAGGTCCCATATTGTGTTAAGTTGCCATTTGGAATTGTGAAACCGAGAGGAGATAAAATGCCGTGTTCGCTGTTAAAAACATCAACTTTTGGAGCAGAATTCAGAGTTTTAGATGCATTTTAGTCATGCGTTCTTAGGGTAAGTGGCATCGCTTCTCCGCAGACCTGACCTGTAACTTGGCCCGGTGGCATTCAAGACAAAGCAATGATGATAATAATAATCTCTACGGGGAGAAACAGGCCAGACGTCCACCAGAAAAGTTCCATAATGCACTTTTAAGATCAAATAAAACATGATTGATGTGGTCCCTGCTCTCTGCTCTGTTTTATTCTTCTCTAATATTCGTCTGTAAAGGGAAAAAATGGTTCTTATTTCCAGTTTTAAGGCTCAACTCGGTCCAAATTTTGAGAAATCTTGTTGTTAAATTGCGTAACTACCAAAACTAGCATGAATTTAAAAGCAGATATTGGAAAATGTTTGCTTGTCTAAACATCTTGCCAATTATGTTCACCTGGACCATTTCATTTACCGTAATTTCCGGAGTAGGAGTTAAAAAAAAGCATAATAATAAAGAAAAATTGCGGTTGTCAGTGTGACCGTAGCAAAGATGTGACTTATATTCCACATAAAAGTTCATCTGAGTATAAGTCGCACCCTCAGACAAACTATGAAAAGAAAATTTTAAAAAAGTGCAACTTGTAGTCCGGAAAATACGGTACTCTACATTAACATTTGGAGGTCAAAGGTCAAATCCGTGCTGATTCTGGTTGTGATTTGCTAAATATTTACTGATCATACGGCGACACATTTATACATAATCATTTTTCCTGTTTAATCGTCAAAGCAATGGACAGAATAAAGCCGAGTTGTAAGTATTCGAAAGTATTTACAAGCCAGAATGTACCTGAATGTGCCAGCAGGGGGCCCCCAAGAGCCCATACATTTACACTGAAAATAATATAATATGTCAAGTTTTACTGGACACAGGGCTTGTGTGTTTACAGCTGTCTAAATATCCCTCTAAAACAATTACATTTGTTTTATATCTATAGTCGTAAATATCTGCTGCTGTTACATTTGTTTTTGAGTCGGGCAGAGGTGAGGGCAGCTCTGTGTTTACACCGGAGCAAGGACCCGACATAATGTAAATGTAAGAAACACTGTCACAACTGGAACACATTAAAATCCACCAGAAATGAAGAAAAAATGTCTAGAATTGTAAAAAATCTTGACCCTCTCTTATATGTTTGTGTTCTGTTCTTGTGACTGTGGTGGTTTTTGTGACATTCTGGATGTTTTCAGTCTGATGTTGTTCAGATAAACACAAAAACAACTGGTCAAAGTGATGAGAGCAGAGTCAGAATGTGTCAATCAACAACAGCTGAACCAGGAGGGGCCCCAGAGACACATTCAGCTTAGAGCCCCCTGAAAGCTAGAACAAATCGAACGGCCCTAACATTGAACCCTGCGGGATCCCTGTCCGCTCACAGTATTCACTCGTCTCACAGCGGCATCAAAGCCCGTCCTTGACCACCACAACTGACTCATATTTCCGACCGCATTTATCACACATTTTCTGTCACCCTTTTGAGCGCGGGTCCCTCGGGTGCTGCCGGTGTTTGCTGAAGCGTCTTGGTCACTCCGAGCCTCCGTAGCGACCCTGGCGTGTTGTGGTCAGGGATACAAGGTGAAGTGATCTGATGGGTGCTGACGGGAGGAGCAGTGCTGACGCCATGTATTCACCTTTCTATTTCAGACGCGCTGGTGTTTGTGTTTCTCCTGATGCAACAACTGCGAGCGCACAACAAACACGCCGACTTAAGGGCATGACACCACAAACACCAAAAGGACAATGTTATGTTTGCCAAAATTGGGGTACTTGCAAATAATATTACTCAAGTACAAAGTTGTGGTTGTGTGGAAATTGCTTAAAAGTATTTGGGGAAACTACAGGGTCATAACTCTTTTGTTTCTAAATATATTTCTTTCATTTTTTCAGAGCATTTAGAACAACTCTTCCGACATTAATCTGAGCAGATACAGCACCGAGGAACGAACCCTCATTGTACAGTGGGACTTTGAGTCACATGGGTCAAATACTGGGTTTAATACCAGAGACGCCCCGAGCGTAAACGCCATTAAAGGAATAATAAGTGTTTTTCAAAGACAGGGGGCAGTATGTGATCTCCACAGACCTGACTCGTCCTGATTTCTTCCTGTGGGGCGATCTTAAAGAAAAGGTGTTTGTGAATAAACCTCAGACGACTTAATAAACGACTTAAAACGTGATATCGAGGATCAAATAAGAGACATAAGCTGGAAATGCTTTAAATGTGACGCAAAGTGTGTTGGATCGGGCTGTTCAGGGACAAACTGATAAAATTAGGTCATTTTTACTTCCTTTAGTTTAAGTAGTGATAAATTCAAGTGTAAGTGAACAATTATAACCGTATATATCGCCAAAAATCTCAGAAGGTTCAGTTTATCTACTGCTAAAATTTGGTGAGTTTAACTTAAGAATTAAAGGAGCGACTGAAGATTTAAAAGTGTCAGTGACTTTTGGGCCTGTACTACTGAAGTAAGAGTAAGTTTAAGTGCAACTGTCTGGACATTTATGTGACACAATGAGCAAAATCTGGATAAAACGTTAAAAATACGTGCTAGCTATATCCCAAAGTGTTTGTGGACGCTATGAACTAGTATGACACGTGAGTAACAGCTGAAATACTGTAACTCAGCTGGAACGTTCGGCTATTTTTAATTATCTAGATCACATGTGTCAAACTCAAGGCCCACGAGCCAAATGCGGCCCGCCACGTCATTTTATGTGGCCCGTGATAAGGTAAATTAAAAGGTATGACTGTATTAAAATATCAGTTTATCAGGAGAGACACAGTTACACCGACATTTTTTCATATATATGCAAAACCATGTGCGATATTTATAACTTGAATCAGTAATAAATACAGAAACGGTTAATTAACTCGATTAATCTGGTATTTTTAGCAGTTTTCCAGCTCATGGGGAAAGATTACTGCACTTGAAACATGAATTTATCTATATTTTATTCCAAATTATGCCCAACAATATGTTTTATGTTCTTTTTTTTTACAGTTTTAGCTAGCTCTTTCATAAAAACAGTTGGAAATTGCTTTGTACTTGCGTAATACTTTCATCCTTTCTCCATCATCACCCATCGAGCCTTTCCTCCCGCTCTCCCTCTCTCCCTTCCTCCCCGTCTCTCGTTCCTCCCCTCTCTTCCTCTCCATCCCTCCCTCTCTTCCTCCTGGGTGCAGATGACATGATTTCACGCTCAGTTGTCGGATGATTCTCTCATAATTACCGCAGTAACAAGTGATGGCTAACAGATTCCTCCTCTGACTCTACTGTTCCGCACTCACTCACCCCATTCATGACTTAGCTCAAAGTTAACACGCACTCGTAAACTTGGATTTTTTTTCCCTACATTGGGGAAACGGGATAAACGTAACAATTTGCAGACTTAAAACACGACTTTGACACGAGCAGCCGTTTGTTTTACGTGTTCAAAGTTGCTAATCTGTGAGGTAGAGGCGGGTTTAGCTCTGACACGATCGGGTTAACTCTGGTGAAAGTGCACGGACTTCAAAAACACGGAGGAGCGTAAAGGATTTTTCACATAAACATCTCATTTTCTTTTATTAAGAAGCATTTTATGGAGCTAAATTATTCTCTGATTGTGGGAAAGATGGACCGTGTGGACAGAGTTGTGTTTTAGTTTTTCCTCGAGTGATGCAGAAAAGAGGAGCCACTGTCTGTGTGAACGGTCGTGTGTGTGTTAGCATTTCTGGGGGCGAGGGGGGTTAAGTGTCTTGCCCGAGGACACGACAAAAGCGTTCATCTGTGGGAGCTGGAATCGCACCGTCAACCTGTGGGTCTGTGGCTCAATGATGTTTATGTGATATGATCATGAGAGCGGGACTCAAACTGTGAACCTCTGGATGAACAAACTCAACCACCTGAGCCACTAAAGAACAGCTCTATAAACATGAAGGCTGCCTCTCCACAGATCTGACCTGGAACATGGTCTAGTGGTGCCGCTTGATTGCCTCCATACATCTTTCTTTCCTTTTCTTTCTCTTTTTACTTTCTTTCTTTCTTTCTATTTTTCTTTTTCTTTTGTTTTTTTCTCTTTTTTCTTCCTTTCCTTTCTTTTTTCTTTGTCTCTTGTTTCTTATTCTCTTTTTTCCTTTCTTTATTTTTCTTTTTTCTTTCTTTTGTTTTTACTTTGTTTCATTCTTTCTATTTTTCTTTATTTTTTCTTTATTTAATTTTCTCTCTCTCTTTCTTTCCTTCCTTCTTTCTTTTTCTTATTTCTTTCTTTTTGTTTCTCTCTTTTTCTTTTTCTCTTTTTCCTTTTTCTTTCTTTTGTTTTTACTTTCTTTCATTCTTTCTATTTTTATTTCTTTATTAAATTTTTTTCTCCCTTTTTCTGTCTTTCCTTTTCTTATTTCTTTCTTTTTGTTTCTCTCTTTTTTCTTTTTCTTTTTTATTTCTTTGTTTTTCTTTGTTTTCTTTTTTCTTTGTTTCTTTTTCCTTCTTTCTTTATTCTTATTCGTCAGGACCGTGTCCAAATGCATTAGTGGAACCAGAACTAAACCAAGACTAAACCAGGACTAAACCAGGACTAAACCAGGACTAAACCAGGACTAAACCAGAATTAAACCAGGACTAAACCAGGACTAAACCAGGACTAAACCAGAACTAAACCAGAACTAAACCAGGGTTAAACCAGGACTAAACCAGGACTAAACCAGGACTAAACCAGAACTAAACCAGGGTTAAACCAGGACTAAACCAGGACTAAACCAGGACTAAACCAGGACTAAACCAGGACTAAACCAGAACTAAACCAGGACTAAACCAGGACTAAACCAGGACTAAACCAGGACTAAACCAGGACCCCTTCCATTAGGCAGAGGGTCACTTTTCCTGCTGGTTACCCTGGGACACTGGCCCATCAGGTCGGTGACACGCCCCGCCCCTCGCTCTCTGTCCGTACGGGGGGGTGGGGGGTTCGCAGGTGCGGGTGTCAGTCCTGATCATGTCGATACGCAGAGAAGATGGCGTCTAAAGATGAGATACGTACAGCGGGATTTTGACGTGTCGGCAGTTTTCAATGTCAGTTACGATATGACATTCGTCTAAAGGCTCGTGGTGGATAATGGCGCCGCAGATCAGTCGCCGCGAGTCCCTCAAACCGTCATTAATCACTCACGAAACATTCATATACTCAAGGTGGGAGTGTCTTGCTCAAGGACTAAACAGTAATACGCTGTGGTTGTACCTGGAACACGACGATCAGTTTATCAGAGCAAATATCAGTGACCAGGTTCAGCTCCAGGATTAACAAAGAAATGAAGAAAACTTATAAACTTTAGAATTAAACAACCATTTCATCCAGAACATCTCAGGGCGTTGGGTCAATGTTTCGTCAAATAAAGGATTTAGAAATTTATCAGAAAATGGACAAAACAACAAAAAATGAGCTTCACTTTCCATTTCTCCAGCTCACAGAAAACAGAGAGTTTTTGTTCTAACAGGAATGAACCAGGACTAAAGCAGGACTAAACCAGGACTGGACCAGGACTAAAGCAGGACTAAAGTAGGACTAAAGTAGGACTAAAGCAGGACTAAACCAGGACTGGACCAGGACTAAAGCAGGACTAAAGTAGGACTAAAGTAGGACTAAAGCAGGACTAAACCAGGACTGGACCAGGACTAAAGCAGGACTAAAGTAGGACTAAAGTAGGACTAAAGCAGGACTGAACCAGGACTGAACAGGACTAAACCAGAACTGAACCAGGACTAAAGCAGGACTAAAGCAGGACTAAAGCAGGACTAAAGCAGGACTAAACCAGGGCCAAACCAGGACCAAACCAGGACTAAAGCAGGACTAAACCAGGACTAAACCAGGGCCAAACCAGGACCAAACCAGGACTAAAGCAGGACTAAACCAGGACTAAACCAGGGCCAAACCAGGACCAAACCAGGACTAAAGCAGGACTAAACCAGGACTAAACCAGGGCCAAACCAGGGCCAAACCAGGACTAAACCAGGACTAAACCTGGACTAAACCAGGACTAAAGCAGGACTAAAGCAGGACTAAAGCAGGACTAAACCAGGGCCAAACCAGGACTAAACCAGGACTAAACCAGGATTAAACCAGGACTAAACCAGGACTGTGCCATCAACCATCTCAAATTATCTCTGACTTATTCAGACGTATCTTTTATTTTAAAAACATGTTCACTTGTGTTTAGTTTTGCTCTTATTCTGTTGACGCTTCATGACAAACGTCCCGTCGCTCTGCCGCCCGGGGTGACTCGGGTTTACTCCACTCAAAGACCTTTTTACTCTATTATCTGTTTTTGGATTAAGACCCGGCCCGTATCACCCTGAGCTGTCAAAACTGGGACGAACGAGTTCACTCCCAGGAAACTATAAAACAACAACTCAAACATTTTAGCACAACTGGACCAGTCAAATCAAATCATAGCGATCACGCAAATGAGTGACGCCGGCGTAAGCAACGTTTTCACCGAGCTGTAATCAAATCAAAAGTAAAAGCACTCACATAATGCAACGTGACTTCACTTTAATTCTGTTTGTGCGTTTTCTATTATCTAATGTTTGGCCCGTCCCTTTAGAGCAGAGGCGTCCAAACTTTTTTCACAGAGGGACTGAAACATATTTGAAGCCACAAACCAGTTATTTTTTACTAGTTTATGTTTTAAGTGTATTCATAACTTGGCCCCAGAATCACTCATTTATACAAAGACTAAACAGCAGCAGAGTGACAAGAGGAACCGTAAACAAAAACTGTAAAATCCCACGACGCAGAACCTCGTTTGGACAGTCGCCTTTTCATATCAGAGCTGCAAACTGTGGAACTCACTGCTCATTAAAATAAAGAACATTTGTGAGTTAAAAATGTTCACCTCTAGGGTTAAGAACTGGATGAAAATGAGTCAAAACTGTCCCCACTTGTAAATAAGTCTGACAGTTGGTGAGTGAGAGAAAGTGAGAGTGTTAAATGTATATGTATATTTATTTTATGTCTGATGTAACTATTTTAAGGGATAAATGTTTTAATATTTAACTTTGCATATTAGTAAATTGTAAAAAGGCCCAACCAAAGACGGGAGTTGAAAATGAGCTCTCGCTATAAACAGCTGCAATGTTCATTTTGTAACTATGTCTGATTGCATTGTCCCTGTCAAATAAATATATAAATAAAAATAAATAAATAAAAATGTTTAGGTCTGTATCGCAATGCAATGTGATGTTATTCAGGTTAAAAACGTACAATTTCTTCAATTTGGAGTAAAAAAAATACTTTCTGATTAATTGGGTCAGTTTAGGAAGAGGCATGAGGGCCAAAAAAAATCGGTCTGAGGGCCGCATTTGGCCCCGGGGCCGTAGTTTGGGCAACCCTGCTTTAGAGTAACATGACAGATTATTTAAGTACAGACTCTCCCAAATACTTGACTACACTGAAAGTCTTGTACCACTGCTTTGTACTTCTACTCGAGTAACAATACACTGAAGTAAAGTAACTCTCATTTGAGTAAAAATTCTGGATATTCTGTGAAAATGACACAACTTGCAGCGTGTTTTAAATGTAAGAAATCTAAACGTTCGCACATACTGAGTCCTGTACTAGTCCTGTCAGGGGTGGAAGGCAAATAATGACAAATATTTACTGTAATTGTACTTTTTTGAGTAGATTTTTAAACATGTACTTGTTGTAATTTGGTGTAATTCTAGTCATGTAATTTAAATAATAGAAGTTACAAGTCCAGTCGTGCAGCTTCTCATCGTTTCTCCTCAAACACATAACCGTTCTGCATTTTCTCCAGCGACTGCTCAGAGGATATACTTTTTTTATACTTTTTGATTGATTAAGTTTTGTATAAAATAACTTCTACTTGCCAAACGTGATCGTGCAGATTTACGTTTTTCAGTGACTCTTGTGGAACGAAGGAGCTCATTGTTCATCTGAAGGTTTTTATCCTGCACTTTTCTCCTTTAATGTTAATTTTATGGTGATTATTTACGTTTTGATTTGTTGTATTGTGATTTTAACGTCTTTTTATTCCGTAAAAAACACTTTGAATTACCCTGTGTCCAAACTGTTCTGTACAAATAAACCCGCCTTGCCTCATTTACAAATAAAATCAAACTGATCTCACCTCAGATTAAAAAAGGTCAGTGTTTCGCTCATTGATTCTGAAAAAATCCGCAATATTTTTCAGCCCCGTGTGATTTTTTTTCCCAATATGACCCGTCCACCTGTCAATCACACCTATTTCAGTCTCTCAGGAAGACCCCAACTCTATCATTGCCGGTATGCCTGTCCTGGAGGTCTGGAAGTCTAAGCAGGTGATTGTGATGAAACGTTCTTTGGGTGTAGGCTATGCAGCTGTTGACAACCCCATCTTCTATAAGCCCAACACCGCAATGTTGCTAGGAGATGCCAAGAAGACGTGTGATGCTCTGCAAGCTAAAGCTCACGAAAATCTGAGCCTTTAATGCAGGTTTTACTTTAAACATCCACTCAAAGCATAAGAGCAGTGGGGAAAGGTAGAGGACGTTAGACTTTTTTCCTTTTCCTTGAATTTAGGTCAACATTTCAATTAGCTTCCTTGTATACTTAGCAGGCAAATTAATAACTCTAGGAAGTAGAACGAAAATATATTAATCAAATGAAATGACATGGGAACCTCAATAATGTGTGTTCTGATGGAGAGATTCCATAATGAGTGTGTGCTGTTCTATAGGCAACAATTTAAAAAGGTGTTCTGTTCACCTCCATAATGTAAATGTATTTTATGAACTCTTACTTTTTAATAGTAAATGGATAGCAATAAAACATTTACAGTGGAGGTTTTCCTCAGGTGTCAGTGGCCCATTTTATCAGATTTTAGAAGATTCACCTTTATGGAGAAATGTTCTTTCAGGCAGCAGTGTATTACTTTTTAATTTTTTTATTTTTTTTACTTAATTCATTTTCAAATTAAAACTGATATACACAGACAAAATAAGCACTTAACGACTGCATATGAAGTAATACCTCTACCGCAACAACTCTGGATATTTGTATTTCTTTTTTAAATTGTTCTTCTATGTAACGTGTCTTTGAGTATCTTGAAAAGCGCTATATAAATAAAATGTATTATTATTATTGTTATTATTATTAACAGACTCACATATTCGTAAAGTATTGAAGAAGTGTGTATTCTGGATGCAAGACAAAGTAGCTAGTACTCTGAGCAGTATTTTTCATGCATTTATCTTAACTTAAGTACAATTTTGGGAGCAGTACTTGTATTTTTAGCCATTTAACTGGACTTTTACTTGAGTACGCATGTTCAGTACTCCTTCCAACGCTGCCGGAAAATGTTTGCGTACTTTAGCGTGTCCTGTTCTTCTGTTTCGCAAACAAAAGCGCAACAAAACCTTCAATAATTAATCGCCCGATAAATAGTTCATTGAGCTCCGTGGCGGTATACGTAGTCACGACATGTTGTAGCTCAAGGTGAAAAACAAATTACGAAAACCAAAAAAAAACTTGAATTTGCTTTGAAAGACGAGAACGCCACGTCGTACGGTCACACGTGATCAAAAACCCGCTCCGTCCGACTCATTCCCCCTCCTTCCCCCTGCTGGTGATTGCCTTTTCATCGCTTTGCTTTCCCGTTTAATTAGTTTAATTTGCTCGCTAAAACACAGACTTTAAGCGCGGTGTTCCAGCTCCACACTTCACTCATCTCATCCGCTCTTTAAGATGGAAATCAGTCGGCTCTCGGGCAGAATGTCGATGATTATGATGATGTACGAGTGCGAGTGTGTGCAAATGTGTTTAGTAAGAGGGAAACATCCGGCGAATCCGAGTGAGCGGAGCGCCACGGGATGCGACGGGAATAAAAGGTCATTCCAGAACACAGGTATTATAAATATTAAAGTGTACAGAGTGAATGTGGAAGGAGTTAATACGCAGCAATAATGTGTCGTACCACAAATCTGAGATCTATGTGTCACTGCAGCAGGGGACGAAACGAGAGCTAAAGCAGGACTAAAGCAGGACTAAAGCAGGACTAAAGCAGGACTAAAGCAGGACTAAAGCAGGACTAAACCAGGACTAAACCAGGACTAAACCAGGACTAAAGCAGGACTAACGCAGGACTAACGCAGGACTAACGCAGGACTAAAGCAGGACTAAAGCAGGACTAAAGCAGGACTAAAGCAGGACTAAACCAGGACTAAAGCAGGACTAAAGCAGGACTAAACCAGGACTAAAGCAGGACTAAAGCAGGACTAAAGCAGGACTAAAGCAGGACTAAAGCAGGACTAAAGCAGGACTAAAGCAGGACTAAAGCAGGACGAAACCAGGACGAAACCAGGACTAAAGCAGGACTAAAGCAGGACTAAAGCAGGACTAAAGCAGGACGAAACCAGGACGAAACCAGGACGAAACCAGGACGAAACCAGGACTAAAGCAGGACTAAAGCAGGACTAAAGCAGGACTAAAGCAGGACTAAAGCAGGACTAAACCAGGACTAAACCAGGACGAAACCAGGACTAAAGCAGGACGAAACCAGGACGAAACCAGGACGAAACCAGGACGAAACCAGGACGAAACCAGGACGAAACCAGGACTAAACAAAGGCTAAACCGGGTCTAAACCGGGTCTAAACCGGGACTAAACCGGGGCTAAACCAGGACGAAACCAGGACTAAACCAGGGCTAAACCAGAACGAAACCAGGACGAAACCAGGACGAAACCAGGACGAAACCAGGACTAAACCAGGACTAAACCAGGAAGAAACCAGGAAGAAACCAGGACGAAACCAGGACGAAACCAGGACGAAACCAGGACTAAAGCAGGACTAAAGCAGGACTAAACCAGGACTAAAGCAGGACTAAACCAGGACGAAACCAGGACGAAACCAGGACTAAAGCAGGACTAAAGCAGGACGAAACCAGGACTAAAGCAGGACTAAACCAGGACGAAACCAGGACGAAACCAGGACTAAAGCAGGACTAAAGCAGGACTAAACCAGGACGAAACCAGGACGAAACCAGGACTAAAGCAGGACTAAAGCAGGACTAAACCAGGACGAAACCAGGACGAAACCAGGACTAAAGCAGGACTAAAGCAGGACGAAACTAGGACGAAACCAGGACGAAACCAGGACGAAACCAGGACTAAACCAGGACTAAACAAAGGCTAAACCAGGTCTAAACCGGGACTAAACTGGGACTAAACCGGGGCTAAACCAGGACGAAACAGGACTAAACCAGGACGAAACCAGGACTAAACCAGGAAGAAACCAGGACTAAACCAGGAAGAAACCAGGACGAAACCAGGGCTAAACCAGGACTGTTTATCTGTGCATGCGACTGGAAGGGTTTTATTCTGCACTTTCCTCCTTTAATGTTAATTTTATGATGATTATTTGTGATTATTTATGTTTTGATTTGTGTGATTTTAACGTCTTTCTTATTCTGTAAAGCACTTTGAATTACCTTGTGTATGAATTATGCTGTACAAATACACTTGTCTTGCCTTAAAGTCTTGTCTCTGAACCAATCACCTTCATGTTATGTATACAGGCTTCTTCAGTACTATCTCCACAGCAGTATTCGTAGTAGCAGTCGTGTTGTCAGCCTTATCTCCTCCCTTTCACTACTACCAGTATCTAGGTCCTGGGGGTAATTTCTATCAGGATATATAATTAATAATTAGTAATTAGAGCTGTGTGCGTCAGACTTAGCTTATCTGCTCACAACATGATCCTGATTTATATCCTCAGGGACCTAACGCAAATTGTTGAATTGAATTGAACAAATCTAGAATATGCACCGCTCTAATACTTTACGAAGATACGAGTCTGGTCACCTCCACGAGTTCAGGCAGGTGTGATTGACAGGTGGATGAGCCGACAAATATGGCAGCTTATGAGGAGAAAATAAAGGAAAAAAATATCACAGAGGACTGAAAAACATCATGGGTTTCCGCAGAATCAACGAACAAAGCAGTAAACTTTGCTAATCTGAGGTGAGAGAAATGTCCATTGAGCTCCTTTGTTTCATGAGTCAGTGAAAAAAGCAAATCTGAAACATGATCGGGTTTAGTTCTGGCTCGAGACGTGACAGAAAGAAGGACAGGGCCTGGCCGATGTTCTTCTGTAAAAACACACAAGACAAACGACGAACACAAAGTAAAAACACATCAAATAAACTATGTACCATATTTTCTGGGCTATAAGGGTCATTTTGTTCATAGTTTGACCAGAGATGCGACTTATATGTGAAATTATCTGTGTAAACCCTCAGTCGTCCAGGTCTGATCCGTGATCCAAAAGACGAAGTTAAAATCTGTCAACTGGACAAATCGTTGTAGGAGTGAAGACGTTTCGCTGCTCATCAAAGCCACTTCTTCAGTTCTGGTCAGATTACTGCTGGACACTGCCTTATATCTGTTTGAAGGAGGAGCTAACGACACTGAAACTGTAAACAGCCATTGTTCTCTTTGTTTTGGGTCTGAGGATGGAGTTATAGATGGAGGAGAGATGATGTCTAAGGCCACATTCCTGTTTAAGAAAGGATTGTCTTTCCTCACAAAAATATCTTCTTTAACTCTAATCTCAAACCATTTATTTTCTCTGGCTCAGATCTGAACCTCACTCTCTTCAAAGCAGTGGTCTGTGTCTTTGAGATGGAGATGAACAGCAGACTGTGGTCCTGAGCTGCTCTCTCGACGGTGTTGGTACAGAACTGAAGAAGCGACTTGGACGAGCAGCGAAACGTCTTCACTCTTAAAACGATTTGTTCAGTTGACAGATTTTAGCTTCATCTTTTGCTATATATGTATTGCAAAGTATTAATATATATAATTTCACATCTTTGTTATTGTTACAATGCATCATCTACTTCTGGAGTTGGTGGATTTGTTCAGAAGCAACACCGACGATGAAGAATTCAATGTATTTATTGATTTGGAGTGAGATCCAGACTAAACTTGTTGCTTGTTTTTATACTTTATTTATCCGATTAACTGTTAATATCTTATCTACGTTAACAAACCAGACACGTGTTCAGTTCTGTCTGTGCTTCATGTGGCTGAATAAATATAAATGTGTTACGTTAGCGTTAGCGTGATGTACTGATATTCAGCCTGTTGTTCCACATTTTATAACTTGCCTTTAAAGATAAAACGTCTGTTCTTGGTCTCAGATTCTGTAAAATAAAGTTCCCCCCAAAAAATGCGACTTATATATGTTTTTTCTTCATTATTATGCTTTTTTTTCCCGTTGGTGCGACGTATAGTCCGGCAAATACAATACGCAAAATTGAAATCATGAATGCAGAAGTCAAATTAAGGACACACAAAAAGAATAAAGATGTATAATTAGAATTACAGATGCACATGTCCGTACAAACACTCGTTATTACAGACAAAACAACATCTGTAGCTCCGTAAGACTTGTATTATTCACTTTCTGACTGAATAACTGCACGTGAACGACCTCTTTCCAATAATTTCCAACACGCTGCCGTGCTGTACATGCTAATACAATCTTGGATCCAAAAGACATTTCAATTGCGCCTAATCACAACCGAAACCCAAAGAAAAGCGGGTTCAGTGGATTTTACGGCGGGAGGGAAGTCATCTGACATTTAAGAGGCGTACGTTTGTGTTCACTGGCCACAGACAGGAGAACCCCGAGGGCACGCGGCGCAGACATTCTTATTATTTAGTGACACCGCCGCCGCCGCCGCCTTATCGAGTGTAGAGCCATACTGCACACATACACAGAGCAAACATCACATCTACACGCCCCGCAGTGAGAAGGCTTTAATGAGAAACTTCACTGGAGGTGCCATTTGCCTTCAAGATGATTTTTTTCCCCGCTCTAAAACGTAGAGGGACAGTTCATTTGGATGTAAATGTAGATTTTCAGATATGGATTAAGACTGAATACTGATAACGTGAATGGATTTTATTTGATTTTAATATAATGTTGTAGTATAATGAATAGGAAACATACACGAACATTCAGATGGACTAATCAAAGTCTCATTTTTCTGACGTGGAGGTGATACTTCCTGGTAGCTGAGTTGGACGGGTCTTTGCCCAGAGGAGTCCATCACATGCTTTTTGTTTTACTTTACTTTACTTACTAGGTGCGTTGTAGATTATGGACACATGTTAAATAAATTAAATATCAGCGTTGGTACGAAGAAATCTGCTTCTTTCTCCATTAGCTTTGAGTTGTTAGCATGGACTGTATATATCTAAATCAGAGGCGCACAAACTCTTTTCACCGAGGGCCATATCTTGAAAAATATTCGACACGGGGGGGCCACAGATCAGTGTCAATACAGTGGAGAATTCAGATGGTGCATTTAACAAACTTTAAATAAGGTTTGAAATATTATTAGGTCAGTTTGTGATGTTGTGATGTGATGTTATTTAGGTTGTACTGGCAGGATTACTCAAATTTGACATAAAAAAGTGCTGGTCTGAGGGCTGCATTTGGTCCCCGGGCCATAGTCTGGACACCCCTGATCTAAATGAACAAAGCTAGCCCGCTAACCGCTGCGTTCCAAATAAGAAATGAGTGTGGATGCGATGGTTTCGTCCTGGTTTCGTCCTGGTTTCGTCCTGGTTTAGCCCTGGTTTAGCCCTGGTTTAGCCCTGGTTTAGCCCTGGTTTAGCCCTGGTTTAGCCCTGGTTTAGCCCTGGTTTAGTCCTGGTTAAGCCCTGGTTAAGCCCTGGTTAAGCCCTGGTTAAGCCCTGGTTTAGTCCTGGTTTAGTCCTGGTTTAGCCCTGGTTTAGCCCTGGTTTAGCCCTGGTTTAGTCCTGGTTTAGTCCTGGTTTCGTCCTGTTTTAGCCCTGGTTTAGTCCTGGTTTAGCCCTGGTTTAGTCCTGTTTTAGCCCTGGTTTAGTCCTGGTTTAGTCCTGGTTTAGTCCTGGTTTAGCCCTGGTTTAGTCCTGGTTTCGTCCTGTTTTAGCCCTGGTTTAGTCCTGGTTTAGTCCTGGTTTCGTCCTGTTTTAGCCCTGGTTTAGTCCTGGTTTCGTCCTGGTTTCGTCCTGGTTTAGCCCTGGTTTAGTCCTGGTTTAGTCCTGGTTTCGTCCTGTTTTAGCCCTGGTTTAGTCCTGGTTTAGTCCTGGTTTAGCCCTGGTTTAGTCCTGTTTTAGCCCTGGTTTAGTCCTGGTTTAGTCCTGGTTTAGTCCTTGTTTAGTCCTGGTTTAGCCCTGGTTTAGTCCTGGTTTCGTCCTGTTTTAGCCCTGGTTTAGTTCTGGTTTCGTCCTGGTTTCGTCCTGGTTTAGCCCTGGTTTAGCCCTGGTTCAGTCCTGGTTTAGTCGGCTCCATCTGCTCTGGCTCCGATTCACTTTTTATTTAAAGTAATTTTGTCTTAAATGTTCGCTCTACATGACTGTGTGGTTTTTATTCCGCTATTTCGTCCGTAAACCAACAGCTCAATCTGGTGCCTGGTTTCCCTGAGGTTGCTCCCGCTACGGTTAGCCACAGGGAAGTCGCGTTACCTTCAAGACTCTCGCTTCTTATTGGCTCTTTGCTGCTTTGATACACGTGCCTGGATTTCCAAATATGGATCTTGGCTCTAAATTCACCCTTTTAACTGTAGCCTCAGATGAGCTTCATTTGTCGGGAGCTGAACGCCGTGGGTGACGTCACACTCCCTTAGTCCACTTCTTTATACAGTCATCATCCCTCACTTCCTCCAGGACACACGGACGAGCTTCTCCGGTGGATAAAACACAAAATACAAAAGACAGAAGCAGCACGGAGCAGGAGAGCGTCTGTGTCGACAGCGAGTTTCATATAAATTGCTCAATTCTCAAAAACGCACGAGAGGTTGTAGAATTTACCATCTTGATACAACCATTAATCATCATTAGACGTGTCAATTAACAAAATTATAGTGTAATTACAGTAAGTACACGGCAAACGCAACGTAAGTACCCGCAAATTAATCATAAGAGTTTTCAATAATGTCCCAAGATTACTCATGTTTGACCACTCTATTAATCACAACACAAACGCATTTACTATCAGTACATTTCCCCTTTTTATGAACTAATACCCAAGACTTTTCAGACCAAGATTCAACTGCTAATAATAAAGACTAAATGTATAATCAATTTTTATCCAATTTTGTAATTCCTAGACCAGTGACACGGTTTCAGAGCAAACTAATATTTATTTCTCTACAATAATAATATTATTTTGGGCTTTATAATGTGAGGAATAACTTTGGGCCGCTGCAAACAGTTTAAAATGAACTAGATGTGCGTTTTTTTTCATGTTTTAAGAGTAAAAATCATGCACAACGCCTTTAACTACTACATAAATATGCTCTGGTAAGACCCAAACACTTGATTGTCAGCGCCGGGTCTGTTTTGGGTCATTTCGAGGTCGGACTGTCTTAAAAAGATAGTTGGTATGATTTTATTGAAGGAGCGTGACTCTGCGACCCACACACATACACCCGGAGCTGGGGGCATAGTGGCTGTAGATCTGTGATGATGCTGGGAATAGTAGGAGGGAGAAGCTCAGCTAAAATTGCAGTCCTGTCACTGCACATCAACGCAGACGAGCATAAATGAGCGTGTGTGTGTGTGTGTGTGTGTGTGCGCGTGAGAAGCAAACGGACGTGGCGAGTTGTGCCTGCAAGACAAGACACTGGGACAAAGTAAACTAGAAGTACAACGTCTCTGTTTGACTTAAAATAACTGTATGTAGCCTGAATGTTTACGGTTTTAACTGAGCGGAGTTGCCAGCGCGGTAAACCTGCGTATGGAGAGCACAGTTTGTCTCGTTCTCAGTGTGCGGAGACGACACGCTGCAGAGGACGCACTAGCAGCAACACAAATGACTCAATGTGAGGCTCATTCTGTTTTCTTATTGGATAATGTGAATAAAATTATGATTATTTTATCATTAATAAACTGTATGCTTATATTTCATGTACGTGACCCATATGGTGTGATGGAAACAAAAAGAATAAAGCCAGGAAAAGGTTTGTGGAAATTTGAAAAGTGCTAATTTGTTTAACACGCCGAGGGGTCATGCGAAAGGAAATGTATGTTATTAATTGTAAATAGGTATTTGTAAATGTACATATTTTTTAATTATGTCCACATTATATTGTCGTTCAATATGTTTAATTCTTATCTTTGAATGTTTTCTTAATTGTAGGTTGCCTTGTTACAACTAGCTCTAGTCAGCTAACTCGGGCACATTTACATTTTTTTGTAATGTTGATTAATGCGCATTGTCGCTTTTTTTAAATAAATAAAAAAATATATATATATGTTACGGAATTATACGTCATGTGTCCAAATAAAAGGTCGCGCTGAGAAGAGGAGGGCGGAGAGGCACTCAGGCCGAGGTTCTTAGTCTGTGCTTGTTCCTCTCATCACAGTCCAAATAAGATATACTTGTACTGAGTCTTTTTGGTAAACGCTGCGTCGAGAACAGAGTTTTCTTGACAGATAATCCAAAACACCAAATTATAACAAACAACACAATCATCATGTCTAATATTTTTGTGATTAAGAATAAATCAGCGTTACAGTTGTTACCCGTAAAAGCAGGGCCTGTTCAGCCTATAAGCAGATTGAGCAGCTGCTTAGGGCCCCGAGGCCACCAGAGGGCCCCCCTGATTCTGATTCTGAAAATAATATATCAAGTTTTATTGGGACAGGGCTTATGTGTTTACAGCAGCCTAAATATCCCTCTAAAACGATTTCATTTGTTTTATATCTATAATAGTGTCAAGAAAACTCAAAGTTCTCGACGCGCTGTTTATCCAAAAAGACAAGACAAAAGACAAGGGTTAGACTTTTCTTCTGCTCTGATCGGAGGGGAGACTTTTCTTCTGCGATGCCTTCTCTGTACCTTCTCCACTCTCAATCGCAGCAACCTTTTATTTAAATACACTGACACAAATGGTCATTATTTCAACATGCTTATCAGAGCTAACCTTGTTATCTTTCCATACAAATATGACCTTTCACCCTGGGCCTCCCGTTTCCCATTTTTCAATTCAATTACACAGGTTTCTGGTCTTTCCAGTCACATCCCTGTTTCCTGTTTTTCAATTCCACACACACACTTGTCTTCACCTTCACCTTTCTTAAAACTGCTGACAATTTTCCCGAACATGTTGGGATCATTTACAAATATCCCTCAGTTCCACTTGTTGGAAAAATCTCATTAGTTTATGTTCGATGCAAACATTAAAGCAACACAACCTTATTTTAAAATGACAGTCATGATTTTCAATTTACCTTCTCGCGGGCCACATAAAATGACGTGGCGGGCCGCATTTGGCTCCCGGGCCTTGAGTTTGACACGTGCTGTGCTTGATACGACTGTAAAAAGTACGTCTTACCTTGGTTATTTTATGTCAAACTTTAGAAAATGAAACTATTTTGGATGTGGACACATTGATAAAAGTTGTGCAGTTAAACCCGTCACTTTAAATAACTCATCTACACTTTGTCTATTTCCACTGCAAGTTTTCCACTGATTTTTATTTATATTAAGTGAAAGTCTATTTTTATTCCAGCACCTTCTGCAGCAAACACTGACAATTTCTGTGTTTTTTTGCAACTGAACAAAATTCCATCTTTATATCTGAATTATAACATTACATAATTTTCGTCAGGCGTATTTGTCGTCTTTAGCCTTGTCTCGTTTTGCTTCATACACCTGTGAACAATGTGAAATGATGGGCCGCCGTACAACCATATGCCGTAACAGGTGGCTCCGCTCACTCTCTGTGCACAAGTTAACTCTAAAAAATGGCTTTGTTCTTGTTTTTCAAAGTCAAACCAAATAAAAATCATCTATCATCTTCTGCTGGCGTTGGAGGAGCGCGCCGCAGGAAATGGCTTTGTTACATAAACTACGAGAAAATAAAGTTGCGTGAGCCGATACTTTGCAGTGACCTCACGCTCACGGGGGGGAGGGAGGGGTGTAAATATGTATGTCTATGGTACAATGTAAAGCAGTTACCACGGTGACGCGACGCACAGAGTTTTAGATTGTCTGAATGCGCGAAAAAAACTAAAAATTGCAAAACAAAATTGATTTAAATGACGTATTTTGAGGAGACTGATCAATGCAAGTGCACAGAGTCATGTTTAGAGTTTGATTTTCAACAAATTATATGTGAGACCTAACAGTACACATCAGCTCTCCTGTTGTAGTAGTTAAGTTCTTTAACTTTTCTAACGTATAAGTAACAGACCTTCAGACAGAGCAGACGTCAGATGAATCAGACGGATGACCCCAGCTGCAAAGTATATAATAACAGATTAATATTGCACAGTTAAACAGATTTTGGTGGGGATCCCTGCCTCTCAGTCTCAAGTGGAGGAGTTCAAGTATCTCTGTCACAGTTTTGCTTGTTTTCTGTTTTTGTTTTGTTTATCCCCGGTCCAGCTTCGTTTCCCAGCCTGTTCCAGTCCTTTGTTTTGCTGCCTCCCTGTTTTTCACGCACCTGAAGTTCATTGCTAATCAGGGTGTAGCCTTTATGTTCTCCCTGTGTTCAGTTTGGGTTCCTGGATTGTCATTTGTGTATTTTGTTCGTCCATCTTGTTTGTTCAGCTCTGTATTTCCAAATGTGGCTGTGTTTTCTTCTCTCAGAGGTCTTGTTCACGTGTGAGAGTGATGCGGTCGCTGTATCGGACTGTCGTGGTAAAGAATGAGCTGAGTCCAAAAGCGAAGTTCTCGATTTACCGTCAGTCTATGTTCCTACGTCCCAACTATGGTCACAAGCTCTGGGTAATGAACGAAAGGACAAGATCACGGATACAAAATGAGTTTCCTCTGCTGGGTGTTCCCTTAGAGATACTTTGAGGAGCACGGGAACACGGGAACCTGCTGTTGCTCGGGAATCTGTTCACCTGTACACCTCCCTGGACACCTCCCTGTACACCTCTTTGGACACCTCCCTGGACAGGTGTCGTGGGCATAAAGTCCCAGGACACACTAGCAGGACTCTGTGTCTCAGCTGGCCTGGGAACACCTCAGGATCCTCCCGGAAAAGCTGGATGAAGTGTGTGTGGAGGGGGAAGTTTGGACCTTCCCGCTCAAACCGCTGCCTCCACGACCCGCCCAGGATAAAGCGGAAAATGGACGGATGGACAGATATTGTAACTAGATAACTGTGTGTCGTGTCATATTCAAAGGTGTGTGCTGCACTTACCGCCTCCGCCTGGTAGATCCTCGACTGTTGGAGCTCTTGTTTTCCCCGTTCTTCAGTTAACTGTCAGCCGCTGGTGCTGTGTTTACGCGGGAATGCTGTGAAAAGTGGTTGGTGTAGTTAGTAACAGAAGTATTTGAAAAGAGAAAAATACAGCAGGAGTTTAAATATGACAACTGTTAAAGCTTTAAAGAAGTTTATAGTTTAAAGAGCAAATACAAGCTGAATTATAAGAGTAACAGACACTAAATCTGTTTATTTGTTGATGCTTCACAACTGTACTATCCATTCGGGGGAACTATTTCATTGAAGTCTATAGTAAAATGATCAGTTTATTTGAATTAATAAAGACAGTTGCGGACGTTAAAAGTAACAGCAGTCGTGTCAAAATAAGACTTGAAAGGCAATAACGCAAAAGCAAAAAGTGAGTCTGAAACTGGAACATTTTTCATTTAATGTTAAGAAATTATTATTAGAGAATCAGCAGTGTCAGCATTAAGTAACTGGTATGATATAATTTTAGTGAGGTTTTAATGTAAAATTGTGTAATAATTGGTCATTTGTAGTGTTTGAGTGTGTATTGATTATTTTTCTTACATTTTATTTTGTATTCCTCACCTGCTCAGGGACTACAGCTGGAAACTTCAGCTATAACCTTTAATGTTTTTACACATTGTCCCCGTCAAATAAACTAATAAATAAAGAAAAGTGCACAGGTCTAATATATATGAGCCCTCCCTCCCTGTGTCTCTCGTTCATTTTTCAGCCTGAAGATCTCACCTTCTGACTCGAAACACATTAATTTTACGTCTGCGTCAGAGTGAAATGTGATGTTTGAGGTTATAGTGGTAGAAATACTTAAATTGCTGTTAAAAGTACAGCTTATGATCAGTTGGTCCGGTTCAGCAGGAGGCTCGACGGCCGATAAAAACTAGTCTGAGGGCCGCATTTAGCCCCTGGGCCATTGTTTGGACACCCATGTTCTACAGAAAGGATACAAAGAAAGACAGAGCCCCCATCCTGAGTCTCTACCTGCCACCACATCATCAATAAATGGATAAATAAATAAATATCATCATTAAATATCTCTATCGTGTGCTGTTGTTTTGCCGTGGTAAATTCTACGTGAATGGCTCAGTGATTATGATTTCTAACCTTCAGAACACGTCCATACAGATCACAGAACTGAAGCATCTGTGTGTCCTTTCTGTTTCGTTCAGTTCTTTATTTATTTTCCGTTGCCGTCGTTTTTTTTGCGGCTTCACGTGTTTGACGTTGATGAATGAGGTTCACATCGGAGCAGATCTGCTACAGACGTCTGTACAACAACAAGCTCCCATCACTTTGGGGAAACGTGTTTGTGAAGAGCCGTAGTGTCGCCCAGGGGCCCCGGTGTCACGTGTGTCGGTGTGAGGGCCGCTACCTTTTAATGAGTCTGGACGTGTTGTTTATGGAGCTGGTTTCATGTTTGTATTTAATATGTCCAAAATGTTTCACAGATGATTTCGATTTTACCGAAAGCCAAATGGATTGTGACAAACCTTGAACCAGTTGTTGTGTGGCACAGATTTTACTGATTTAGTTTGTTGCCAAAATGTCGATGGATTACAGCACATGTGTCAAACTCAAGGCCCGGGGGCCAAATGCGGCCCGCCACGTCATTTTATGTGGCCCACAAGAAGATAAATTAAAAGGCATGACTGTCATTTTAAAATAAGTCTATACTGCTTTAATGTGTGCACAGACAATAAACTAATGAGCAAGTGGAACTGAGAAATATTTGCAAATAATCATCACAAAATGTTCATGAAGAGGAAAATTGTCAGTGTGGAAGGAAGTTTGGAGGAAGAAAGGTGAAGGTGAACACAAGTTTGTGCTTTGAGGAGAAAAACCTGTATGTTTTTGGTGTTATGAGGCGGGGTCAGTACAGTCTACGTCGACATTCGGTTACATTTAGTGACATTTACACTGACCCACAGTCACATCTGGCCCTTGATGGCGGCCATTTTGCTGATGTGGCCCTCAGTGAAAATGAGTTTGACGCCCCTGGATTACAGGATGTTGAAATGTCGACCCAACAACGGTAAAAAGTCGGGGACCTGACCACAGTGGGGGTTGTGAAAAAGAGATGGAGAGGTCCCTCGTTTATCGTGGGGGTTACGTTCATACGATGTAAAATTGCGCTAAAATAATCAGTGAAACAGTGAGAGGTGAACAGCGATATAGCGACGGAGAACTGTACTCCTTTTGTGTAAACGGGGTGAAGAAGATTTACAAGAGAAGAAGAGATGGGAGAGTCCACGGAAAAGCTACGAAAACTGCTAGTTCCTACTTGGATGTTATAAAAATTGCTAGTTTTTGTAGCGATGACAGTGTGTTAGTTCTCCAATCCCTTTATGTTTCAATGCAAGAGGATCAGACCATAGACCACCATACAGTGTTGTTTATATGTAGCATGTGTCTCTCAATTATCTTTTGATTATTCTCATATTATTCAGGACAAAATCTACAGCTTCTTTTGTTTGCATCGGTGTTACTTCCTGGTTTGAGACAGCACAAAAAAATTAAAAATAAATTAAATTGATTACTGCCATTTTCTTTTTTAATCTTTTTGTTTCATTATGTCTTCTTTGGTAATAAAAAAAACAAAAAACAGGCTTTTTCTGGTGTTATGTTCTAACATACAAGACATGTAGATTGATATTTTACATTTTGATCATAAAAATAATGATAGAAATGGGTAGAAATGATTAGATAGAACTTTGTGCCTCAGGAGTCCCACGAGCCAACAAGGCTCGATCGGACTCCTTCAGCCTGACGGCATCCCTTACTTCAGGTGTCCACCACCGGGTTCGGGGATTGCCGCCGCGACAAGCACCGCAGACCTTACGACCACATCGACAATAGAGGTGGAGAACATGGCCCACTCGGAGTCCCCAGCCTCCCCCGGGATCAGGGAGAAGCTCTCCTGGAGGTGTGAGTTGAAGACCCCTCTGACCGAAGGCTCCTCCAGACGTTCCCAGCAGACCCTCACGATGCACTTGGGCCTGCTAGGTCTGTCCGGCTCCTCCTCCGCCTCTGAATGAGTCCTATCATACAAAATGTACTTTTTAAAGCTTTTAGCCATGGTATAGTTGTTTCCTTTCACCATTTCCTCACCTGAAGTTGTATTTGGGGAGATTCGTG
Organism: Periophthalmus magnuspinnatus; assembly: GCF_009829125.3. NCBI lineage: Eukaryota > Metazoa > Chordata > Actinopteri > Gobiiformes > Gobiidae > Periophthalmus > Periophthalmus magnuspinnatus. The sequence continues at coordinate 3,310,041 of NC_047133.1, forward strand.
CAGGTTTGAACAATCTTTAACTGCTTATTTTCAAGACGCCATATCACAGATCAATCCCTGTTTTCTGTACTTTGGTTTCCAATTTTATTTTCTTAATCAGTGACACGCACAGGATTTGTCAGTATTGTGTCGTCATTTTGCTATAAATGAAAAGTGTCATCTGCAGATATCCATCGGAAGTGACGTTTACGGCGCCGTCAGCTTCCACTGGACACCGAAGTTTTCTAACGTGTGAGTCACTGCATTTGTTTCTTTTATCAGCTCTTTTTAGATGAATATTGCGATTTCAAATGTGCAAATTACAACATAACGATCCACAGGTGTCACAGATTAAAGCTATAACGCAAACACAAGCGCCATCGACGTTTAAAAGCTAAAAAAGTCAGTTTAATCATAACATGGAACAATTTCTGATGTCGTATCTTCAATGAGCCTGCACTGAGCTGTATGACCGTCGTCTCTCCTCATGCACTCACTTCCTCCCTCCTCTCCCATCATCAACAGTTCATTTTCAGTGTTGCTAATTGCGCTTCACCCCAGCCAACCCCGCACATTAAGAATTGCATTAAAATAATTGTGTCGTGCGGAGCGTGAAGCACAATAGTTAGATTATCCCAGCGGTGAAGACGCGCGGCCGTCACTGATCTGGGCTAATATTTCCTTTGACGGCGGGGAAATGGATATGTAAATGTGTTTGTGGAAACATGTGTGGATTAGAACTGTGCAAAGAATGAGACGACACGCAGGGAACGAGGCCGATTCCACAAATCTGCACGAATAAGAACGAGAGACTTTTGAGACGGTTTGTACTGATGTTACTGTGTGTTACATTAGAAATACAGAAAGGACTCGCACACACACACAGGGAAAGCTCAGGAAATATCGTGTGTGTTGTGTCACTTCTTGAACCTGAGCTGCCAGAGCCTAAACCTGCAGAAACCTCCAGATTTCACTCCCTGAGCTGCAGCGGCTGCAGTGGCCCTGACTCATGACTGACACTTTGCTGCAGGCGCTGGAGGTGAAGGAGTGAACTGTCAGATCAGAGACTAGAAGAAGATAAATGTGGTATTTGTAATGAATCTGTACATGGTCCCTCACAAATGAAGAATAAAGAAGAAAGAAAGAAAAATAAAAATCAAAGATAGGAAAAAAGTGAGAAAGATAGAAAAATAAAGAAAGACAGACAGAAAGAGAGAGAGTCCTTTCAGGTTTAAACAAACTCACTTTTAACATTGAAACTCTCGACCCAAACGAGGTGAAGGGAGGAGAGAACAGTCCTCCTCTCTCCTTTCTCTCCCCCTCTTCTTGAATCCCTCTCTCCTCTCCCTCATCTCCCCCCTACTCCCTCGTCTCTCCTTTCTCCTTCCTCTCCCCCTCTCTCCTCCTCCTCTCCTTCTCTTCTCCCTCCTCTGGCCCCTCCTCTCCTTCTTTCCTCCCTCTCTTTCCCCTCCCCTCTCCTCCCTCTGTCTCCCCCTCTCTCTCCTCTCCCTCCTCTTTCCCCTCCCCTCTCCTCCCTCTCTCCTCCTTCTCCCCCTCTCTCCTCTCCCTCCCTCTCTTCCCTCTCTCCAGAGATGTATTACATGTTTATAAATTAAATGTTACAGATGTATTTTTTCACTTTTATATAAATATTTGCTCTTCTCCCTCGGCTCATATTTACTCCATATCTCTGGTGCTGCACATGACACAGTTTTATTTTAAAAAGCCGTTGATTCTTGTGTCTTGGTCCAGTCGCCAAAAACACCTCAGTTTTTTTTTCCTCATATTTCGATGTTTGTTGGATATTATGAACTCCCTCTCAATAAAACACTCATTTTAGAATCAGATGCTCAACATAAAGGGTTTTTTGCTCTTTGTCCGGGTCCATAAAATCTTCACTTTCAGACAGAAGAACGAGTCAGACAAGCACTTTTTTTCTTCTTCTTCTTCTTCTTTCTTTACATCTGAGGGTGTATCTGGTTTCACCTTTTGTCAAATGACCCGCACATATTTGGAGAAAAACAGAAACGCGTCGTCAAAGTGTCCCGCAGTCGTCCGTACAGGGGACACACACATAAGCCCCCGCTGTTAAACTGTCCTGTTTTCCGTCTTTTATCGTCATAGTTACGGCCCTTCACACCACACGCTGTAATCTCGTCTGAACTGTGTCGATGTGTCGCTTCATCCTCGTCTAAAACACATCCGATCGCACTAATCAACAGCGAAAGGGTAAAGTTGAAGGTCGGAGTACGTGCGCAGTTTTAAAATCACATAAATCACCAAATGGCAAAAGGTCAAAAGGTCAGTTCTCGTGTTTTGGACATCACATGTTTGTCCAGACGAGGCGACGAGAGGGAAATGGAGTCAGTGTAAATGTTTAAACGTGTTATTTTCAGTTTATCTGTGGAGTCTCTCAGTCGTCCAGGTCGGATCCATCATAAAAGAACAATTCTAATCTGTCAACGGCATAAAAAGTAGATCTGAAGGGCAGTTTGGAGTTTTTCTTGTTCACATATTTTGTAGATGGATTCATTCATGGAACATTATTTCAACTTTATAATAGAAGAGAATCAAAAACACTGGAAGTATAAAGAAAAACAAATGAGCAGCGTGGTTATTGTCAACATTATGCAACAGATAGACGCTGGATGACAGGTGATATGACACGTGTGAAGGTACAGTTAAGGTACTCTTGAGGTACACTTGAGGTACTCTTGAGGTACTCTTGAGGTACACTTGAGGTACACTTGAGGTACACTTGAGGTACTCTTGAGGTACTCTTGAGGTACATTTGAGGTGCTCTTGAGGTACTCTTAACCTCCTGAGACCCGAGCTCTTTCATGGTTTTATTAATTTCTCTGTTATTTGGGCTGATTGGACCTGATGATGTAAAAACAAATAATTATCTTTTTACACGATGTAGTTTCTGATAAAAATGACGTAAAACGGATGTGTCTCATGTGGATGTTTTAATCAATTTGATAAAACATTTGAATAATGATTTGCAAAAACTATTTAAAACTACTCGTGGAACAATGTGTCTCATGTGAAGTTCTGCTGACAGGAGATATACGCCTGTAAAAAAAAATATAATAAAAAATAAATAAATATATATATATACATACATAAACTCAACATTTTTGCATTGTTGCTGTAATTCTTCTTCTAAAAATTTGCATTGCGACCTAAACAACCCAAAATGTGTTGTCCACATACGAGGACGCCAGGTTAAAGTCTCTCTCTGATCTGAATCGTTGCTCCCTAAACCACAGCACCTGCAGATCATGAGTCTGTGCTAGTGCAGCCTCTGCAGCTGCTGTAGATCCTGTCCATGTGTCTTTACTCTGTGTGCAGGTTAAGACTGTGGCAACTCAGATTCAGTTGGGAAGTTATGATTATTTATGCCATTTTTTTTGTTTTAATCTGATAAAGTTATACAATGTCAAGTAAGGGAATAAATGCAGCTATAATAATAATATGCATCTATAAAAGAATATTACATAAGCATAGAGGTCATCTTTACTTTTGCTCCACTCCGGCCTAACTGATCTATGAATTATGTCATCTATGTGCAGATAAAGTCAAAACAATGCATTTCATTTTTTAAAGTAATATTAAATGACAATATTTCTGCATGACCAAACGTTTCTATTCCTCGTCAGTATCAATATAGACCTGTTTTGTCATTGTTCTGCCCATTTTAAACGATAAACTCCAGTGTTTCTCTCTGCCCAAGGACATGAACGTGAACTCGAGGAAATTCAATAACAGAAAAAACGTGAATAATACAGTATTTTGTGTGTATGAAGTGTGATTATGTGTCTGACCTTGAGGAAACGTGCACAGGTTAAACTGGAGCAGCTCTGACACAGACCTCTGCCCAAGGACGACAAACCCACACCGCACGGCCTCATGGGAAATACTCCTGTTCTAAACCTGGTGTACGGTGCAGATAGAGCCTCCGCACTGTCTCTTCTCTTCAGCTTTCCTCTCTGAGCTTAAACTCCGGCTTTAATCAGATTGCAATAAGAGAAAGCCTGCAGAAGTCAGCGTTCTTTAATTAATGCGGCTCCCCCTCCTGACGCTCTTGATCTCATGTAAAAATGTTATAATTATCCCAGTGCACGCAGAGTTTACTGGCACAGTCCGAGCTGCACGTGACGTTTTCGATACAGATCATGAAACAGGAGTAGAAATTAAGTTTTTATAGTTTAGTTTTTGAGTTTCAGTGGTGGAACGTAAAGTAAAAGTAGTAACGTACAGCACTTAAGTAAATTATGCTACTTTTACGTCACTACATTTGAGAGAAACTATCTGTACTTCTACCTTCTATCTTGTACTTTTCACTACATTTTTGAGCACAATTGCAAAGTAAAAATACTCTTATTATAGTTTGAGAGCTGCAAAAAAGGCTGAGGGGTTTATTTTGAACTCGCTCATAGTTTGAGCAAATAAAACAAAACAAAAAGACAAAAAAAACAAAACAACTGATTTCGTTGTTACTGTTGAGGAAATTCAGTACAGATCTTTAAAAAAATCACCACGTTTGAAGCTTTATAAGACCTCGAAATATGTGAGGAATATTTGTACGTTTTACTCTTTACGTACGAGTATTTTAATCATCTTACTTAAGTAGATCTTTTATTTTTTTGCTGCAGTATCTGTACTTTTACTTAAGTACAATTGAGTACTTCTTCTTCTTCACTGTTGAGATTCAGGGTTTATGTGAGAGAGTTTTTAAAAGAACATTTCTGAGTGACTGGCGGATCATTTTGCCAAAACGAGGACAAAAAGATAAATTAATAAACTGGGAAATTTATATAACACCTTCATCTTTTTTTGCCATCCAGTTTTGGCGTCTCTTAAACACTTTAAATCAAGAAAGCGTTCAAATAAACACGAGCACTTTACACAAACACTGGGGTGAGGCGTCTTGCTACAGGACACAACAGTCTGGCAGAAGGAATTGAACCACAGACCTTTTGGAGAGTAGATGAATCCAAAACTGAGCGACTGTTGCCCCTAATGTAAATAAACTCTTGTGTCCATGTCTTCCACTTTCTTTTCTGTGTGTTATTGCCTGGAACGTTCCACAGTTCGGCATTAAACTTATACATTTTGCATTTATTCGGTCGCGACGTCACCTGCTTGTCTTTATGGAAATACAGAAGTTTAATGCCATACTGTGGAACATTCCTGGCAAAGAAATAACAAAGAGAAAAGAAAGTGAAAGACTCTCCACCACAGACATGTCAGACTCAGGCCCGTGGTCCAAATTTGGCCCTCGACATAAACATATTTGGCCCGTGAGATCATATCAAATATATATAGGAGCACACCGCTAATACTACGAATCCCAGAATGCTTTGCAAATACGTTGGAACCTGCCCCCAGCACATCTGTTAACGATCGTTAGCATCTGCTACCTGTTGCCTCACTCAAATTTAACCCACTCCTTCTGAAAAACATGCAGATATTGTTAAACATTTGCAATAAAAATTTAGTTTGGCCGCGATTTAGTCTCAGTTTTTAATTTTGGCGCTCTGTAAATTTGAGTTTGACGCCAGAAACTTCTTTAAAAAAGCATATTTAATGAATTGTTTTAAAGCACAGTACTGTATTTTACTTGAACAGAATTAGCTCATTTGAAACAATTTGCAGTTTATAAACAATTTCACAGACAGAGTTGAGTTTTGCTTCGACGCTAGCAACAATTTACACGCTAACTGTGATTATCTGACCAAAAAAACGTTTCGAATTAGACGTAGACAGCACATTCTGACCTCTGGAGCTGCTTCTACCGCACATCTGTACTGGAGAAACACACATTTTACTCAAGGACGTGCAAAACAAATCTGCACATTAGCCATTTCTCAAATTCAAAACGCAAATCTTTCTCCGAACAAACAGGACTTTACTTCTTCTTCTTCTTCTTCAGCCTCCTTCACAGTTCATCTCCTTTACTTCCTCCCGGTCACGCTCGCGGACCCGTCTCCTCCGCGATCGCCTCGAATATAAAATGTTAATGAGCCTATGTGATATTATTCCCCGTGACCCCTCCGCAGTGCGCCGTTCTAATTGCCCACAGTGTTGCCTTCTCCGCGCTATACTGTTCTTATATATAATCCACAGCGTTACCCGAGTCCATACGACGCACAGCCCACCCCGCTCCGCTTATAAATTAAACATACAGACGCTATCTCTGCTCGGCTTATGTAACACGTCCGTCGAGGCTGCGGTGGCTAAACGAATTATCAAGCTAGTTACTCTTAGGGCTTTTAACAAACTCATTACTTGTATTATTTATGTTCGACGTCCCACAGCTGCGAGTGTTTGGTTACATCTATTTGATTTCATTTGGCGTTTTTAAGTTAGTGCAAACACCGGGGGCAATAAAAGTTTGAAGGCTTCACTGAGCTGTTTTAATTTGTGTTTAAGCGGGATTTTATATTTATGCAATAATGGAAAGTACGGATTTATGTTTGCGGTAATTTTAGTGAGAAAATTATGGAAGTTACCGTAAATTTCGGACGATAAGCCGCAACTTTTTCCCCACGCATTGAACCCTGTGGCTTATACAACAGTGTGGCTTATTTATAGAATTTTACTGGATAACGGCCACCAGGGGGCGCTCTTTAGCTGTAAACATAAAAGTGAGACAGCATCAGGCCACAGCCTCATCATGGAAAACACACGAAGAAATGGATATGATGCAGTTTTTAAGATAAAGAAGGACATAGAGCCACTGCACGTGAGCTCGGCATCAATGAATCCAACTTGGTCAATGTAAAAAAGTGACAAAATCTTTCAGAGGAAATAAAAGCAGACGCCTGTGTTGGTGCAGCTTTATTTTCTAAACCTGCAGGTGTGTTCATCCCGTGTTGATGTCGTGTTGGTGCCAGTTTTCAGGCACAGTTTTTAAAAAAGCGTGTCCGTGTATCGTCTTTCTGTGTAAATATCTCACGTTACAATATGAAAACCTGCGGCTTATATTCAGGTGCGGCTTTTATATGTACTTAATTGATTTTCTTTTCAAATTTAGCTGGTGCGGCTTATATTCAGGTGCGCTCTATAGTCCAGAATTTACGGTAGTCATTTGTAGGGATGGAACAATAGACAATAATATAATTTAACAGGATGAAAACGTACATGATATTCTTTTGTTGGATGTTTTATTTCATTGTGATAATCTGCAACAAATATAATCAGCTTTATATCTCCAGAACGTGCAGATAAAACCTATGGAATTACAGTTGTCCCTCGCTATATCGTGGTTCACCTTTCGTGGCCTGAGAGAGTTTAAAAAAGAGAGAAATGTGAGAAAATGTTAACGTCTGTGTGAGAAAAGGGTATAAAGTGTGTGGTGAGGGGTTTTACAGACAAAAACATAGAGAATAACTGTAAAAAATAAAGCTGATACTTCACGGATTTCATTTATTGCGGGTTATTTTTAGAACGTGACCCCCGCGATAAACGAGGGAACGCTGATTTCATATTTTTAACATTTTTAAACTGTCAGCAACTTGAATAATTGTCATCATATAATCGTTAATCGCAGTTATTTCTTACATTATGATTGTGACACTAGATTTCAATATTGTCCGATGTCTTGTCACGTCCCATCCTCCCGGGTGACTCTGTTTTGAAGAAGAAAGTGTAAAAACGTCCTGCTGGTTCTGTTTATACGCCTCCAGTTGTGGGTCTTCGTCTGTTCACTCACTTAATTTTTAATCGTGACAGATAAATAACTGGGGAATTGATTGAACTACGCGCTAAAAAAGTTATCCACCGACCAAACGCTTTGTAATCTTGACACACATATGCATTTTTACAGTCTTTTCCCCCTCCCTTCTGTGTCTGGACTCTAGCACCGCCCACTACACACCTGCACCCCATAAGCCTCCACCTTTAGAGTACAAAGGGACTGAGGATCCTACGAACTCCACCAGATCGTCTGTGTGGTACAGTTCCGCTTGGCTCACTCTAGTTTTTGTGCGTATGTTCTCCGTACTCAGCAGTTTTTTCTCGTTTTTCGACGGATCCCACTCCTTGGAACTACCCTGCACCTCCGCCTCCGGCCCAGCTTTCCTCGACCGGTACGAACACCTCATCCTCCGACCCAGCTTCCTACGCCCGGTTCCTTGTTTGTGATAAACTCTGTTCAACTTTTACCCTGTGACTGAATCTTTGATCCCTCAGACGTTACGCCAACATGATAACGGTCAGTTTTGTATTGTTTAAATCGCCGTTTTCACATTAAATGGCAACACAAAGCGCTTTATATCAAGGCACCACACATACACAGACACCGAGGAAGAGGTGGGTTAAGTGTCTTGCCCAAGGACACAACACCAACCACTCGAGAATGTCTTATTATGTCTTATTATGTCTTATTATGTCTTATTATGTCTTGGATGTCTTATTATGTCTTGGATGTCTTACCACCACTTGTCACTACTGTATATGTTTGTAAGTACGCAGTAAATAAATAAATACATTTTTAAAAAGAGCAGGAATTGAACCACCAACCAGTGTGAGGGATATTACCTGAAAACAAATGAACTCATCCTGACACTGACTGAACTCATCACAGTTGCTCTGACGTCCATCGACTCAAACAGCACAAACTGATTTTTGATTTTATTTTAATTAAAGCCTAGAATAATAATGGCAAACATAATTTGATAACGTCTGACTGAGAATCATCTCTAGAGGCGACACGTTCATCACTTTTATCACTTTTATGCAGTTTTACATTTGAAAACAGCTGAATACGCTCGTACACATTAAACCTGCCAAAACGCCAAGTGGATGAGGCTAGAATTCTGTTTAACCCTGAAGCTGGTTGAAGCCACAAATACACACATTACATAAACATATTTAGAGTTGTTAGTTTCAGTCCTGAACCTGTCCCTCTGTGGCCGTATGAATCCAGAGCAGTTTCTTATTCTGATTAAACGTTTAAGGTGAAACATCTTTAACTTAAAACCTTGTACAGATCTGAACCTCCTCTGAAATCTTTGTCACGATTTGAATGACTCCTGGATGAATGAGGAATTACACTTGGATTCTAGCGACGGGACTGTTAATATTTGATTTATATGTATAAGCTACACTTGTTTTATTGCACTAATGTTGATTTTGGAAAATATCTTAGGATTGTCATTATTGACGTAAATATGTTACCGTCACTTTAAGAGCGACAGCGCGCACGAGGGAAAACCACGCGCTGTGAGAACGTGTTAGTTGAGGCGGCGCATAAAGACGGAGCCAAATGGTTTTCTTACCGTAGTATTGTTTATTTTTGAGAATTACTTGATTTGATTACTTCTGTATTTATGTATAATTTATTCATTACTTGTTGTGTTAACAAATGTCAGCTAAGATTCATCTGAGAGCCGGATGCAGTCATCAAAAGAGCCATAGGTTCCCGACCCCTGGTTTATAATATGCTCAGTCCTTAAAGGGTTAAAAAAAGGTTCAAACTGAGAACTAGACTAACTTTTATTATGATGTTTTTTGTGCACAAAGCTCTCACTCGCGTCACCCGCTCTGCTTCTGTGCTTGTTCTTTTATCGGTTCAGCGTTAATGAGTTTAAAAATGCAGACAAATTAGAAAAAAACAAGATTCGGGTCTTGAAAATGAGATTCAGATCCAGCCGTTCACGTTAAGGAACCGTTCAAAAGAGCCGGGTCGCTCACAAACGATTCAGGGTAAACAGAGAATGAAGTCGATCACGGTTATTGTCAACATGGCGCTAACACTTAGATCCATGAACTTACACATAATTTAGATCACTGAAGAAGTCTGGACCTCAGGAAACAAAACAAAATAAAAACAAAATAACAAAATTCCAAAATGAAGCCAGATAAACCGAGCGGCCTCCTGGGTAATCACAGAGTTAAAATTATACAGTGGAAAAATAAACGTGGGCTTGATAAAAAATGCAGCGCCAGGCTTTATTCCACTTAATCATCTCATTGTCATTATCACACGGCACTGTTGTCTCTCTGATGGACGTCTGACGTGCATTTCCAAAAATCGTTTTATTTTAATGAAGTAATTTGATAAAAACGACACGGACATGAAAAATCTCACATTCAGAGCCCGGAGTCTCAGTTTAGTTTTTATTTGTGGCCTCCTCTCTGTTGGTTGCCATGTGAAAGAGTCACACGCACAACTCATTTCACACTTTGGTCTTGGGAATATGACGCAAAACAGGTGAACCACTGGACTAGCATGCTAATGTGTACTTCCTGATTAATGGACGCAGACAGTACACAGCAGGCAAGACAAATTTAGCTCAAATACATGGGAAAAAAAAGTAAAAACTGACACAAGGCCTTTAAGTTTTTACGTTTGTGTGTGCTAAGTCGTCGTTTTTCTTACAGCTTCGATTACCTCAGAGAAATTTCTGTGGGAGCTGGAATCGCACCGTCAACCTGTGAGTCAACGTGTCTGACCGCTCAACCAATGATGTTTATGTCGAGAGCGAGATTCGAACCGGCAACCTTTGTATCAGTGGTCAAAAACTCTACCAAAAAAACAAAAGCACCAAGTTATGTGTTTTGTTTTTTTTATACAGTGGTCTCTGGTTTATCGCGGGGGTCACGTTCCAAAAATAAACCGCAATAGGCGAAATCCACGAAGTATCAGCTTTATTTTGTATAATTATTCTCTATGTTTTTGTCTGTAAAACCCCTCACCACACACTTTATACACTTTTCTCACACAGGCGTTAACATTTTCTCACATTTCTCTCTCGTTTAAACTCTCTCAAAGTTCAAACCTTCGTAGGCGTCTTTGTCGGTGCAGAACGTTTCATCGACATTGTGGGTTTTGTCAGGGAGAAAACAAATTGCAAACGTACAGCACTTCAGAGTCACGCTGAGATCCAACGTTTATGTAAATTTGTCTGAACACATTCTGTACTGGACAGGAGACACGGCACGGAGGAGACTGATGGACAATGGTCTACAGTCCAACAGCCAATCAGGACGCACGACACAATGGTCTACAGTCCAACAGCCAATCAGGACAAAGAACACAAAAACAAAAAACATGCTAAATTGCACTAAAAAAATCTGCAAAACAGCAAGACCGCGAAAGGGGAACCGCGATATAGCGAAGGACAACTGTACTCTTCAGCTGATTCGATGTTACCATGGTAATAATATTGCATTAATCTTAAAATCACTTTACAATTTTGTGGATTATTTATTCCAACATACTCGGGTTATGATAAACTGAAACCACTGCTGCTCCAGGACAAGCTAAAGGTAACAAGACAAGATCTGTGACATCAACCTCTCCAAGCACCGATCACTCACTCAACCCACACATAAATCAAAGTAGAATAAGAAACCACAGCCAACCAGTGGTCACAAGTGGTACTGCAGTAACACATCTCTCTGAAAACAAAGGAAAATCATCCTTTTGAGGTTTTCATCTGACGTAAGATTGACATTTCTCCCCGTGCACGCCGCTCACTACACATTAAAGTAGTCCCGTTCGGTGCGTAATCTGTGTCCATGGGAAATTACCCACAATTCATCATCTCAGGTTAGACACTCAGGAGCTACGGGGAGCGGGAACGACGTAGTTAGCTCCTCCCTTCAGTTAGATACAAGCCAATGTCCAACAGTAATCTGAGCAGAACTGAAGAAGAGTCTTGGACGAGCAGCGAAACGTCTTCACTCTAAAACGCGTCATCCAGTTTGACAGAATTGCTTTTTTCTTTTACCCTAACCACATGTGAACGTATCCACAATGCTAAAAGTAACCAAAACTTTGACAGTGGAACGATACTTGAGTAAAATGGGGCTGGGTATCATTAAGAAGTTGCCGATACGATACATATCTCCATACAGTTCACTGTCGTTTCGATACGATACAATACGATATATTTCAAATTGATTCGATAAGATTCGGTGAAAAATGACAAGCTTTTGGGACATTTTCACAATGAATAAATATTAATGTTAATTTTTTATTTAGCTTTAGATGAATGAACATAAAGTGCATTTTGTTTTGTGCATTTTACACATCAGACTGTTCCATTGTCCAGTATTTCTCATCCACAGTGTATCCGAGCTCCAAATTTACATTTACACAGGGACATGTTGCAGTTTAACGGCTCTGAACGATCACAACATATTCACTAAATCAAACTGTGACGCTAAAAGTCTTTGTTAAACCAAAATTTATATGAAATAAACCTGTTTTAATCATCAAAACAGTGAATCAAATGTCAAATATTCTGCATGTTCTGCGTTCCTTTCTCTCCCTTATATAACTTCAGTACCATAGTCATCCATTTTCTGTCTTTTTTTTACAATATTTGGTCTGATAATGAACCCTGTATCTGAATTACAATAAAAAAACAACGTTCTGTCCTCTAAAGAAGCCACACAAATGTAGCGCTGTGACAGAATAATTTGGTAAAACATGCAAAAAGACACTTGTGATACATCGATACAGCAGCCCACAATATCTATACTGTACCATTAAATAAAACTACACGATATTTTGGATATTTTTGCACCCCCCTACTGTCAAATACATTGCTCAAGTACAAGTAAAAGTATGACAATAGCAAAAAAAGTGTCCAGATTTGTCGCTCGTGCCCGCGTAGCTCCTCCCCGTGTACGTGTGAACGATGGCGACGGCTTTATTCCTTTACTGTTATTGTGTAATCTGCTGTAGCTGCATAATGGCCAATCAACTCCAATAGGATGCTAATGCGCGCCCGGGTGTGCGTTAGCCGCGTGTGTGGGTGCTGTTTGATAAGGCGCTAAATGAGAAGCAGAACTGGAAATTGCCTTAGCCGTTTAGCCTGCTTATGATTATTGCATTGTCTGGGCTTCTCATAAAAGGATCGCTATCGGAACACGGCGCATGTCTTGTGTTTTTTTTCCGCGGCTAAAAGATAAACGCGCTTGGCTAATTGCTCACACATGTTCGGGTATTTATTACAAGCGTGCGAGCGGTTGTAGCGCGTTAGCCGTGTCTCTGCGGGTCGTGGTAGGTTTGGTCGTAGCCGTTTTTGGTAAATTAAAAGCTCCAAAAAATGACGTATGAGTGAATGCTAATGGGATGATTAGCACGTAGATTCACACACTTTTCACACTTGTTTCAAATGTGTTTATCGTTTTTCTTTGCATGTCAGCCAAAGTCGTTGTTGTTTTTTTTATTTATTTGTTATATAATTCTAACATTGATAAGCCATGAAGAGAGAATTATCCAGAGAATTGTAATTATTAAGATGATTTTGTTGTTAGCTTTTGTTCAATATCCAGAAAAAATGTTGTTGTCTGTCACAGCACAATAAAAAATAAAAATAACAGTAAATAAATAGATAAATAAATGAATGAATAAAAAAAATAGAAAAATAAATAAAATAAATAAAAAATAATAATAAAAAATTAAAATAAATAAAATAAAATAAATAAATAAATAAAAAATAAATAAATAAATAAATAAATCAGGTCACATAATGGTCAAGCAGATTTGTTTTTTGACTGTACAGTTTTGTTCCACTAAAAATAGTGCTTAGATTTGGGAAACTGCTTGGAAATTGCACAGCGATCGTCAAATAACAATATCAGAATCTTTTTTAGTTAATTAATTAAGCGACAAATGTTACAACTGTAGGAAGAATACAGTAAAAAAAAAAAAAAAATCTAAAACAAAAGAATATAAAATTGTAAAAAAGTAGTACCAAAAACACGTGTAATCCCTCAGTCATTGAAAGCATGATTTTTTTTGTTTTATTACTTTACTCTTGAACGTTGTGTTGAATACTGTGCGCCTTAAACACTGAGGTGAACTTGTTTCTCTATAAGAATGCGACACATGTTTATTTTAAGACGTCTTCACTGGAATCTACTACTTCGGTTACATGACACAGCTCTCCATCTTCACGTTGAGGCCTTGTAATAGATCTTTTCAGTGACAACAAGCATCTTTTTACCGACACTTTCCACCCGACTGTACACTGCTAACGGTAAAGAGCTATGGAAAATGAGTTAAGTCCGTAATAGAACCCGCCTTCTATAGATAGAACCTTTCTCTGACTGTAAATACTGGAAAAACGCCCTTGAAACTTCTGTCTGTAACTTCATTCATCTGATAAACTTCTTTCAACTCTCTACCTGGTCTGCAGTCGCTTCCTTCACGATTACAGTCGCCCAGGTCTGATCCAGAGCAAAAGACGAAATTTAAATCTGTCAACTGGACGAAACTTTGTAGGAGTGAAGATGTTTCGCTGCTCGTCTAAGTTGCTTCTTCACTTCTGGTCAGATCGCTGCTGCTGCTGGACACTGCCATCGTTTACAGTTTCAGCCTTAACGACCCTATTCAACCTGTAACGGCTGCCTGTTGTTCTCTTTGTTTCTGTTTGCTTTGGGTCTGAGGATAAAGTTGCACATCGGTCACGTCATTACATATCTCTTTTCCGCCTTCAAAGCACTCAGAGCCCAAGGACACAACAACAGGATTCATCTGTGGGAGTTGGAATCGCGACGCCGACCTGTGAGTCACTGGATCTGACCGCTCTATCGATGACGTTTACGTGGAACCGCCAACCTTCGGATCAGCGGACAAACACGACCAAGATTTAAGGAGCAGGACAGTAAGAAACACAACCCAAACTGCAGTGAAAGTACACGGCCCGGGATAATCATACGACGTCCTCCATTAGACTCTAAGCCTGATGGACAGTCCGTCAGGTGCTGCTGCGCCGGGTGGATTATTATCATTTCAGGGGCCACAGGGTAAACCAATCAGAGGAACACATGCGTTTGACTGGAGCATGATGTAACCTCATTGTCCTGATTAATACGTAAACACTACGCAATTATTAATGACTAATACAACACAAAATCAAACGAGTAGAGCAGATTTCGTCGATTAGTAGCGTGACGAAAATACAATTCAGTCATTTCATATTTTCATGCCATTTGCTGTATACAGTATGTTCTCTGTGCAGTAAAAGAGGAGTCTACTGCAGCTGCCATTTTGATTTAAGCTTATTTATTTATTTTTATTATGTTTTTATTTATATTTCATTTTATTTGTTTTATTTAATTAAATGTATTTTTTTAATTATTTATTCATTTACTTATTTATTTTTTAAAGGATATCTTTTTTAACTTTATGCATGCCTTTATTTGTATTTATAATAGCTATATTTCTACTTTTTTATATATATACATTATTATTATTATTATTATTATTATTATTATTATTATTATTATTATTCAGTGTTTCATGTTGCACTTTATCACTGAAGTAAGTTCTAGTTTGTGAGCTGCATTCACTGACAATGGCAATAAAAATCTTCTGATTCTGATTTGGAAGAGAATACACCGTTAAATATTTTATGGATCACCACCAAACTGACTTTTGAACCAGGCAAACCGTTTCACGATTAACCTGCGGACTTCTCCCCGTACTAACCCGCCATTTAACTTGCAAACACCATCCCACCGCAGCCACCGTCAACCTTAAATCTCACCATTGATATTCCACCCCACACTTTGCTTAGCCATGCAGAAAGCGAAGTCGAGAATGCGGCGCGAAGCCAATCCCGCTCAGATCCGTTTGTGCTAAGGAAAAGGACGAGATAGGTTATTCCGTGCGCGCGCCGCCGGAATGTGACGCTCCACAAGTTAACAAGGTCATCGGAACGTACAGCGCGCAAACCCGAGATGACATTTTTAGTCTCGGTGCGCGTTGTTGACGACGTATACGGGAGCGTGTTTGTATGTATGTATACGCGCTGTCACTTATGCTGTCCGTGCGCATGTGTCCGGCGTTGTTTGGTCAGCGGAGTGGAAGGGACGCGGGAGAGTGTGGGGCGTAGAGGGTTTCTCTTTGTGTTATATTGGGATCGCAGAGACTTCCACAGTGCTCTACGGGAGTTATTTTTAATGCACAACAAAGCTGGAGTTTCCAAGTAGGTCACAAGACGCAGCAACAACGGATGTGCGCGCGCGGCGAGTGGGGAATAGCGAGTCTTACGGGCGAATATAGGGCTAATACAGTTACACATTTGGTCGTGTTATGATGTGACCTTTTGGTTTGGAAGCTTTTCGTGTCATATTCCCAAAACACGGAAACCGAACTGAACGTTACACCGAACCGTAAGGCGTTTTCCCGTATCTTATTCCCATCTTCTGTCACTTTCGAAGCGAGATACCTTTGTCATCGATTCCCAAACGCACAGGCTTTCCGTCATCTCAGTTCTCCGTCGGTTCTCGTCCGTCGCAGCAGAACCGACAAACTCTTCTTCAACTCCTCAGTCTCCTTTCGTTTGCGACTCACGTGTCAGCGAGATGTAAATGTAAGGATAGCGTTGATCTATCTTTTAAAACGGAGGTGCTCAGAGGTCGTAATAGAAGCCGTTCAGAAAATAAATGAATGAATAAAAATACGTAAAGATTTGCACACTGTTCTATTAAACAAAATCTAAATTACGGAGAGACACAAACATGAAATTCTTGCTAATTCTTGTAAGTGCAGGGTAAAAATGATGAATACATTAGGTCCGAGGTGTCCAAACTTTTTTTTAATCGAGGGCCACAACTCAAAACATACTCGAATCAATGCAGTACGGCGCTTTTATACACAGCTCTGACAGAGCCGGTGTGTTTTATTAAAGCTTGAAACACATTAATTTTAGTCTGTATCGCACTGTAATGTGATGTATGAGGTTATCGTGGTAGAAATAGTTTAATTTGCTGTTAAAAATACTGCTTATGATCAATTGGGCCGGTTCAGCAGGACGTCTGAGGGCCAAAAAAACTGGTGTGCGGGCTGCATTTGGCCCCTGGACCATAGTTTGGACACCCCTGTTTTAAAATAAGAGACTTTTATTCGTCCCGCAATAGAGAAATGACAGTGGTTCAAGCGTTTTACATCAGAGAGACTTTTACTGCGTTACCTTTTATTTAAATACTCTTAGAATAATATGTTACATGGTGTTTTAGAGTTTTATTTTGGTAGTCAAGTGGGAACTGTTGTTGTTTTATCTGGTTCCGCTCGGTCACTTGATAGAGACGCACGCCCCGTTTACGAGCACAAGTGCGGCGTGTCGTCTGAGTATATTAAAGTTAAAATTAAGTTACTCAAAGTGTGTTAAAGTTCATTCTACCTCCTGTATTTGGGTCAGCCAGAGAAATATGTGTGTGGTCATTTTCATGTCTTTTTTTATACACTGCCTGGACAAAAACAAAAAAAGCCTCCACCTGGATTTAACTGAGCAAATATGTTGGTGTTGCTGCAGTTGGTCCGGTCGAGGTTCAGCAGAATGAGGTCAGCTGACACCTGAATATACTGAATGACCAGGTTATTACAGCAGTGGATTTTTGGGAATATTCCAAGATGAAAATGTCACGATTCAACAGGATTAAACTGTGAAAGAGAGAATCAGGAGCATGAACACAGAGAGAGAGGGAGAGAGAGAGGGAGAGAGAGGGAGAGGGGGAGAGAGAGAAAGAGAGAGAGAGAAGGGAGAGAAAGGGCGGCTGAGGGAGAGAGAAAGAGAAGCAGAGAGAGACAGAGAGAGGGAGGGGAGAGAGAGAGAGGGAGAAGCAGAGCGAGAGTGGCACAGAGAGAAAGAGGGAGGGAGAGAGAGAGGGGGAGAAAGGAAGAGAGAGAGATGCACAGAGAGAGAGTGAGAAAGAGGGAGAAACAGAGGTAGAGAGAGAGAGACAGATAGGGAAAGAGGGAGAGGTAGGGAGGGAGAGAGAGAGGGAGCCAGAGAGAGAAAGAGAAGCAGGGAGACAGTGGCACAGAGAGAGAGAGAGAAAGAGGAAGAAGGAGAGAAAGGAAGAGAGAAACAGAGAGAGAAAGCAGGGGGGGGGGGCAGAGGCAGAGAGAGAGAGATGCACAGAGAGAGAGAGAAGGAGGGAGAGGGAGAGAGAGGGAGAGACAGAGACATCATTTTCACACATGGATCGTCCACCACAGAGTCCAGACCTTAACCCCATTGAGAATCTTTGGGATGAGCTGGAGAAGCTTTGAGCAGCGTCAGACTCGACCAGCATCAATGCAACAGGAGAAACATTAATGCAACACTGGATGGAAATAAATCTGTGACGTTGCAGAAGCG
The DNA here is from genome assembly GCF_009829125.3 of Periophthalmus magnuspinnatus. Taxonomy (NCBI): domain Eukaryota; kingdom Metazoa; phylum Chordata; class Actinopteri; order Gobiiformes; family Gobiidae; genus Periophthalmus; species Periophthalmus magnuspinnatus. The sequence continues at coordinate 3,328,136 of NC_047133.1, forward strand.
AAATCGAAACAATGCCACAGCAAATTATGTAAATGATTTTATCTCTGCGGTGACGTCTGTGGCGTTGGACCTTGTGGACATCAGCGACCAAATTTGCACATGAATCAGAAAAATTAAAGATTTATGAAGCCATCAGTAAAATAAGTCACTCACACACACATTCAAACATCAGAAAGGTGTGTTAAGTATCTAAAAAAACTCAAACGAGCCAACATCCGGTGTATTAATTTTGAATGAAACAAGTAATTGAAAACTAGGAATTGGTAAGACTTTGCATTACAATTTCTATCATTACATTTTTTTCTATTCTTTAAAACATGTGTCCATATTATGCTGTTTTCTGATTTTCGGTTGTTTCCTCATCAAAAACACACCCAGAGTTGTGTCGTTTCATTCCATCATGTCAACACACACCATGTACACTTGGGCTGACTTCTTCTCTCAAACTGAAAACACTCTGTTCCACCTTGTGACGTCATCATGTGGTGATACAGGAAGTGCTTTACTGTGTTTTTAAACTCCACACACCTTCACGAGAATAATTTAGATCATTTCAATCTCGCTGAAGGACACAAAAACTGTACACACCGGAGAAACGTGGGATCGCAACCGTCAACCTTCAGATCGACGGGCAAACGCGCTGACTCTGCGTTTGTCAAGATTTGTCACGTTATTGTAAAATTTGCTTCTTAGTTAAACTTAGCCTTTGTTTCTTTTGTTTAAAACCTGCACGCTACCTTTTGTTTCAATATTTTCGATCCCTTTTGTTTAGTTTACCCTTTTACAACCTTGTTCATTAAATTACTTCTCATTTTTCCAGCTTTTTTTTTTTGTTTCTCCCCTGACCCTAAACAAACTGGGCCAATTTTGACGCAATTGGGCTTTACAATCCGTCACTTTTTGAGTAGTTTTCACGAGTTAAATTTATTTTGTAAGCAGTTCATGATTGGATATTGTTGGAAGATACTTTTATTTATTTCAATCTATTTTACTTTCCTTTAATCATATCATCAAACATATACAAAAATGCATAAAGTAAGTACTGATTCCACACAAACGAGTCCATACTTTTGTTACGATTAATACTGATACTGTTTTCAGACAAGTAAAGAGAAAACTCCAACTTTGATTCAACTTTCACTTTCAGCTTTTTTTTTTTTGTGTTTCTCCCCTGACCCTAAACAAACTGGGTCGTAACAGGCCAATTCCACACACCTTCACGAGAATAATTTAGATCATTTCAATCTCGCTGAAGGACACAAAAACTGTACACACCGGAGGAACGTGGGATCGCAACCGTCAACCTTCAGATCGACAGGCAAACGCTACACGACCTACTCCCAGTCGTATAAAACAAACGCGAGCGAATACTGCAGAGACAGGACGCATGTGACATATTCAAATAAGAAAACCTAGCGGCTGCCGTGAATATGAAATACGCAGAGGAGTTGATGAGTTTCCAGCTGACAGGTGTTCGGATGAAAACAGCTGATGAGAGCATCTGGGAATCAGTGGGGATTGTTCAAATCACACCAGCGTTCTTCATAAATAAGAAATGATCTTCCACTCAATTATTCACACATTGTTCGTAACTGACAACGCTACAAACAACATTTGCCCAGGTGTGGACGGCGGCCAGAACAGGATCCCACGTGAGGCGTTTACAGCGAATCCACGAGAAACGTTTGGCTGGTTTAAAATGCGTCCATATGCAGCGTGTTTGTGTTTGAGGTGTAGATGTTTTGGGCGGATGTAGACGAGACTGTGAGATCAGAACAAATCCAAACCCAGTTGCATTTGTAGTTTTTTTTTAACTCATTGCACTGATCGATTAGCCAAATTTATACAGATTTTTTTGAGGAAATGATCTAATGTCAACGAAGGAGATGTACGAATTACGAATTACCATCGATTAACAAACCAAAGATGTTTCAGGTACAAGGACACGATGGAAATAAACTAACAACTTTTCAACTTGTGGGTGGAGCTGGAGATAATGTTAATAATAATAATGTTTAAAAGGCTTGAACCGTGAGTGGAAACATGTACAGCGGTCCCTCGTTTATCGCGGGGGTTACGTTCTAAAAATAAGCCGCAATAGGCGAAATCCGTGAAGTATCAGCTTTATTTTCACAATTATTCTCTACGTTTTTGTCTGTAAAACCCCTCACCACACACTTTATACACTTTTCTCACACAGGCGTTAACATTTTCTCACATTTCTCTCTCGTTTAAACTCTCTCAAAGTTCAAACCTTCGTAGATTTTTAAAAATAAGTACAGATTTATAGAATGAAACCAGGTCATTTTCCTCCTTCTTTATGTAACGAACTGAAGATTCGTTTATTCCGTATTGGCGCCCCCTACAGCTGCAGAACGTCTAACCTCCTTCAGCGTGTCCAGAAGTCCAACTTTTTCTGCGACGTTAGCATTTTCCTCACCACACACTTTATACACTTTTGTCACACAGGCGTTAACATTTTCTCACATTTCTCTGTTGTTTAAACTCTCTCAAAGTTCAAACGTTTGTCGGTGCAGAACGTTTCATCGACATTGCGAGTTTTCTACCTGATAAAGTCCACAAACATACAGCACTTTAGAGTCACACTGCTAGCAATCGAACATTCTGAACTGTACGGGAGACACGGCACAGAGGAGACGAATAAATAAAAAAGTGTGCAAAATTTCACATAAAAAATCTGCGAAATGGCGAGGCCGCGAAAGGTGAACTGTGACATAGTGAGGGGACACTGTAAACAAAAAATAAATTAAAAAATGATATAAAATAGTAAAAAAGTTGCACAAAAAATATGTAAATAAACATTCAGATGGTAAATGGTCACGTTATTATATAGTGCTTTTCCACTAACTTCAAAGCACTCAGAGCGTTTCACATCAAGGAACCACACACACATTCAAACACCGACGTACGCAGACGCTGGAGGAAAGATAGGTTGAGTGTCTTGCCCAAGGACACAACAACAGCATTCATCTGTAGGAGATTTAAGGAGTAGGTCAGTAAGAAACATCATCCAAACTGGACAGAAAGTACACGGCCCAGGATAATCATATGACGTCCTCCATTAGATTAGAGTGACATGCTATTAATTCATTCATAGTCACTCAGGTGTTTGTCGTTCCTCTGACCACGCCTTTTCGCCCTGGCGCTGCTCTGCTGTAGTGTCGATCCAACGTTTATGTGAATTTGTCTGAACACATTCTGTACTGTACAGGAGACACGGCACGGAGGAGACTGATGGACAATGGTCTACAGTCCAACAGCCAATCAGGACGCAGAACACGATGGTCTACAGTCCAACAGCCAATCAGGACGCACGACACAATGGTCTACAGTCCAACAGCCAATCAGGACGCGGAACACAATGCACGTTCATACTCTAATGCAAATTGCGCTAAAAAAAAATCTGCAAAAGGTGAGCCGCGTTATAGCGAGGGACAACTGTATTAGAATAAACTGTGCCAGCTCACTTAGCCCGATCGCTCCGACGTCGAAACTACCGTACGACATCCACATGGAGCTGTTTCCATACGGATCTCAACCAACAATGTCTCTGATTGGATACAATTGTCCCTTGTTTCCTCATGGTTCTCAAAAAAACTGGTAAAGAGAATCTGGGAAAAGTTTTGCTACTAAAATCTGATATAAAGTAGTTGATTTGTGTAAAATGTTCATGTTCACCAACAGGTTTTAGAACAGCTCTGTTGACGAATTCACTGTCAAGATAAATTAAAATGCAAAATAATACAACTCCGATTACGCTGGCGGAATAAGGTGAATAATGTATCAGCAATGTCGCTCATTTAGTTTGTTTAAATATGGAGTTATTACTGAACTATTCATTTAATTATTATGTAAAACACAACTTCATAATTAGCGTGTGACTACTTTCCTGCCAACTCAATTAAGCCTGCTAACTTCCTGTCCGCATGTAGCACGTGTTAGCATGTCAGCGTGCGCCTCTCCTGCCCATAGCTGCTCATTTAGCCGCTCTGTGTGACATATCTGTGTCATTAGCGCATTAGCTCGTAGCCACAGTTAGCTCGGGGTGACCAACTGTTCCCTGTCCCCCCTTCCGGGCTTTAGCCACTGGTGCAAATACTAGCTACGCAGTGGACACCGTAATTTGCCTCTCCCAGTTCATCCGCGTATCATCGCCCGCTCCTCTGCTCGCCTCGCGCTCGCTAACAGCTTGTACACGGTGCACATGAGTGAGTTTGCAAGCTGGACGATCTATAATTTGCGAGCGCAGAGATGTAGAGGTGATGGTGAGGCGGAAGATCGGGACGGACAGGACAAGATGGAGGAGCGTGAAGGGCTTCGGTCAGCATGACAGAGTCCGGGGTCAAAAGGTTAAGGAGGATTTTCGAGGCAAGCTAGCAAAATATAAATAAATCACAGAAGACTATTAGTAAACGCAAAGGTTATTTTTGGGCATTTCATTGTAACAGTCAATCACCCGCCTCCTGTCTTTTCTCAAACCGTCGAATGTTCACACTGCAGAAAGTAATATGTAAGAATAGACTGTATATATAAATGGACATAGCTAACATGCTAGCTGCCACGTTCAAATTAGCCCCTATAACTACTCCAGCCTCGATGAGCTTCATTTGACTGGAGCCAAGTGCTGTGGGTGATTATCATGATTTAGGTTTTGTTTGACTTGTAAAATTATCCACCAATGAAACAAGATTTTTTTATTTATTTTTTTATATCAAGGAACATACGATTATTATTATTATTATTATTATTATTATTATTATTATTATTATTATTATTATTATTATTATTATTATTGTTATTATTGTTATTATTATTATTTAGTTTTATTATTATTTATCTATTATTATTTTTATTTTTTTTGTGTCATTTATAACATTTTTTCTCTCTTTTTTTTTACAAACGGTTCTGTTCAGCTATGCATTTGACTTAAAACATTTTTAATCTGCGCTCATCTCTTTTAATGTGAATTTTATAATGATTATTTATGTTTTGATTTGTTATATTGTGATTTTAATGTCTTTCTTATTCTGTAAAGCACTTTGTATGACTTGTATGAATTGAGTTATACAAACATACTTGCCGTGCTGTACCTCGCCGTACAAAAGCACAAAACCACCTGCTTTTATGGTCGTTTATTCATTGTCAGTGTAACAGCCCTAGGCCTTAAGTTCTTTTCATTGTTTGTATTTGTCTATTATGTTTCCCGTATGTCCCTGAATCTGTCTTTTCCTCATGAAATCCCGGCTGAGTGAGCATTTCCTGATTGGAGGACGGTTTCCCAGCCTGGCCAGTCCTGGAGCCGCCTCATCTTTATTAAGAAAATGCTGGACACCTGTTCAGGGGCTGCTGGTCTGCATGTGGTCAGTCTGTCATTTTTATGTGTCTCTTTTGTCAATTCATGTGGAAATGACTCTGTGTTGAGACACTCGACTGTCGGTTCTGACTCTGTGTTTGTCAATATTTGTCACGTTATTGTAAAATTTGCTTCTTAGTTAAACTTAGCCTTTGTTTCTTTTGTTTAAAACCTGCACACTACCTTTTGTTTCAATATTTTCAATCCCTTTTGTTTAGTTTACCCTTTTACAACCTTGTTCATTAAATTACTTCTCATTTTTCCATCTTTTTTTTTTGTTTTTCCCCTGACCCTAAACAAACTGGGCCAATTTTGACGCAATTGGGCTTTACAATCCGTCACTTTTTGAGTAGTTTTCACGAGTTTAGATTTATTTTGTAAGCAGTTCATGATTGGATATTGTTGGAAGATACTTTTTTATGTCAATCTATTTTACTTTCCTTTAATCATATCATCAAACATATACAAAAAATGCATAAAGTAAGTACTGATTCCACTCAAACTAGTCCATACTTTTGTTACGATTAATAGTGATTGATTTATATTTCAGACAAGTAAAGAGAAAACTCCAACTTTGATTCAACTTTCACTTTTATAACAAGTCTATTTCACTTCTAAAGGACATGACTCATCATCTCGTTACACCACCACTTTTCCTATCGTCCCTCGACAGTATTATCAGTCCTCAGTGTTCTTGAACAGAACCCGTGAATAACAAATACTTTGAGTTCAGGAGCCGTGGTTATACAGGGCGGCCCAAAAGTCACTGACACTTTTAAATCTTCAGTCGCTCCTTTAATTCTTAAGTTAAACTCACCAAATTTTAGCAGTAGATAAACTGAACCTTCTGAGATTTTTGGCGATATATACGGTTATAATTGTTCACTGACACTTGAACTTATCACTACTTAAACTAGAGAAAGTAAAACTGACCTAATTTTATCGGTTTGTCCCTGAACAGCCCGATCCAACACACTTTGCGTCACATTTTCAGCTTTTCCGGGTTTATGTCTCTTATTTGATCCTCGATATCACGTTTTAAGTCGTTTATTAAGTCGTCTGAGGTTTATTCACAAACACCTTTTCTTTAAGATCGCCCCACAGGAAGAAATCAGGACTAGTCAGGTCTGTGGAGATCACATACTGCCCCCTGTCTTTGAAAAACACTTATTATTCCTTTAATGGCGTTTACGCTCGGGGCATCTCTGGTATTAAAACATCGAATTTGACCCATGTGACTTAAAGTTCCACTGTACAATGAGGGTTTGTTCCTCGGTGCTGTATTTGCTCAGATTAATGTCGGAAGAGTCGTTCTAAATGCTCTGGAAAAATGAAAGAAAACTATTTAGAAACAAAAGAGTTATGGATTTTTTTCAACTGTCAGTGACTTTTGGGCCACTCTGTACATAAACCTCATTCACACATAGTTCCCTGGACATTGGCGGGTACAAAATCCAGTTCACACATGCATCAGTCGCAGAACATTCCCGGGTTTGCTTCGTTCACACATGAAAATGTCACCACACAGCGTAACCACGAAATCAAACGTGTAACAAAAGGAACTAAGATGCGATACAGGTTTTATTCTCTGCATGTTGATACTTTGCACTAACGTCCAGCTGGGGGTATTCTACGTGTATCTCTACTGGCGGAATGTTCAGCAGTTACCACGGTGACGCAACGCACACATTAGCAAAAACAGGCCAAGATAAATCTGAAAACCCATGAACGAAATGGACTTAAACAACACATTTTCAGGAGTCACATGATCACGAGAGTTCATAGTGTTTGATTTTCAACAAAAAGGTGAAACTAACTGAAAAACTGGAAACTAATGACGATAATTTATGCGCGAGAGACTTGTTTAAGCGCGTAAAGCATCTCACCTGTTGTAGTTTCAACCAGTTCAGGTCTTCCTGGTCAGACAGTGCGGAAATAAAGCTCAGATTAAGTCTAACATGAGCAACAAAGTTTCTAACGGAGCAAAAATGTACCTCCAGCCTCTAGGGGTCAGTAGTCGCATGTTCTGACACACCTGGGCCTCACCTGTGCCTGGTAAAGGGGAGGTAGTTAGTGCAGCCGGTGTTACGTATGTGAGGAGGAACAGTGTTTTGACCGTTTTAAGGGAGTGCATGGAAATAAATGGACATTTGACGTGCATCTTTTTGAGTATTGAGCTCATTTTTTTTGGAAACGCGCCTGAAACACCACCAAAAACATTTGCAACCGAGTGGATTTGTGGCACAGGGTCACTTGGCCTCTACACCCAGTAATTAGGTTGCATTTATGCTCTAGAAATTGATGATGCCGTTATCTCAGATGGTGGACAAGGGCCTATGTAACTCTACTGATATAACCTATTGATTTACAGTTTTTGAAAGAAATATCCAAAATAAAACTTCACAAACGTTGAACCTTGTCATTATTTGTTTGGAATTGTATCTGCAACGTTGCCTTATTAATCTCATGTGTTAAAGTCCTTTACGTTGATTACAATTAAAACCAAAGTAGCTGAATAACGGCACAACTTTCTATTGTTTCATGTGGATAGTCTCAGTAAATCAGTAACTGCAGAGATTTTAACTATAAACCAGGTCAACACATCTGCAAACTGACAGTTAAACAGCAATTTCCACTACTGAAGATCAATTTGAAACAACAGGTTCTAGAAAAACGCTGGTAAATCAGTTCTGGTTTCGTTCACACACGACTCTGTTCTGGAAAAATGCAGGAAAATTCCCAGATCAGGCTGCACGTGTGAACGCATCCCGACCACAGCCAGCCCCGCTCTCACACAGCGGTCAGCACTAAACTTCACTTATTCCTCTGCTCTCTACCTTCTGTTGCAGTCCCGCTGAGCCAGACTTTAAATTTCTTTTGACATCTGATCTTGTTATCTTGTTTTTGTGCCACTGCTGGCTCAGAAAACTACAGACCTGAGCAAACAGCATGAAATACTGCAACGCTGGAATGGAATATGAATGTCTTTTTTATTGAATGTGATGAATCTGTCAAGTTGTGAATGTTATTTTCAGTCTGTTTTGATGCTGTTGATTAAGGATGGACAATAAATCTGTATTAATATCGGCCAGTTTGCACGTTTTTGGTCCTACCCTCACCTAATGACCTTTGGATAATGGACCAAAAGGAAAAGATTGCGGATACAAGCAATCGAAATGAGTTGATTGACACCTTGGGATCCCACGGGAGGATCTGTAGGACGTGTCTGGGGTGATGGAAGTCTGGGAGTCTCTGCTAAAACTGCTGCCCAAATGACCCAACCCGGGATAAGTGGAAGAAAATGGATGGATGTTTTTTTATATTTGTATTGCTGAGCTTTCCCGATATAGTAAGTATTTTTCAAAGCCGCCCGAGTATCTTTGTGTCATTCCCAGTTAAAAAAGAAATAAAAAATAGAAGAGAAATGCAGCTGAAAGATTGCTCTATGTTACAATCATTAAAAAAATACAGTGACATCCGTAAAAATATCAGTTATTGACCAAAACAGACAAATATAAGTTATTGGTATCGTCTGAAAAAGTAGTGGACGATCCCCGTAGTTCATCAAACCCTCAGCTACGTTAAAAAAAAAAGGTCAAATTGAAGTTTTGCTCATAAACACAATGACTTTAGGTTAATTTACAAACACTTTGAACTAACAGATGACCCAAAACTGAAAGAAAACTCAGGTGAAGACGACAAAAAGGTAGAAATATCGACACTATAATCGAGCTTGAACAGATTATTAACAGGCATTTTACGCTAAAGTATCACATTTTGAATTTCAATGAGGTGAGCTTTGGTTCCTGTCGTGTGGATGTGTTCAGGTAATGACTGCGCTCACATAAACCTATATACATGCAAATATGAAGCAGAGCAACGGGGCAGAACAGTAAATCAGTGAATTATACAGATGAGATAGAAAAACACATAGATATTGTTCCGCCGTGACCGTTTTGCAGAAAAAATGAGACTTCCATCTTTCAATTAAATTAATATTGCACATTTAAAACAGTCCCAGCTGCTCAACGTGCTGCGCATAAAACAAATATACAATAATAAGTCTAACTGGTGTTAAATGCCAGGGAGAAGAGTTAGGTTTTCAGTCTAGTTTTGTGTGTTAAAGGCTGAGAGGATCTGACAGGCAGAGGGCGCTGTTCCATAGTCTGGGCGCTGCCACAGAAAAGGCTCTGGGCACAGCAGGAAGTTCTGATCAGCTGACCTCTGACCTCAGGGCTGCAGTAACTCCCTCAGATAGAAAGGACTGTTACGTGCTGCGCCTCTTTGCCCCAGTATCTTATGTGTATTGTATATTTATGATTGTTTTGGGGCGTGGCCGGTCGCTTTTTGTGTTTGACCTGGTGAGAGCGACTGTCCTGTTTTCGTTTTTTTGTTTGATAAGGTTAATTTGGACATGGTTTTGGTTTGAGGTTAGTGATGTCTGCTTCCTTTTGTTCTGTTTGGCTCATCAAGCTCACCTTTCTGTTGTTACTTTGTTTTTTTGGGGCACGGGAGGTGGTTTTGGGCATTTTAAAGTAACAAACAAACTTAAAATAAACTATTTAACTTAACCTGTTTGACTCTTGTGTCCTACCTGGGTCGTAACAAGGACCCATAGAGCAGAGCAAACTCATTTTCACCGACAGCCACATCAGCAAAATGGCCGCCATCAAGGGCCAGATGTGACTGTGCGGCAGGATAAATGTCACTAAATGTAAAATAACTTTTAAACTTGTTAAATAACTGTTTCTGTATTTATTACTTATTCAAGTTGCAAATATTACGTGTCCGTGTAACTCCGTGTAACTGTGTATTTTCTGATAAACTGACATTTTTAAAAGTGTGTATCTGGTCAGGACCTTCAGCTCTGCTTCAAAAACAGACTTTTTTAGCTTTTTAATTATTTGACAATGTGTTGTTTTTCTTGCAGTCTAACTTTTTCATACTTAGCTCCGTGTTTGGAGTCAAAATGTCGAGGTAGATTGTACCGACCGCGCCTCATAACACAAAAAACATACAGATTTTCCCCTTAAAGCACAAACTTGTATTCACCTTTAGCACCTTTCTTGAAACTTCCTTCCACGCTGACAGTTTTCCTCTTCCTGAACAATTTGGGATGATTATTTGCAAATATTTCTCAGTGTCACTTGTTGGGAAAATCTCATTTGTTTATTGTCAATGCAAACATTAAAGCAGCATAGACTTATTTTAAAATGACAGTCAAGCCTTAATTTACCTTCTCACGGGCCACATAAAATGACGAGGTGGGCCGCATTTGGACCCCGGGCCTTGAGTTTGACATATGTGCCATAGAGTGAATCATAAAAGTTGTTAAATTGTTAAGAAAACTCACTAAAAAGGCCATGGATTTCTTTCAGACAGATATATTTAAGCAGCTCTTATGGTAAAAATGAGACCTCTGTGTGTTGCCTATATCAAATTATGAAGTGTTTTATCATCCGAGAATCAGAAAGTACACTGTTAGCATGCTAATATATGTATGAATGCATAATGTAAGTGAGGAGTAACTAGAATAAACCGATTTAAGACAGTAAAAATCAGGTACAGCGCTTTTAAATGAGACTCCAATGATGTTTCTCATTTGACATTATCGTTCTCTGTTCTATCGCCACTACAGCAGCAAAACCGTCACCCACTTCAGCCTCTCCATCTCCTCGTTTTCACCATCACCTGTCCAGTTTAGTCCCAGATTAAGCCTATAACTGTTGAAAATCTATCGCACAAAACACCTAAATACCCGACAGTCTTGACTTTGAACCAAAATGTTAAAGTTACACTCTGACAAATGTTCTCTCTTCTAAAGTTGAACTATTTCCTGACACTTCTCTCGCCTCCACCTCTCCCCTGTTGACTTTCAGTGCGCGTTATCCTCACATCCCCCCATCCGCACCGACCTTCTGAATCCTTTATCGTCTTCTCGCTCCTATCTCCTTTGAGCGGTGTTCTCTCTTCTCCACCTTTCCTCCTCTGTCTCATCTTTTTTATCGGTTGTACCACCACCACCAATCTCTTTTTCCCCTCCTTTCCCCAGGATATATGTGCGTACAACAGGTTCTCACAGGTTTTTTTTTTGTGCTAATTACACGTTTACTCAGTTTAAATAATAGTTAGCTTCTTTCTGAAACTTGCGTCGCGTCACGTAACTATAGAAAAACTGCAACAAATTCACAAAATCTTGAACAACTCAAGCTTGACATTACAAACATATCAGAAATTAATTGTAAAATAAAATACACATCAGAAGTATTCCTGTCGTATTTGCCTCCGTCCTGTTTTCTATCTTTCGTTTTGGACATTTTTGTGGAGCGGTGGAATTAATTTGGCCGAGGTGACTAATAGCTCGGTTGCTAACGAGCGTCAACAGAAAAGGAGGGGCGCTAGCAAAGCATTCTGGGATGTGTAGTATTAATGGTGCACGCGATATGCACAGTCGGGTCAGCTTTAATGCACATTTGATATGTTGTCACGGGCCAAATGTAATCACACCGTGGGCCAGATTTTGCCCCTAGGCCTGCGTTTGACATTTGTGCCTAAGATGAACATTTTCTAAGGATCTCTGTGTCTTTTTCTCCTCTTAAACAGTGATATATAGATGCCAGAGGACTTACTTGGACAGTTTGGTTTCTCTGTTCAAGGTTGTTTCTGGTGTTAAGTCAAAGGTGAACTACGTAGGATAAGTTTTAACTCGTCATGTTTTCCAGTTCACACGGTTTAGAAGCTCCAGTCCCAGTGAGATGAGCACATTAAAGGGACATCATTGACTTTTTGTGGAGAGGCAGGACAGAGTACACAAAAAGTCTTCTAAAGAATTATTGCTGCTACGTTTTACAGATAGTTACAAAGCGATCTCTGCATATCGAGTGGTCCGTCCCCACAACCTACAATCATCTAAGAAGGTTAACTGCACAGGCATGAAAATGATTTATAAATCAGAGAACTAGAACAAACATTTTAACAGCAAACTGAGCTCCAACAAATGAAGCTTTTTCAGCGCTCACTTTACTGGGTTTGGTGGGGTCAGGTTTGTAGGGGGAAAAAAAGCAAACAAAAAAAACAGGAAGTAGAAGTGAGTTATAAAATGAAATACATCTGTGTACTGTATGTCAACACCAATTCTGTGCAGGGGCAATTTACACACAAGAAACACATTTTTGGGAATTTTAAACCTTCAGTTAACAAAATAAAAGTGTTGTTATTTATTGTTATTAGTCAAATCAAGTTGTGATGTTTGTTAACATTATGGCTGCAGAATTACCTCTATGTTAGTCATATTCAGACAAACAGGCAAGGAGACAAGGAAGCAAGTATGCAAGGAGACAAGGAAGCAAGTATGCAAGGAGAGAAGGAAGGAGGCAAGAAGAAAGGAAACAAGGAAGGAGACAAGGAAGCAATGAGGCAAGGACACAAGATTTGTCACTGTGAATTATTCACTCTGAATTTTGACTGTTGAATTTGAGGACTTCAGAATATCTGTGCTGAATATTTAAAAGGTGAAAAATGTATTTTTAATTTTTAAACACATTGAAAATGTTTACTTGACAGACTTGACAGAGGAGTCTGAGGAGAGTGTGTGTCCCGCGCTGCTCGAGCTGTTGAGTAAAGACATGAGAGTCACATCCAAATGAATGAGCTCAGGTCAACGTCAGCGCTCGACGTCCAGGGCAGAGTAAGTGTCCAAAAAATACACACACTGACCCAGACATAAATTATATTAAGTAATTAAGTGATGTTTCAGTCTAAACTTACTAGAACTACTTTTCTGTGTTTCACTGTTTCTCTGCCTCTTTTCCCTTTTTTATTATGTAGATACAGACAATCAGCACAAACAACTATATTTTGGGGGCGCTGGTCATTAATGTGTCAACGCACAATTAATATTCGGGTAATTAATATGTATTCAACACAATCAATGCATGTTCACTTATCATGTTTGTCTAAAAGTGAACCACAACATACAGCCCAGAGTGATGCTTCGTCTCAAAAGAGCGAGAAAAAGTCCAGTTGGAATTGTTCCATAGTTTGATGCCTGTCCTTTTTCTAAACATCGTTGAAGCTACTGCAGCAGCAGCAGGGCCCGACTCATGGACCCTCGAGTTTAATGTGAAAGGGGGGGGAGGCTTTGATAGATAGAATGGACGACAGACACTGTCCTGTTTAGACTCATTTATTGGTTTATGGAGCGTCTGAGGCCATGAGTGGTTTTCTCCACAGAAACAAGAAGAACGATGTAAATTGCTCATGCTGTGCATTGCATTGCTTTCATTCTGATCTGCAAATGTTTCATGAATATCTTTAATTTGTATAAAAATAAGTTAATGGTTCACATGTGAGTGTAAATTCACATGACTTCAGCTCATTGGTTCAGCCGCTCAAACTTCAGTGGTTTCATCAGGAAATGCACTGCTCATCTTCTGACCAGACCCAGACGATTTCCATCCTGACCTTTGACCAGAAAGAACAAAGAGACAGGGACAGAGCATCTCCTCTTCAGAGCACTGCTTCAGTAATTATTAAATAATTACTTTTGATTATTGATTACACTGCATTGTGATGTTTCTCATCTTTTGTTGAGTGGCGCCCCACTCAAAGCCAAACACTCAGAGTCCACATGAGTGCTGCTTTAACTTGAACTAAACTTAATCCAATTCCCCTTTCATATCCCTACATTTAAGATGCTGAAATCCTCGCCTGGATTGTTGGCGAGAGCAGGCAGCTGTAGCCGAGGGGAGGAGAAAAAGACTGAAATCAGTTTGGACACTCCAGAAGCTGGAGAACAGTGAGTCCTGGTAACAGGACAGATTCAATTCAATTTATTTCTGTAAAGTACAGAATCACAACAGCAGTTTCCCCTTAGGGCTGAACAAGATCAATGATTTAACCAACAGAAAGATAGAAAATCCAACAGTGAAACAGACTTTGATCAATAACACAGACAGATTCATAAACATTCACAGAAAACAAGCAAATGGAGAACTGTCCCAGAACATCCCCTGTCTCAAGATCCTCCTCAGCAAGAAAAAACCATAAAAAACAGTGTGAGAGAAACATCAGAAAAACCAGAGTGAAGGAGAGATCCACTCTTATGGACGGGCAGGATAGAGACGTGTCCAGGACTAACGCATACACATTTACAGACAGAGTTCAAGTCTGTAGGGCCTGAGCGACTCTAAGAGACAGAGAGGGACTCGTCCAGGACAGGGAGGAGTCATCCTGCCAGGTGTGGGACGGGAGGATCTGGGTCCATGGGGAAGGACATAGGAGGGTCATTTAGGGTCCAGTCTTCAGAGGGGAGTGGGACAGAGAACAACTTGTGAATATCAATGCAGACTAAACTGAACAGTGGATGTCGATGAGAGGGAAAGTCGGAGGAAATAGGGGATAGTGCTCAGGTCACCAGACTTCCCCCAGAACAGCTGCTCCTAAGACAGTTTAGCTAAAACTGTGGGTTTTATTTCTGCTCCTGACTGTCCTGGTCATAAGCTCATTCAAAGTGGAACATTCTAAGCCAGGGGTGCTCAGACTTTTTCAGTATGTGAGCTACTTTTAAAATGATCGTGTCTGAAAGATCTACCACCTAATACAAAAATGTTAAACATATATTTATTTGTAAATGTATTATGAATTCTTACATGTACAGTGCATTTTGATAACGAAACGAAGTATCAGAATTTACTGCATTTTTTCACACAACTACTTCTATTTTACACATCCATCCGTACTTTTTCTTTTACGCATCGAATAAATGACTGGGAAAATCCCCAAACCCCGCGCTCTCATTCGTCGCCTTAGAGGGACAACAGAGGCAGATTACCGTAATGATGGTAAAATATTTAGACAGCCCCGTGTCTCCGCTTTGAGACGCCGTTTGAATTTACATGAGAGCACGACTGGGCGTGGAGTTACGCTGCTGGAAAGTCTGCAACTGCGCTCCATCTGCGACGATAGGATCCTATAGGGTTATAGGGGTTATAGGGTTAAACTAACTCTATAGGGTTAAACTAACTCTATAGGGTTAAACTAACTCTATAGGGTTAAACTAACTCGCGCTTGTTTATGCGTGTGCAGTGCCCATGACGTGACCTCGGGTCAGGTGTAATCTGACTGTTGTCCTGTATATTAGTCGTGTGACTGGATGGATGACGGGACGTGATCTACACAAAATGCCTTCGCGATCGACTGGTACATCGCGACCAACGTAATGAACACCCCTGTTCTTCTTAAATGTAGAGACTGTGGAGGCGTCTTTAACGGGAGCAGGGAGTGATTCCATAACACAGGAGTTTAGTACCTGGAGGCTTTAGTCTTTCCTTCTACTGTGATTTTAGACACTGCAGAAACCACCAGTACTGCAGTATTTAGAGAGTGGAGTGCTGTTTGGATGTGGTACTATAGCATCTTGCAGATAGGACGGGGCTGTCTGGCTTTACTTGTCAAGAGGAGGAATTTAAATTTTATTCTAAACTCGACAGGTTTGACTCCACGGTTCTTTACAGTTGAGCTGGAGGCGACAGAGACACTGTCCAGAGTAACTGGTCAGACAGTGAGTCTCAGAAGTCTTTAAGGCCTAGAACAATGACCTCTGTTTTTCCGCGTTAAGAAGCAGATCGTTAAGTGTCATCCAGGTTTTTATGTTCTTCACACTGGCACTAAGTCTGTCTACTCGATTATTCTGATCTTGTTTAATTTTTAAGTACAATTGTGTCTCATCAGCGTCGCAGTGGAAGTTGATGTCATGTTTTCTGATCATATTATTTATTTATTTATTCTATCAAACATTATTCAACTTGTATAAGGTTGTACATAACATTTCTATCATGACCGAAAGGGTTTACGCTGAAGTTAAAAAAAACAACTTATAAAGCCAAACCCATTTTAATAACAACACACAAGAATTCAGAGAAAAGCAGCATCATAATATAAAGTGTGAACAGGATTGGTCCGAGTACTTAACCCTGTGGCACCCCATTGAGCACAGAGAGGAGCTCCGGTTTACATTAACAGATAAACAGGATTTAAACCAGCCCCTCTGACGTCTCTGTCACGTTCTAACCTCTGCAGTGGACGGTTTTAAAAAAAGCTGCTCTGAGGTCCAGCAGAACCAGAAATGAGACCAGTCCGTTATCAGCAGCTCCTAACGAGTTATTTGTGACTTTAAATGGTGCAGTTTGTGCGCTGTGGTGAGCTCTGAACTCTGATTGAAAACTTCAAATAAGTTATTAGCCTGTAGGTGGAGACAAAGCTTTTTAACGACAACAAAGATAAAACTACATCAAACTGACTGACACACACACACAGAATACACAGCTCAGTATAAAGTTTACACACACACCACAGACTGACACACACACACACACACACAGAATACACAGCTCAGTATAAAGTTTACACACACACACACACCCCCACACAGAATACACAGCTCAATATAAAGTTTACACACACACACCACAGACTGACACACACACACACACAGAATACACAGCTCAGTATAAAGTTTACACACACACCACAGACTGACACACACACACACACACACAGAATACACAGCTCAGTATAAAGTTTACACACACACACACACACACACACAGAATACACAGCTCAATATAAAGTTTACACACACACACCACAGACTGACACACACACACACACAGAATACACAGCTCAGTATAAAGTTTACACACACACACACACACACAGGGCTGGTCTGTGGTGAAAATGACTTTTAGTTCATCGAGATCATATCGCTCATCAGTTAATCATGTGTCTCCTGTCTGATTTTAAGCATCTGTGAAGTATAAAAGTAGACAGATGTGAAATGAAGACAGAGGAGGAGAAACGCTGAACTACAGGGCGTCACGTTTCATCAGAACAAATCCAGTCCCGTCCAATCAGGCGTCAGTCGGTCGTCAGTGCGCGTGTTTGACAGCTCCGCATTTCCCGTCATACGTTCAGGCTTTGTAGTCCATTTTGATTTGAACTGCTTAATTGCCATGATGACAGAAGACGGTTGCCATAGCTTTAAACCACATGTGTCAAACTCAAGGCCCGCGAGCCAAATGTGGCACGTCACGTCACTTTTTGTGGCCCACGACGAGGAAAATTAAAAAGTATGACTGTCTTAAAATATGAGTTTATCACGAGATACACAGTTACACAGACATTTTTTCATATCTATGGAAATTCATATGCAATATTTGTAACTCGAATAAGTAATAAATACAGAAATGGTTAATTAAAAGTTAAATTTATTTTACATTACATTTGGTTATATTTAGTTACATTTATACTGTCTTACATTTACATCTGGCCCTTTGAAAATGAGTTTGACATCACTGCTTTAAACCCATGAATAAAAATGATAAATTAGATAAAAATGAGGTAAAACATTAAACAGTATTTGTATTTTTTGTTAAATTTTAAATATATAAATGTTAAAGGCACGTAACCAATTCTTCCCATGTATTTGATCAAAATTTGACTTACCCCATAACAGAAATACGTATTATAGCAGCTCTTGACGTCAGAAATAGCGTGCATTGTTAAGTTTATCACCACAGCAAAACTCACGCACTGGAGTTACAAAAAACACTTATAAACTCATTGCAGTGAATAATTAGGATGTTCGTAATGCATAAGGTAACTGACGACTAACAAACCATTAAATATAATCTAATCCTGTTTTACTCATTTTCATATTCAACTATGTTTTGGTTAAAAAACGACTCTAACCTGTTATTCGCTCCTTAATATTCAGCTGAAAATCCAAAAGTTTAGTTGACTGGTCGGGCGCAGTGTTACAAACTTATAATAGAAATAAACCCTCCCGAGTGTGCGGCCCATCCCCCAAACTGTATTCGTAGCCACGGGCAAGAAGCTTTGCAGCGCAACTGAGCCCACTGGAGAGCAAACAGCGAAGAGTCAACTTGTCAAGACCAAAATAGGCTTCCTTATTAAATTTTGATAAAAGCGTGCAGAGAAAAAGATGGATTTTTACTCTTTAATCTCACCAAGAGGAATTGTTTACAGCTAGGCTACGTTTCACAGCTTTCGGTCAGTGTCCAATTAGTTCTAACATTCAACTTTGTAATTGAGTTTTACCACCTGCTGACAGATCGGTATTAGCTGTTAATGTAAACAAATGTAAACGCCAAATGAAACGTGCAATAACTGCCCGAATGCCAGTGTTAAACCATTTTTAGGAACATTTTAGCTTCCTGTTTTAGATTAATCACTCTTTGTTTCCATTAAAATCTACAAAAAGCCAAATAAAACGGCTTGATAGAATTAAAATGGCGCTGTCTGCCCTGCGTAGCGTTCGTTAACACAAACTGATTGCGATATGTTACTAGATTTCAAGACGTGTTATTAGCAAAAAAAACTGTTCTGTCATTTTATGCTAGGAGGATTTTTTTTTTTCGCTCTTTCTTCTAAAAACACAACGTTAGCTTGAGTAGCAGGTGACAGTTTGAATAGTTGATTCTGGCTTGGTTTGAAAATCAGATAAATTGAGCACAGTAGCATGACGGTATCACAAAATAGTACTACATATGACAACTCTGGTTCAGTCCGTTCTTACTTAAAATCCAATAGAATTTACATAAATATGAGCACGTTGAGTAAATCCATCCATAAGCTCCATATGCCTGATTGAATAAAGCCAAAGCTAACGTGCTAACTGGCTAGGTGCGACGTCGGCGACACTCATACATGTGCTTTTGTGTTGTTTTTTTCCCGCTTGTGGTAAATCCAGTACTCGATTCACTTCATAACGACTCATTCAATCCATCCAAGGCTCTAAAATATCGTAGCTTTAAAATTACTTCCACAAAAAACTGCAAAACTTATATCGTTCCTTATGGCTCTCCGGATCTGCTAGCTTAATTCTAATGAAAGGTGACACGGCTCCGGCGCTAGAGTCTCTGCGGTCCACCTTGTTTCGTTTCCTCTTCTCGGTTCCTAGCTCCTTCCTCCTCCCTCCTCCCTCCTCCATCCTTGACGAGATGCTTTCTGACACAGCCACTGGTGCCTCCTCCTCGAGCGTCTGCAGCGCACATCGAGAGGAGCTCAACGAAACGCGCCCAAACGCATCTGTAGAACGGACCTAATGACTTACTCAAACGTGCGTCAAGTAGCAACATTGATCTGCTGCACGCGCCAAAGGACGAAATCAGAAGTATTTTTTAAAATATATTAAGGAAACTGCGTGTAACTTGCGCTTTTATGGTTTTAAAACGATGTACTAGAATCACAACTGAACCTGGTTGCTGTTGTTTTTAACTTTCGTGCTTTGTAGAAAACACAAACAGCTCACGTGAAAGCTCTGAACCTCCACTATTGCAAGAGAGAGAGTTCTTTTAGGTTTAAACCAACTGAGAAAGTCACATGACGCTCATTCTGCTCTCTGATTGGATAACTGTCTTGAGAGCAAAAACAACTTGACCGTCATGTCTAATGTTTTTGTACTTAAACAGTGAGTATTGTACTTCTACGTGGTGCTACCTGCTAACACGTAACATATTTAGATCTCCACGTTTTCCTTTTTTGACGCTCCAAGTCTCCCCTTCCTTTGCTCTCCACGTTAAGTCACTCCCCCTTCAGAGCGCAATCACAACATAATCAACATGCATCTCGCTAATGAAACTACTGCACGTAACAACATCAGGTTTGTCAAGTTGCTACGTAGAGTTTTTGTAGATTTATGGAGAATTATCGTGCGGGAGCGTGGGTGGCATGGGTGACGTGGGCGACGTGGGCGGAGCCTCATACAGGATCTTACAGCAAACCATGAGGAGGGATCGAATATGGTCCAGGAGAGATAAATGGATGACATCTAAAACCTCTTCGGGCATGTTTTTGATGAGGGAACGATGTTATAACATGATAGAAATTTTTAAAAAAAATCAACGTTGCATGTCTTTAAGAATAAATCAACATGCATTTATTATTATCACTAAAGAAATATCTGAGTGGGACATGTTTACGTCTCATCTGGGGACACGTATAGACCATGTTCATGAAATATAAAATCAAAATCTTACATAATGTCCTTTTAAATTAAGGTGGATGCTTTTTAAATACCTGCTGACGGTTTATTGTTGCATATTATCACATCCATTAAATGTAATGTAATTAAATTTAATGTAAGGAGACGTATTACTGCGTGAAAGTATTTTGTTTATATTCATTCAGAGTTTGTTGCCATCAGTTTGGAAGTGGAGGTGACATAAACGACTCCATTTGTCATTGTTGGCAGCTACATTAAAAGACTTGTGAAATGTCTGTTGTTATTAATTTATCAGAACTTCGGGAGAGTTAAATGGAAGAAAGAAATTGTCTATCGGGTCAGTGCCCTGTCATAAAACGCTTTTGTGCCACGGACGTGTTTTGAATCGTGCTGTGCTTCTTTTCAGCGGAGGTTTTACCGTGAATAGCGGAGTTGGAGAGGCTGAGGAGGCTGATAGTTTCGCTGCTGGAGTGTAAATGATGTCTTGTAACACAGCTAAAACAAAAAGAAGGAGGTGAGAGATAATCCATTTATATAAAACGGTACCATCTACTTAAACATCTGGCTAAATTCGGAAAAGGTCTTGAATGGACTCAATCATAAGTTTCACATTAAATTAGATAAAAATGAACTTTTATAAGCTTATTACAAAATATGAGTTAGTTTCCCCTCTTCAAATTTGATCCTGAGTATGTTTCTTAAATGTTTTATGTTAAATGTTGTTATTATTATGACAGTTTTGTTGCGTCATAAGTAAAATTCCAGTACAGATTTTAAGTAAACCATCATGGTGCTCGTTCTGCTATCAAATTGATTTCACAACAAATGCGTGACTTTATTAACCTCAGATCAGTGTTTGTTTATTTCTAATTGTTCATTTCTTTTTGTAGCAGCAGAGGGAAAACTCCAACGCCTCAACGTCTCATTAGAATTGGGGGTGTGGTTTATAAAAGTTTTCCAAATTAGACATTATTACAAGTTAGAAAGTGCGAAATACTGATCCTAAGGTGACAAAAAATTAATTAAAATGCGTATTATGTCCACGAAACACAAACTAGAATGGCAGACGACCCCGTGCACCACCAGAAAACGCAGTACCTTCACCGCAGTTTGAGAAACGCACTGCTCTATATAGTTGGCGTTACACTTTTGCCCCTCCAGGCCCTCTCCTCGCTCTGACTCAAGCACTGGCCTCATTCTGAGTCACTGTTCTTGAGTCCGCGACCTTTTCTGCTGACGCCGCTCTTCTGTTTATAATCACTGTAGCGTTTCTGTGTACTGCGTCCTGTTTGCGAGCTGGCTGGTGCTTCGGTGTTAGCTAATGGGGTTTGTCAGTGTGACCGGGGCTGCAGTTAGGTCAAAACGTGCCAGTCTCCGCCTCCTCGTCAAGATTAAAAATGTAGCGCTGGCTGTGAAGGACGTTAAATTCTCAAAATATGAAAGGTTTTGAATGTGTGTGGGGGGAAAAGGAGACGGATGGAACAGAACTTTAGCTTCAATCAAAGGGAGAAGCTGGGTCTAAGTTTGGAAATTATGACGATGGTGAAAATGGCGACTCTAAATTGGTTGTTTACCTTCTTAAAAAAAACCCAAACTGATTTTTTTTAAAGACATTTCGATGGATGAGAATCGCACAGAAGCAACTCCCAGAGACAATCATGGTTCAGCACTAGAGCCAGAGATTAAGAGATTAAATGAAATTGGCGATCTCATGGTTTAGAATCTGGTGCGGTTCACTTTCTGCACATTTCCTCCACGTGATGGAAACGCATTGTTACATTTTCAGTAAAAAGAAAATGGCACGTTTGGTGATCCGTGAAAGGATTGTAAGAGTAAAATAGCAGCTATCTTTGGCAGCCATGTTTTTTTTTTTTTTA
Organism: Periophthalmus magnuspinnatus; assembly: GCF_009829125.3. Lineage (NCBI taxonomy): Eukaryota > Metazoa > Chordata > Actinopteri > Gobiiformes > Gobiidae > Periophthalmus > Periophthalmus magnuspinnatus. The sequence continues at coordinate 3,350,412 of NC_047133.1, forward strand.
TTATTAGACGAAACACATACAAAATCAGAACGATATGCAGACTGGAAATAAACTCCTGAAGCTCTAGTGCCTGATTTTCGAAAGTGAAAGGAAGAGATAAGTATTCAAACACAGAGCTATATTCAAACTGTCACACAGAGCCAGGAGTCACATGTTTGATTTTTTGGGTACAGCTTTTTCAAACGGCAAAGTAAAGCAGGGCGACTGTTTTCAAACTCTAACAACACACAGAATTGTTCTTCCAGGTTACGACTTTTTTTTCCCAATTACTGTGGTTCTAATATACTCTTTGGGGGGAGAATAAAGGGTACAACAACTTTAAAGTGAGAGTATGTAACTTTCTGGAGTCAAAACATCAACTCCATATAAAGTTAAAACCACACTTCAGAACATTCTCCACGGAGATAGATCAGTTTTATGCCATGGAGAGAGATATGTTTTATGTTTCGTGGAAGATTATAGCCAAAGGAGCAACATTTCCATGGAAACAAGCAGGAGGAGGCCTCCTCCAGGCCGAATATGGAACAAAGGGGCTTGTGTTATTTTTGTGGAACAGTATTTAAATAGTTGCAAAAATACAAACTGTAAAATGGTAACTGGTCAGAGAATTGCATTTGCTTCTTTCATGTTTAGGCTCCTGGTCCAAACATTTAAGGGGCCGGTTTGTAGGAGCGATTTGCACCTCCAGCCTCTGTGGGGCGCTGTGGTTTAGAGTTTTAGATGGAAACTCCAGGTGTAAATGCGGCAGGAAATTGGCTCAAAGTGTTAGAAGATGCAGAGGCAGGTGATCTTTGACTTGTCTGTAGATCGTCCACTGTGTTACTATGGCAACATGAGCCAAATATCTACTAACCGCTGGAATCTTTTTGATACTTGATAAGTGAAAGGACAGATTTTTATACCTGTACAGCAGACTTTTGTATGTTTGTCAGTGTAAAAACATCCACAAATGAAAAAACAAGCTTCTTCTTTAGTCTATTTTTTGGCATAAAAGTTACATGCTGTGGTTTTAAAGACTGACCTTCTGAGTCAGATAATCATAAAGCATCATATCTGGGCATTTTTATACTGAATTTCCCAATTTAAACATTTAACTATTCAACAAAATGAATCAAATGAACGTAGATCCTATGTTAACACAAGTTTACTGAGACTTCACATTATAACTGACATCTAAATGCAGTTACACAACAACGCACATTTGTTTTGCTCTTTTTACATCCCCAGCCCGAGAAGGACAGAAGCATGTCACGCTCCAGTTCTGCCCTGCCTGAACTTTAAATTCTCCTCTCTCTGGCCGTAATAAGTCAGAGAGGAACAGTGGGAAAAAAAACAGACAAATCCGCGTTCGGGGTCAGTAAATCGTGAAGCTGTGCCGGCTGCTCACTGGCGCTCACTCCTACATTCTACATCACTAACTTCGCACACACATTACTTTCAAATTATCGCACACGAGTGGCCAAGAACTTTGTGGTGATTATCTGATTTGTCTTGTTGGCTCGGTCTCCTTAAGGTTTTTCGCTGATGGCTGCACACGAGCTGCAGATAGCGTAATGGCGGTGGGTGGGTAGAGGCCTACGCGTAGAAGAAAGCACCGGGTTGTCCAGCGCGCAATGGACGGCATAAATCTGAGGCGTTTGTGGGGCGTGGGATCAGGGAAAGAGGAAACTAACTTCTGCTTCAACTGCAAATTTTTTGGTTTAATAAATATACTGTAGACTATTTACAAATGAGGTTTTCCCAAGTTTTCCCAAAGCTGATGTTTAACCTCATCCGCGTTATTGGAGATTATTTGAACGTTTCTTTGCTGGTCGACTTTCTGACTTGGCAGAGTGGTCAAGTTACAGCTCAGATCTATGGAAAGTAAGATTAGTACTTGACTATGACACAATATCTGTAAAGAAAGATGAGTTTAATATAATGTAGAACTCTCAGGCAAAGGTCTCGCTGTTTCGTGGATGTTTTAGTGCAGAATGTGGACAAATTTACATAAACGTTGGATCGCAGTGTGACTCTGAAGTGCTGTGCGTTTGCAATTTGTTTTCTCCCCGACAAAACCCACAATGTCGATGAAACGTTCTGCACCGACAAAGGCGCCTACGAAGGTTTGAACTTTGAGAGAGTTTAAACGAGAGAGAAATGTGAGAAAATGTTAACGCCTGTGTGAGAAAAGTGTATAAAGTGTGTGGTGAGGGGTTTTACAGACAAAAACATAGAGAATAAAGTTCTGCACCGACAAAGGCTCCTGCGGTCACTCCCAAAAGGTCGAGGAAGATGCTAACCGTCGCAGAAAAAGTTGGACTTCTGGACACGCTGAGGGAAGGTAGAAGGTAGAAGTTCCTCGGCTGTAGGGGGCGCCATTACAGAATAAATGAATCTTTGGTTTGTCACATAAAGGAGGAAAATAACGTGGTTTTATTCTATAATACTGTACTTATTTTTAAAAATCTATGAAGGTTTGAACTTTGAGAGAGTTTAAACGAGAGAGAAATGTGAGAAAACGTTAACGCCTGCGTGAGAAAAGTGTATAAAGTGCGTGGTGAGGGGTTTTACAGACAAAAACATAGAGAATAATGCAGGATTTTGTTTATTGCGGGTTATTTTTTGGAAAGCAACCCGCGCTATAAACGAGGGATCACTGTACACTTTTAAAAGCCCGGTACCAAATAAGTCTGCCGTGTAGTGCAAGCATCGAATTATAAAACATTTAATAAGGAAATTTGCGGCTAGCGTGTGAGTTGTCGTTAGCGTTACCAGTATTTTGCTTGTGAAATTTGGCAGAGACATTGTATTGTGTTGTATTGAGCTACTAAGTACAAGACATTTCCCTCATGGATCAATAATGTTCATGTTTATGTTTGTGTAAGTTTCGCACACAGCATTTTGCACATGTTAGCTTAAAACACGTGTATATGCGGCTTCTGTAGGTGTGATTATTTGATTCCCCTCTGCACACGTTCTACTTGGTCAGGAAATGACTCTGACGCTGAAACGGACCTTGACTCTACGTAAATGGACGGAGCAAAATATCAGGAAGAATAAAGACACGGGATGCTCATGATGTGAATGTATTTAAATATTACGTAGATTGTAATAAAAAGAGTTTGTCCTTCATTGTCCATTACTGTTTATAATAACAATGAGTGAAAAGAGCATTCATTAGAACACTGAATTAGCAGTTAAACAAAAATTCAAACACATAATACTCAGATCTAAAGGGTAATGTACGTTTAAAGCCCATACATATACGATGCAAACTTTGTCAAAAATGTTAAAATGATTTCTTTGATTTATGGCCAAAAAAATACTCACAGTCTCACTCTCAAGGCCTCAAAATATTCTCTTCCACATTGTAACATCAGGAGCTAAACAGGAAGTACTCTCATTTGTTTACTTAGTTGTTCCAATCATTTCAGCACTCAAACTGAACACCCTCAAATGTTTTTCAAGTTCAAAGCCAAAAGTAAAATCTGTCAACTGCACAAAAAGTCGTAGTTCTGGTCAGATTGCTGGTGGACACTTCCTTGTATTTATCTGAAAGGAGGAGCTAACTGCGCTGAAACTGGAAACAGCTATTGTTTTATTTGTCTTAATGGATGCTTTCGTGCTTATTGTTCTTCTGTTTATCTGTGCAGACGACTGAAAGGTTTTTATTCTACCTCTTCTCCTTTAATGGTAATTTTATGATGACAAAAGAAACATGGACTGATGGACTTTTATTAGACATAGTAAAGTGACAGGAAAGTATTTTGTAAAGTACTGGGAAAGTTCTTAAACTGAGCAAGACAGTGTTTAAAGAGCGAGAGAGAGAGATTTTAAAGGGGCAAACGAGTGAGTGAGAGAGTTTTTAAAGGGGCAAACGAGTGGGTGATTATTTATGTTTGATTTGTGTGATTTTAACGTCTTTCTTATTCTGTAAAGCACTTTGAATTACCTTGTGTACGAATTGTGCTATACAAATAAACTTGCCTTGCGTTGCCTTGCTTATTGACATCCTGGCTCGCTCTATTGCCCTCTTTGTTTCCTTTGTTTCCTTTGGGTCTGAGGATGGAGTTATAGATGGGGGAATTGGTGACGTCTAAGGCTCCCATTCCTGTTCAAAGAAGGATTGTCTTTCCTAACAAAAATAGCTCGTCTTAAAGTGTTTGTAGGTTTGAAATAGACCGGAATTTCAAACTGACTGAAAATTCTCTGACATTTTTCAGACACACCAGCTGTTCAAGGAATAGTTACACCTTTCCTTTTAGATTCAGATTCCCCGTTGTCCTGTTTTTTAGCTCGCTTAGATCTACTGAACTCCCTCTGTGTTTGCGTTGTGCGTATAACTAGTATTATCTTTTGCATTATCCATACTGCTCCTCACCTTAGGGCCTGAACATGGGTGAGTCCCCGTGCCCTTTACTGGAGAGGGAAAATTGTATGTTCTGTAATATACAAATTTGTACCACAGTCTGGTGTTCAAAGAGTCAAAGTATTGGGTTTCAATCACATGAACTTTACCTGTAGTGGACGCCATATTGAGGACTTTTGCTCGTGCACGACATAGACATACAGAGATTAGCTATTTTTGGTAATACAGACCTTGTACGGACTTGTTTCATGATATTTTTGTATAATCTAAGCAGCCTGATAACCAAAAAAACACGTTAAAACCGAAGGCGACTGCAGTGCAACACCTCAGTTTACTTCTCCAGACTTTGAAACAAGCTCTTGCACAATAACTCGAACTGAACTGCGCCTATTTCTGTTCATATTTTAAATAACGACACATGCAATACCCGAGCTAAGCCAGCCAGCCGTACCTTCGCCGCGCTCTCTCCCCAGGTGTGACCAACTTTTGCGTCCCTTTCCGTGAGAATTACACCTCAGGGCTCGCTACAAATACCCACATCCCTTCTGCACGTGCTCACTGCGTTCTTCACATCTCATCCCGTAATAAGCCACATTACCCTCCACAGAATCTCACGCGCATTACTTCGGCCACGGCGCCTCGACATGAGCTAGTGACCCCCACCTGACGCACCGCGACATCAGCTGGAGGGACGTAATGATCGTTTGCTTCCAAAGAACGCCTTCGAGAGAGACAAAAGAAATACGGTTATTTACTGTAAATGTCGTTCGCGGTGATAGGCCGGGGGAGTTATTTGGAGTGTTCTACTTAGGCAACGAGGCAGTTAAAATCCATATATCCTTCTCTGAGGTCGAGGCGCATACTCACACGAGGAGGGGGTATGCGGCGCTCATGGAGGTTTTGCTGCGTCAATAAATCAATGGTTGTAATCAGATGATGCACTATTTGTCAGTTCGAGCTTCGTTTGTCTGGGTTGACCTCATAGTGTTTTTCTTTTTGAATGTGAAATGAAAAAAAATGTGAATATTATGTGTATTTGTGACATTTTAAATAGTAGCAAAATCAAACTTTTTTTTAAGAGTACATACAGTCCGCAACTCGTTATAGTAGAGGGTGTGGTCTGATGTGAGGGGACACTCTCTTTTTAGATGTTTCCTGGAGAATTATGTGTTTTTTTTAAGCACAAATACTTCAAAATCGAATCATAATTGACCCTCAACAGAAATGGTTGACATAGCATCACTCCAGAAAAGTAAATAGATTGGTCTTTGTGATGTTAAAATACAGTTGTCCCTCACTATAACGTGGTTCTCCTTTCACGGTCTCGCTGAACGTGCATTGTGTTCTGCGTCCTGATTGGCTGTTGGACTGTAGACCATTGTCCATCAGTCTCCTCTGTGCCGTGTCTCCTGTCCAGTACAGAATGTGTTCGGACAAATTTACATAAACGTTGGATCGCAGTGTGACTCTGAAGTGCTGTACGTTTGCAATTTGTTTTCTCCACCGACAAAACCCACAATGTCGATGAAACGTTCTGCACCGACAAAGACGCCTACGAAGGTTTGAACTTTGAGAGAGTTTAAACGAGAGAGAAATGTGAGAAAATGTTGAGAAAAGTGTATAAAGTGTGTGGTGAGGGGTTTTACAGACAAAAACATATAGAATAATTGTAAAAAATAAAGCTGATACTTCGCAGATTCCGCTTATTGAGGGTTATTTTTAGAATGTGACCCCCACGATAAACGAGGAAACACTGTATAGCAGGTTAGCATCATGGTAGCATGTAGCTCACAACTACTTAATGCTCTTGGATATTTACTCAAATTTGGGAGTTTTGACTGTTTAATTGTTCACCATGTCTTTGTGTCTGTATTTAGCTCTATATAACTGTTAAAAATCCACATTTGCTCTTGTAGTTGTTGAACAGTAGGCACAGAGCAGCTGCTCTCATTAAAATGAATGGTTGAAATAAATGGACCTTATGTTAGCGTGCATTCCCTCAGATACAAACTGGATCAATTGATGCTAAAGCTTCAACTTGAACCATTCTAGCTTCTAGGGCTAAATGTGACAGGGTTGGGATATGCTGTCCTGGGCTCCAGGGCCTCAGAGACCCAAACTTGGACCCTTTCTTATATTATTAAAGGGGGGCCCATGTGAGCCATCTCGCCTCAGGCCCCAACAAGTCTGTCAACAGCCCTGAAGTGAACCACTGGCTGCGCTGTCCCTTATTTTTACCATCTAAAAACTCACTGCAGTATTCCTCACTTTGTTAACACGTTCCTAGCATCCTAAATATTTCAGAGTTTTGCCGTCACGCCACAGCCAGGAATAGCAGGCTAATGATCGTCACTAACATGCTAACACTCCCTGGTTTGCAGTTGATAAAACACTTAACACAAGAATTAGAGCTGCTTTTACGATACATCTGCAGAGGGGAAAAACAAAATGTACTTAATTACAGCTATGAAAAACATCACAGTCAGCCCCTTGAATGTGTCTTAATGATAAGTAGGCTACATTTTAGCTGCTTTACATTAAATAAATAAACATTGGACAAGGAACTGGGCCGAATATTTGAATATGACCGCACCGAAATATATTCCCGGCGCACAATTATACCACGTATGTGACGGCTGCAGGCTCTGAACTTCATGTGAACTTAACACACCACAGTGACCTTTACAGAAGACGAGCGCACGGGCGAGAAGAGGGAGCGAGGCAGGAAACTAAAAACAAAACAACTAAAATGGACACCAAGGATTTTCAAATGCCACCTCAGACGTGCATACAATTGTACTTTTATTAGAAATCTGAATGTCTGTCCAGGGTTTTGCACATTAGAAACATATGCTATTTCCAGAACAAAACACAACAACACCAGAAAACTCAACACATCAGGAATCTCTGAACTCAGGCCCAGGGGCAGATTTCATTCCACAAACCACTGCGCTTCAGGCCGGCAGCGGGATTGGCCCAAATCACTAAAAGAAGTGATTTTTTTAACTATAAAATCTGAAATATTGTGACTTAACATTAATGTTCTAAGCCTTATTAAAACAGCACCGTGTGACCTTTCCACTGGAGCGTCTGCCATCGGCTTTTCTCATGGAGATGTTACTGCTTTGTCCAGAATGTTGCACAGCGTAGCATTAAACTTATCGATATTGTATTTTTATTCAATACATGAGTTAAAATGTGATGTGGAAGCAGAATTTAACTGTAACTGTAACCTTTAAATCCACTGGAAAAAGAAACTCTGAGCGCGACTAACCCATCTCATCTCACCCATCGCTAGTACACCACAGTGTTTCCCAACCAGGGGTACAGGGACCCTCAGGGGTACACCAGCAGTGAGCAGGAGGTACTTGGAATAATTTCAGATTTGATTTCAGAAGAATATAACATTCAACATTATTTTAAGAAAAAATAAGTTCTTTTGAATTAAATGTCACATCCTTATAAAAGATTTTGGACATCAATATTATGAACAAGAAAACTTTAATTGTTATAAAAGACAAAATACTAATTAAACCCCATGTCAAACTCAGGCCCGGGGACCAAATTTGGCCCACAGTGTAATTATATTTGGCCCGTGACAACATATCAAATGTGCATTAGAGCTGGCCCACCGGTATATAGCGCATGCACCACTAATACTACACATCCCAGAATGCTTTGCTAGTACGCTGATGTGCAGACCGGCGAGCGCCCCTCCTTTTCTGTTGACGCTCATTAGTAACCGAGCTATTAGTCACCTCGGCCAAATTAATTCCGCCGCTCCACAAACATGGCCAAACGAAAGATAGAAAACAGGAGCTTTCAAGACAGGAGGGAGGCAGATTTATAACAAAAAACAAAAGTATTTATTTAAAGAAGAAATTAATACTACTGATGTGTCTTTTATTTCAAATTTAATTTCTCATATTTTTGTAATATTAAGCTTGAGCTGTTCCATATTTTGTGTTTAAGCTAAACTAAAAGGTTAAACGTTACATATGAGGTGTGTAAATGTGTATTTGAGTTTGGCTCCTGAATTTGTCTCATTTTTAAATTTTCTCCCTTTTGTGAATTTGACTTTGACACCTCTGACTTAGGATTTATTATGTACCGTAAATTTCGAACGATAAACTGCAACTTTTTTTCCCACACACTGAACCCTGCGGCTTATACAACAGTGCGGCTTATTTATAGAATGTTACTGGATAACGGCCACCAGGGGGCGCTCTTTAGCTGTAAACGTAAAAGTGAGACAGACGTGGGGAAAGATTATGCTCTGAAGAATTCACGTTTTGATTTTGAAGGATCATTTTGCTCATCATGGAAAACACACGAAGAAATGGATATGATGCAGTTTTTAAGATAAAGAAGGAAATAGAGCCACTGCACGTAAGTTTGACCATTAAAGAAGGAAATAGAGCCACTGCACGTAAGTTTGACCAACAAAGAAGGAAATAGAGCCACTGCACGTAAGTTTGACCAACAAAGAAGGAAATAGAGCCACTGCACGTGAGCTCGGTATCAATGAATCCAACTTGGTCAATGTAAAAAAGCGACAAAAGCTTTCAGAGGAAATAAAAGCAGACGGCCCATGTTGGTACAGCTTTATTTTCTAAACCTGCAGGCACAGTTTTTAAAAAAGCGTGTCCGTGTATCGTCTTTCTGTGTAAATATCTCACGTTACAATATGAAAACCTGCGGCTTATATTCAGGTGCGGCTTTTATATGTACTTAATTGATTTTCTTTTCAAATTTAGCTGGTGCGGCTTATATTCAGGTGCGCTCTATAGTCCAGAATTTACGGTATATATATCGTACCCAAGACGGGAGTACGCACACTGTGAGACAAAGTTTATGAAGTACTACACCTAAAAAACACTGGTATCCCGCTCTGAAGATGTGAAATACAATGACGTACAAAACATACAAAACATATCAAGTCTCCAATTGTCACTTGTAAAAAAAATATGTAAAAATATGAGCCGTTTTATGATATAGAACTGATCTGTAAACAGCACGCCGCCTTCCTCTTACATCACTTCCTGTACGCGCCACAATACTGTCAAGTCTCATTGTGTCAGACTCTGACCCGGCGTCAACTCAGCGACCTCACAACAACTGAAAATATCCCAAACTCGTCAAAACGTCAAGGCGGTTTTAGCCCCAACCTGTTCACCATCTGTCCCCTGTACGAGCGCGTTTGTCTCTCAGCTGCATGTTTCAAAGCGTTTTATTTATTTATTTATTTTATTTTTCTCAATGGGCCGTTTAAATGTCACGGGTCAGACTTTTCATTTCACTATAGTTAAGTTTATATTTGTACTTCCTGGTTGGACCTGGGCCAGTACGACAAACGTAGAGTAATGTCTGTAAACTGTTACCTGGCAACCATAATGTTAACACATGCCAAAACTAACCCGCACAATAATTATGATTAAATAACATAAATGACAAGGGTTTTGTGGGTTAAATGAAGGTTTAAACTGTCAAAAAAATGTCGTCTTTGTTCGTAAATTGACATCACTGCATTTTTCTTTCTTTTGTGATAAAGTGCAACATAAAAACACTGAATAAATACAAATAAGGGCATGGATAAAGTTAAAAAAGATGTGTTTAAAAATAAAATAAAATACTTAGAGGTAGATATATACAATAACAAAACTCACCACTACTTCCTGTATTTCTGTGCTTTTCTTCGCAATTTTTTGTCACTTCACTGATGCAAAACTGTGATAAATATTCCCATGAGTGCTGTCCCACCAAACAGAGAAATAACTCCTATCATATGCACTTTAAACATGTACTTTTTATACATTTTATTCTTTTTATGTTTTATTTATAACAGCAATAAAAACACTTAAAATGGAGCGGACGTCAAAACTGCAGCACAAATATGACCCACCTGTCCCACCTGTCCTCAGTGTCCCACCTGTCCACAGTGACCCACCTGTCCACAGTGACCCACCTGTCCTCAGTGTCCCACCTGTCCACAGTGACCCACCTGTCCACAGTGACCCACCTGTCCCACCTGTCCACAGTGCCCCACCTGTCCCACCTGTCCTCAGTGTCCCACCTGTCCACAGTGACCCACCTGTCCTCAGTGTCCCACCTGTCCACAGTGACCCACCTGTCCTCAGTGACCCACCTGTCCTCAGTGACCCACCTGTCCACAGTGCCCCACCTGTCCACAGAGACCCACCTGTCCACAGTGCCCCACCTGTCCTCAGTGTCCCACCTGTCCATAGTGTCCCACCTGTCCACAGTGCCCCACCTGTCCCACCTGTCCTCAGTGTCCCACCTGTCCTCAGTGTCCCACCTGTCCACAGTGACCCACCTGTCCACAGTGACCCACCTGTCCTCAGTGTCCCACCTGTCCACAGTGACCCACCTGTCCACAGTGACCCACCTGTCCCACCTGTCCACAGTGCCCCACCTGTCCCACCTGTCCTCAGTGTCCCACCTGTCCACAGTGACCCACCTGTCCTCAGTGTCCCACCTGTCCACAGTGACCCACCTGTCCTCAGTGTCCCACCTGTCCTCAGTGACCCACCTGTCCACAGTGCCCCACCTGTCCACAGAGACCCACCTGTTCACAGTGCCCCACCTGTCCTCAGTGTCCCACCTGTCCATAGTGTCCCACCTGTCCACAGTGCCCCACCTGTCCCACCTGTCCTCAGTGTCCCACCTGTCCATAGTGTCCCACCTGTCCACAGTGACCCACCTGTCCACAGAGACCCACCTGTCCACACTGACCCACCTGTCCATAGTGTCCCACCTGTCCCCAGTGCCGCAACTGTCCCACCTGCTCCACAGTGACACACCTGTCCCACCTGTCCTCAGTGCCCCACCTGTCCCACCTGTCCATTGAGCGTTAGTTTCATGTGCTTGTTCCTATTGTTGAAAAATGTCTCTGTGACATTTTTGGATCCTATTACACGAACAACTCGGGCTCTGGATTTTTTATGTCGTCTTCTAACATATTTCGCCAAACTGACTTTTATGAACTTTCACTCATGTCATAATAGTTTCCCCTCATCATGATCTCACCTGGTAAATCCACAGTGATCTCTCTCTGTAGATTTTTATGCAGGTTGATATCAGTCTGGTCCTGACGTCCTCTGTCTCGTCTCAAACCCGGTCAAACGTGGTCCTGGAGTCAGATCTGTTTTTTCAGACACATGTGAAACAAAAGAGCTCATTCGTCACTTATTTACACATAAAATCTAATCAATTTCACCTCAGATTAACAGACTTTAGGCTCTGGTCACTGATTTTCCGGTCAATGTGATATTTTTTGCTTCATTTTTTCCAATGCAGGTGGACCGTGCTCGTCTCTGATTGGCTAATCCACCTGTCAATCACGGCCAATCAACACGGGTAGCTTCAGCGGTGACCACACTTCACCACATCTACATAAAGTATTGAAGAATTGTGCGTTCGGGAGGTGATTTATCTGTTTTTACCCATCAGCTTCCTCCACCCACTGCGTTTATTCTAAAAAAGACTGTGGTTCATAGATGTAGGATTCAAAATGGTTGTATTTTTGCTGCTCACTATGTAAAATGCTACTATGAAGTTCTATTATTAGGCCGTTTTAGACCAATACTGCAGTTTATAATGAAGAAAATGTGTAACAATTATGTACTACTGTTATATTTGTTACTAAATACTAGAAAAAGATCAAATCAGGTGCAGCAGCAGCTCATGAACCTTCATCTCTGTCTAATGACCTTTCCTCCTGGCAGCTTGTCCTGGATTACACCCAGATCAAGATGGTCACTCCCCCCTCACCCCCTCCCCTCAATGCTCTAGCTCCACCCCTAACCCCACCCCCTCCCTCCCTCATCCACCTAACCAACCTCCCTCCCCCTCCTCCTCTCCTCTCCTCTCCTCTCTTCTCTCTGGTCTCGTTTTGATGGATGCCACAGATCATGGTGGTCGGATCACTCTGCTGTGCCCGCTTGGCCAAATCATCTCTCTCTCTTTCTCTCTTCCCTCTCTCTCCATTTGCCTCCCTCTACTTCTCCCCCTTTTTCTCTCTCTGGCTTCTCTCTCCCCATATCTCTTTTTTCTCTTTCTCTCCCTTCTCTTCCCCCTTTTTTCTCTTCTGTCTTCCCTCTCTTTCCCCCTAGCTCCCCTTCCTCTTTCTCTCCTCCCTCTCCACTCTCTCTCTATTTACCTTTCTTCCCTCCCTCCTTCCCTCCCCCTTTTCTCTTTTCTCATGCTTCCCTTCCCCTTTGCCTTTCTACTCCCTCTCTCTCTTCCCCTCCCCCTCTTTTTATCTCTCTCTTCCCTCTCTCTTCTCCCTAGCTCCCCTTTCCTCTTTCTCTCCTCCCTCTTTCTTTCTCTCTCAATTCACCTCTTCCTTCTCTCTTTCCCTTCCCCTCTTCCCTTTCTCTATCTCCCCCTAGCTCCCCCTCCTCTCTCTTCTCCCTCTTGTTCCCTCTCTCTACCCTCCCTACCCTTCCCTCTCTCTCCCCCTCCCCCTCTTTCTCTCTTTCCTTTCTCTTTTGCTCCCCCTCCTCTTTCTCTCCTTCCCCTCTCTCTTTCCCTCCCCCTTTTTCCTCCCTTCTCACATGCTTCCCTCTCTCTTTACCCCCAGCTCCCCCTCCTCTCTTATTCCCTCTCTTCTACCCTCCCTTTCTCTCCCCTCTCTCTTTCCTTTCTCTTTAGCTCCACTTCCTCTTTCTCTCCCTCCCCTCTCTCTTTCCCTCCCCCTTTTTCTCTGTTCTCTTGTGCTTCCCTCTCTCTTTCCCCCCAGCTCCCCCTCCTCTCTCTCTCATTCCCTCTCTCTTCTACCCACCCTTTCTCTCCCCTCTTTCCTTTCTCTTTCCCTTTAGCTCCCCTCCTCTTTCTCTCCTTCACCTCTTTCCCTCCCCCTTTTTCTCTCTTCTCTCGTGCTTCCCTCTCTCTTTCCCCCTAGCTCCCCCTCCCCTCTCTCTTCTCCCTCTCTCGTTCCCTCTCCCTCCCTCTCTTCTCTCTCACACACTCATCACACATGCACATACACTCCATACATCAGGGCAGCCCTCTCTCTTCTCATTCTCTCTCTTCTACCCTCCCTCCCCCTCTCTCTCTCTCACACACACTCATCATACGTGCACACACTCATCACACGTGCACACACACACACACACCAGGGCGGCCCTCGTGAGCGCTCAGATAACTGAAGGCACAGATGATAAAGAGTGATTGGAAAACGGTCCGGGGGAGAGTGGGGCTCATTCATTCTTGTGTCTGCGCTCTATGCTAGCTGTATGCTAGCTGTATGCTAGCTGTATGCTAGCTGTATGCTAGCTGTATGCTAGCTGTATGCCCTAACGTGTCTGTGAGTGAGTTATACGGTGAAATGTGTTGTGTCATTTACATTTTCATTCACACTCGAGCTGAGGTTTGTAAGACGCCAACCGAGTTAAAGACGAATCGTATCAGCGAGAAGGTTTTTTCTTACTGATATTCATGTTCTGGTTCATGTTGTTTATATTATTTGTGCGTTCGTTGAGTTTGTAAATCAAAACCACCCGCTGCAGTATTGATTCTTGTGGCTAATGTAAACTAAAGGAAACATGCGCCGCGTTTAAATTAAATCCGTTTTTAGCTCGTTATGAGATTTGTTTGTTCGTCCTTGGATTAAAAAAAACTGTCTCTTCCCATTTTCAGAAAAAAACCCAGAGTTGTGTTTGTTTAATTCGCACACGTTTAACCCCAGCGTCGCAACAAGATGAGTTCTCACAGTTTTAAAAGTTCACAAACTCTTGAGCTGAAATGTTTGCAGATGTACTTCAGCTTATTTTAGCGCAAATACTGTTTTTGTTTTTGAAAAATGGAAGAAGTGCAGTGTGTGTTTTGTGCGTTTGTGCTTTTCTCTCAACTGGATTTAACAAAAAATTTTCAGCTTTGACCAATCACCACCTTGTGATGTCATCATGTGGTGATACAGGAAGTGCTCCAGTGCGTTTTTAAACTCCACACACCTTCACTTCTAGAATCATTTGGATCATTTTTCAGCCCTGCTTTGCTCATTTCTTCTGAATAAAAGGTGAAAGGAGCTGTCTATTTGAAAACTACCACTTCATGACATCATAAGGTGGTTGTGCGCTTATGTGACGTTACACAAAACGCAACTCCAGGTTTGTTTTTTGACAAAGACGAACAACATGTGGCAAAAAAACAACAACATGCACAAACAGAAGCCTGGATGTATATATATGTGGGGTAAAGGCGTGAAAGAAACTGGCCCTATCCTGCAATGGGAACGATCAGGTGCCAAGTATCTAGAAGAAAATGAAAGAAAATGAATCAATCAAATAAAATGAATAAAACATTTTGAAGAGTTTCTTTTTTTCCAGTTCAAAAGATTCAATATTTAGTTTTAAATAGTTAATCGCTATGGAAACTGTCCTCGTTTCTCATTATTCTTAAACTCATTGATATGACACAGGCCACATGTTGTTTTAGGAATGTTGTAAATACATTTCCCATGTTAAATTATCCTCATAAATAAATCTTTTGTTGTAACAGTGAATTAGCTCAGCGTTTGTTTCTCTACATGTGAAACGCTCGGACATATTTGCAGACTCGTCCAGTGCCTTGGCGGAGGTCCTACACGTCCTTAAGCGTCTCAAACTTCACTGTTTTTTTGCATCGCCGCAGTTTGATCGCACAGGATTTTTAACATTTTCCAAGTGAGTCGCTTTAAGCCTGAAAGAATCACTGTAAATCCACCAATCTGCATCGACTTTTGTCCGCAAAAAAATCACAAAAATCATCATTTATATCCGTCGTATTTGTTGTCTATTTATAAATATACTTTAAGCCCGGACTTAGTATTGTGTCTTATTTTATACTTTAGTAGATCAGACTTAATCTGTTTACCATCTTGTTTACAATGATACAAAATTAAAAGCTTAAAGTGCATGTTGTTGTAATTATTACTTTAGTTTGGTGAGAAAGCACCTGTGGCAAATGTGTGTCATAGTTTTACATCGGTCAAGTCGCCATTTGTGGAAAAAAAGTTGAGAGGAAAAGCACAAAAACACAGGAAGTAGCAGCGATTTCTAAAACAGAATCCCTCCCTCTCAAAGCGACGTCACCAACACCGAAAAGTCCATCCAAAACACAGACAATTTACAGTACAGACAGTTTAAACATTAATTTAACACAATATAGACGTCATTTATTTGTATTAGTCACATCTGCTCCATGTCCGACCAGGAAGTAAAATGATAAAACTCCACCAAAATATACAAAAACAGATCTTAAATATAATTATGCTCATTTTATTTTGGTGAAATGAGTTCTCCGACCTGCCTCGTGCACTTTAAACGTGTATTATTACCTCCTGCTCTGTATCCCGTGTCGTTTTGTGAACCGTCTGGGCTCCATTGCGTCATCGTCTCACAGTGGGGCGATCACGAGTGCTGCTGCCGTACTGCTGCAGATGCATGACCTTACAGATGCGCTGCCTCCTCCGGCCTATCGGGGGCACTGTAAACCAGGCGTTGGGCGCGGGGGAAAGTGGAGCAGCTGAGGAGTCTGCGGTGCAACATCTGGCTGTTTGCTCTATATGTGTGTGTACAGCAGTTTTGGAGCGCGAGACGAGAGGGGGAGGTGTGTTTTTAACCGGCTGTATATGAAAGTGAATTTAAGCGTCGGAGGTTTGAAGATGTCGACGTGTGTACCTCATTTGAACTCTGCGTTACGGCTTCATCTATGGTTTAAAAAAAAAAAAAACACATTCAGATACTGATACTTCAAGCTGCACTATGTCACTCGCTTTTCTCCATAAAGATGTTATTTTTCTTGAATGTTCTACAGTATAAATGCTCAAAAATACCTCACAAAACATTGTTACTCTGGGTGGGGTTGCCTCTCCACAGATCTGACAAGTGGATGGGAAAAAGCTGGACTTTTCTTGGACATTTTTTAGAATTTTTTGGGTAATTATTAGAACCAGCATAACGCCACATGATTTTAACTTGACATTTACATTCTATTGTTTTGTTTTTTTCATTGTGGATATGAAATGTTAGTGTTGTTTTATTCATTTTAGCTTAGAATGAGCACCAAAATATTAAAGATAATAAAAAGGGTTAAAAGGGTAAAACATTACATTAAAATATTCAAGCAAAACTGCACAAATCTACTGTATATTTAGAATAAATATTAGTCAGTTGCTCAGGTGTTTGCTCTGACGAGTTTCTTTGAGGAGAACAGAGAAGTAGCACGACTTTAAGAAGCCGACAGTAAACTGAACTGAAACTAACAAAAACAAGACACTCAAATAAGTGAAGATCAGATCTGTGCAGGACTGAACCAGAGTCATGTTCATGTCGTCATGGAGATGCTGAATGTTCCACAGTTGCATCAAACTTATTGATCTGCATGTTACAGGTCAGAGTTGTGGAAAGGCGACTCTGCTGACAGTAAGAAAGCATTTTTTTCAAGATACTTTTCAGCAAGAGAAACACAAGATACACAAGTTAAATGTTACATACACACACATGTACACATATGTACATACACAATGCTCTATATATGAATGTACCACAACATGAGGAAATGTGAAGTACAATACACTGAAAACTCTTCTGTGTGTGTGTGTGTGTCTGTGAGTCTCCGTGAGTGTCTGTCTGTCTGTCTGTGTGTGTGTCTGCATCTGTGCGAGTGTCTGTGTGTGTGTCTGTGCGAGTCGGGGTGTGTGTGTGTGTGTGTGCGCGCGAGTGTCTGTGTCTGTACGAGTCTGTGCGAGTCTGTGTGTGTCTGTGTGTGTCTGTGCGTGTGTCTGTGCGTGTGTCTGTGCGTGTGTCTGTGCGCGTCTGTGTCTGTGTGTGTGTCTGTGCGTGTCTGTCTGTGTGTGTGTCTGTGCGTGTCTGTGTGTGTGTGTCTGTGCGTGTGTCTGTATGTGTCTGTGCGTGTCTCTGTGTGTGTGTGTCTGTGCGTGTGTCTGTGCGTGTGTCTGTGCGTGTGTCTGTGTCTGTGTGTGCGTCTGTGTCTGTGTGTGTCTTTGGTTTTATCACAACACTTTAACCCTAATATTTTCATTCAGCCTTTAGAAAGTCCAGTCTTACGATTTCTAAGCTCCGTTAAACATCACGCAGAGTTTACACACGTTTAATCTGGCGACAGTTATGTTTGCAGTTTGAGCAGCTCCTCAGACTTTTGTCCACTTGACTGAACTGAATTTTCCTCTTGCCTAAAAGCTCGATAAAAAGCACATTTAGCATCATATTTTCACTTCTTTTTAAACCTGACTACACCCATGTCGCTCTCAGTTGGAGCACGCCGCCTCTCCGCTGCAGTCCACGCTCCGTCCACCTGCACCGCTGGTTTAATGTCACACTCGATCAATACAGGGACCCCCTCCACGGACGAGAACGGCAGCAGAGACGAGAGACACCTGCGGGCACATTCTGGCCCTGATTACAGACAAATATATGTTTGTTTTTTTTCCATCCCCGTCCGTCTGCTGTCGTGGGCTGTCACCATCTCTGACAGAGCTGTGGTGACACGCACATGCTGTTCACGCCGGGCGCCTTAAGGTGCACGGGGCGAGGTTTAAGACGGGATCAGATCAACTAAAGGAGGACGTGTTATTGGTTGTTTATAGAGTAAGCTTGTCTTTTATCATTAAAATGCATATGACACATTAGACGAATCAAACTATATGTCCTTATGATTTAGATTTAACTAAAAATGTTCTTATTTTTTCCTTTTTTTATTTCTTTTTTTATATATTTGGTGTTAAGTTTATCATTTCACTTCCTGGTTAAACATGGTCAGTTAACTCCATAGCTATGATCCAGCAACCGTGATGTTAACAAGGCGCAAAACGTGTCCAAATTGCACAATAGTATTTAAGTAGAAGTATTTTAAATTAAGTTTGAATGACAGAAAATCTCTTCTTTGCACATAAATTGTTGGTGTTCATGACGTAGATGGATTCCTTTTTAGACCACGCCTCTACGTCCTGTGGTAAACGGCAAAAGTAAAATCCGTCAACTGGACAAAAACTTGTAGGAGTGAAGAGGTTTTGCTGCTCGTCCAAGTCTCTTCTTCAGTTCTGGTCAGATTCCTGCTGGACACTGCCTCATATCTGTCTGAAGGAGGCGCTAACGACCACTGAGCTACACTAAATGATCATTTTTTTGTTAGGAAAGACAATCCTTCTTTGAACAGGAATGGGGCCTTACACATCGTCTCTCTCCCGTCTTTAACTCCACCCTCAGACTCAAAGCAAACAAAGAAAACAAAGAGAACAATAGAGCGAGCCAGGATGCCAACAGGTGTGAAAGCATCAATTAAATCTATGAAGAGCTGAATGATTATGCTCAGTACCGGTCCGAGCCTTTAGGGGGCCCTCTCCACTTCAGTGCCACATATTTATATTTGACTAAATTAAAACATCATCACAACTAGTTTTTAAAAGACTGAACATTCTAGACGCTCACGGCAGCAATAGCCACAAGTCTAACAATAGAAAAACATGTGAGGAAGGAGGGGTCTGCTATTTTTTTCTTGTTTTTTGGTGCATTTTAACATGTTCCAGTTGACTAAAGTGAGCTCACATTTGTCAACGCTTTATGTCATAAAATAGACAGAGCAACCAAACAAAGTACTTAAGCAGAGTACACTTACTTCAAAATCATATCACTCAGGAAGTACAAAGTAGTGATCCAAGTTAAGAGCAGCATAAGAGAAACAGCCTGGACAGAACATCAGATTTAGAATCACCAGATCATTTGGACTGAACTTTAAATAAAAGAGGATTTTAGGAGCACATTATTTTTATGTTTATTGTCGAGATTTGGATGCTGTGATTTCACATAAATGCAAATATTAAAGAGCAGGATGCACAGATACTGATACCAGTATCGGGTGCCAGTACTCGTCAATGGGCTGCCGATACTAAGAGCCAATACCTCTGTATCTGTTCTGTCTCTTGTTTGACTCTCAGCTCTGGACTTAAAGCTGCACATTGAGCTCAGCTGTGACACATCAAATATACAAATATTTAGGACTCTAAATGTTTTTATATTTCACAGAGGATCAGCTCAGTGCTGTGTTTACAATAGTAGCATGCTAATGTTGCTAAAGTTGCTAATGTTGCTAACGGTGCTAAGTGGAGCTGGGGATTATTTTCTTTCTGCAGTGAAATTTATTAAAACAAACACATTTAGACTGAACAGAGAGAGTTTAGAGATTTAAAAAGACAAACAGCAGGAAGAATGTGTGAAAGTAACACAACAAGTAACACAACAAGTAACACAACACTCAGTGTGATGATAACAGTGAGTGTTAGCATGTTAGCATGTTAGCAGTTAGCTTGGAGAGACAAAAGGATCAGACACGACCAAAAACAGACAGTGTAATAAACAAACTCACCTGTGTCCTCTGTCCTCTGTCCCTCTGAGGTGTGTCCTCTGTCCCTCTGAGGTGTGTCCTCTGTCCCTCTGAGGTGTGTCCTCTGTCCCTCTGAGGTGTGTCCTCTGCAGACATACACATGTCCAGTCTCTCTGTTTTATCTGCAGATCCTCTGGTGTAAAGTGGGACATATTTCAAGTCTCTGTAAAGTCCCTCTTTCCCCAGTCGATCTTCCTCTGTCCTCTGTCCTCTGTCCTCTTCAGGCTTTGTCCTGAACTTTAGATAAACTGAACTTCACTACCTAAAGTCTTCAGTTTGTAAAACCCTCATTCAAATGTCCCTCTGCCTCAGTTTCCCAGAGTGCACCTGGAGGGAGGGGTCGGGGTAAATGTCACGACTCAAAAACAAATGTATCAGCACATATGTAGTTACTGGAAATAAAACACATCTAATCATTTTAGAGAAATATTTAGACTCGTATAAACACCTGAGTGCCGTTTAGTTTTCAGTTTTAGGAAAATCTTTTCCAAACATTATTTTCAGTATAAATGTATGGGCTCTTGGGGGCCCTCTGGTGGCCTGGGGGCCCTAAGCAGCTGCTCAGTCTGTTTATAGGCCCTGATTATGCTCAGTGTGACTTTGGCTGTTCACAGTTTCAGTGCAGTTAACTCCTCCTTCACACAGATATGAGGCAGTGTCCAGCAGGAATCTGACCAGAACTGAAGAAGTGACTTGGACGAGCAGAGAAACGTCTTCACTTCTAAAACCTTTTGTCCAGATGACAGATTTTACTTTTGCCTTTTACTGTGGCTCAGACCTGGACTGAGCGATTACACAGACACTACTTCCTGTATTTTTTAAACTTTTCTTCTCAGCTTTTCCCCACAAACAGCCACTTAACTGACGCAAAACTACGGCAAATAATCACCACAGATACAATCCCACCAAACCAAGTAGTAATTATAAAAACATGAGAATCCGTCGTACGCACTTTAAAGGCCGTGTTTGCACTTTGAACCACGACAGAAGAGAATGTTGCAGAATGATGTATTAATCCTGTCCCTGCTCTGATGCATGACGCAGAAACAACTGTCCGGAATAATAACAGGCGCTTGGTTCCACATGGTTCTCATTAAACAACTCTGATTGGAGAAAACTGTTTGTCCGTGATGACTGCTTCCTTATGGTTCTCATCCAACCAGAGGCCTTTTATGTGATGATGAATCTGTAATGCAAAGAGCAGAGACTGTGGTGAGGTTTTATTGTCACAGTGGCAGAATGTTGAGCTCTCGCCTCACAGCAAGAAGGTTCCGGGTTGATCTGAGCCTTTCTGTGCAGAGTTAGTGTTTCTCCCTGTGTTTTTTTCTCCGACATTAACCCAAAGTGTGCGCAATCGGAAATATTTAGCTTATACCTGCGTTAGTGAGGTTTCTAAAGCTAATTTCCATTCATTATTCATGTATAACTGCACATGTATAACCCAGCAGTAGTTAATCTTCTACAATCTTTCATTTTTGAATACTGTGGTCCCTCGTTATATCTCGGTTCAGCTTTCGCGGTCTCGCTGTTTCGCAGATTTTTTTTGTGCAATTTTGTCTGCTTTTTTATGTTCTGCGTCCTGATTGGCTGTTGGACTGTAGACCATTGTGTCCTGCGTCCTGATTGGCTGTTGGACTGTAGACCATTGTGTCGGGCGTCCTGATTGGCTGTTGGACTGTAGACCATTGTCCATCAGTCTCCTCCGTGCCGTGTCTCCTGTCCAGTACAGAATGTGTTCAGACAAATTTACATAAACGTTGGATCTCAGTGTGACTCTGAAGTGCTGTACGTTTGCGATTTGTTTTCTCCCCGACAAAACCCACAATGTCGATGAAACGTTCTGCACCGACAAAGACGCCGACGAAGGTTTGAACTTTGAGAGAGTTTAAACGAGAGAAATGTGAGAAAATGTTAACGCCTGTGTGAGAAAAGTGTATAAAGTGTGTGGTGAGGGGTTTTACAGCAAAAAAAACATAGAGAATAATAAAAAATAAAGCTGATACTTCGCGGATTTCATTTATTGCGGGTTATTTTTAGAACGAGGGACGACTGTACTGTATTTCTAAAACGCACCTACAAAAACTATCTTTAAAAACTGCTCTTTACGTAACGCTCCTTGACATCCTTCGGCGTCTTGCCTCGTGTTCTTACTGTATATTCCAGGAAGCATGAAGGCGTGTGGATTATAGAAAATAGAGCAGATTAGAGCGAGTATTTGCGAGCGTATCTTGCTGATTCAGTTCTCCGCGCAGACAGCCGGTTTTGGACACGTGCGCCGAATGTGGGTCAGTGATCGTCTTTATGCGCTCGAGCCCTCGCCATCAAAGAGTCATTCACAGACAAGTGGCCCTTTACTCAGCCGTTCCGCTCCGGCTAGTGCCCCACTCAGCTCCAGCGAACAACAAGCCACTACACGCACTGGTAATTAAACATTTACTACCTATTATGTAAAGTGTTTTGCTCAAGGACACGTCAGCGTAATGCGTCGTCAGGAGTAGGATTGAGTCGCGTTAAGTCAGAGAGAGGAGAATCGAGCGGTGAACCCCACTCTGCGTCAGACTGTTCACGTTAAAAAGGAGTAAAATGGCAAAATCAAATATCTAATCATTAACTTCACCGCAGGGACTCGCTCTTCGTTGTGCAAGTTTTTAAACTCAAAATAATGATCAGATTGTTTTCAGTTTTTATTTTGAGATTGGAAAGCGGATGGGAAGCTCCAAACGCAATTTAGTTGTTCTTCTGTGACAGTGACTATAAATAAAATAAAATAATAAATAAAATAAAATAAAATAAAAATAAATAAAAAATAAAAAATAAAATAAAATAAAAAATAAAATAAATAAAATAAAATAAAATAAAATATAAAAAAATAAAATAATAAATTAAATTAAATTA
This sequence comes from Periophthalmus magnuspinnatus, assembly GCF_009829125.3. Classification (NCBI taxonomy): domain Eukaryota; kingdom Metazoa; phylum Chordata; class Actinopteri; order Gobiiformes; family Gobiidae; genus Periophthalmus; species Periophthalmus magnuspinnatus. The sequence goes on from NC_047133.1 coordinate 3,373,060, forward strand.
AAAAAATAAAAATAAAATAAAATAAAATAAAACAAATAAATAAACAAACTGCTATTTTTGAATTTGGATTTCCTAATTAAAAAGGAAAATCAAATGTGCATAGATCCAGAGGAGAGCGTCTCGTCTGTGATCTGTTTATGAAGCGACAGTGTTAACGTTGCACATGTGGAGAAACATTTAGCTTCAGGGAAATGCAGGACATGTGTTTTGATTTGGATCCGTGAAAAGGTGAGTGAGCGCTGTCGGTTTCTGTTCTGTTGCATAAAGAGCAGACGCAGAGGCTCAGGGATCGTTCTGTGGATTTTTATTGTCGGTTTTGGCGAAACAGACGGATTAAAGGCAGTGTCCAGCAAAATGATTATTATAAATTAGCTTGAGTATAGGGCAGAAATGATGTGGAGAAGGTTATCCAATTATTCATTCAGAGAAAAAGGAAAAAGGAAGAAGGGAAAGGGAAAAAAGGGGAGAAAGGAAAAAATAAATAAAAGAGAATGGAAACTCAACTCTGAAACTGAATGTCAGAACTAATTTAACTTCATAACTAAACTCATTCATTCATTCATTTTACCTGATCAATTATAAAACATTAGCTCATTGTAAGACCCCAGCACCACCCCCTCAACAACCCGCCCCCTCAACAACCCACCCCCTCAACCCACCCCCTCAACCCACCCCTTCAACAACCCACCCCTTCAACAACCCACCCCCCTCAACCCGCCCCTTCAACAACCCACCCCCTCAACAACCCACCCCCCTCAACCCGCCCCTTCAACAACCCACCCCTTCAACAACCCACCCCCTCAACCCACCCCCTCAACAACCTGTCCCCTCAACAACCCCTCAACCTGTCCCCTCAACAACCCACCCCCTCAACCCGCCCCCTCAACAACCCTACCCCTCAACACACCCCCTCAACAACCCGCCCCCTCATCAACCCTCCCCCTCAACCCGCCCCCTCAACAACTCACCCCCTCAACAACCCGCCCCCTCAACAACCCACCCCCTCATCAACCCTCCCCCTCAACCCGCCCCCTCAACAACCCACCCCCTCAACAACCCTCCCCCTCAACAACCCGCCCCCTCAACCCGCCCCCTCAACAACCCACCCCCTCAACAACCCTCAACCCGCCCCCTCAACAACCCTCCCCCTCAACCCGTCCCCTCAACAACCCACCCCCTCATCAACCCACCCCCTCAACCCACCCCAAGCTCTGATCATTGTTTTATTTCTGTTTCTCGTCCTTTGCTTTGTCCCAGGTTTATCATTTTCTTTTCTGTTTCTTTGTCTCCTTTATCTCTTGTCAAGTCCTGTTATGTTTTGTAGGTTGTTGTTTTTTTTCATAAATAAGAAAAAATGAATAAAAAATTCAAAACAGACTCAAGTGAGTAGCGTCTAAAGTGATGCCTGAAGCCGAGTCTAGTGATCAGCGTCTTAAGCGGTGTCCAAAACAGAGTCTGAACAAGATGAGATTGCACCGATGTTTTATACGACACACATTCTATAGATAAGACATTTAAAGCAAAGTCAGTGTCATTTAACCCTCCCTCCCTTCGTGGAGCGCCACACAGTCCTGAGATGAAAGGTGCTACAGATAAAAAACGACCAGAACATAGCTGTTATTTTCCTTTAAGCGATGTTCAGTATTGTCCACAGTTCACTTTTCGAACGCAGGGTTGTGTTTAAGGCGACATTTGTCTGACCGCTACGCCCGTCTGACCACTACGCCCGTCTGACCGCTACGCCCGTCTGACCACTACGCCCATCTGACCACTACGCCCGTCTGACCACTACGCCCGTCTGACCGCTGCACTTTACCGTCTGGTAGCTGTGGAAATGTTTGCACCAGCTTGAATTATTTATTCTCTCCAGGTGGTGCTCATGAGTGTCTTCTCTTCTAAAGAAAACAACAAGGCCTGCGCATCTAAACATGAATAATTCAACATGCTAACGCTAACGTGGCTGCTCATATTTTTTACGGTTTCTCTCGACTACAGTCTTACAATAAGCTCTGAGCTGAAAGATGTTGTTCAGGAGGAGCGTCTTTCTGGATGATTATTACTTAAGTAGATGAAGCTAACACGCGATCTCTGGAAATCTTTCTTTTTCTTGCTGTAAATTTGCCCATTTTCCAGTGGTAGTGTTTTAAAGATACACTGCGTAACCTTTGCGACTGAGGGTTCGCCATCTGCTTGTCTCCACGGAGATGTTATTACGTTTCGCTGGCATTTTCCACCACACGGCATTTAATTTATTTCGCGTTTATCCCAGTTCAAGTTTCAACATTTTTTTCTTACTTGAACGGGCTTGCGTCTCCACAGTTCCGACCTGTAACCTGGCTTTTTGCGTGTTATCTGCTTGTCTCCATGGAGTTAGACAAGTTTAATGCCATCCTGGGAAACATTTCAACCAATACGCCAAGTAGATTGCGGATCCTCGAGGTGAAAAGTTACGTAGTGTCGCTTTAATTGAAGTTTGACCGTTTCCGTGGCGTTTGATCAAAGTCAAAACGGCCGTGGATTCTGCTCTTTCTTTATTATCTAAAGTATTTTATGTTCAGTAAAGACTTGTTAAGTTATTGGCGCGTTAAACAGACGGACCATCTACGAAATATTAAGTTATTGCACGTTCACATTTTACTGCTAATAAGAACATAATTTATGATCATTGCCGCTTCACTTTCAGGTTGGAATGAAACTGCAGCTCGCACAACTTTATATGAGACACACCTCCTCACATCTGCTCTGATCCCACACTGCAGCTCAGGCAGGGCATCTGGTATAAAACCCCATCCTCCTGAGACTCGAGCTCTTGCGTGACACGGTTTTATTAATTTATCTTTGTTAATTTGGACTGATTGGACGTGACGACTGTGAATTATCTTTTTACATTATGAAAAAAATGATGTCCACATATGAGGACATTGGTTTTACGTTTTAATCATTTTTGATAAAACATTTGAATAATGATTTGTACACGATTAATTAAGTGCCTGAACGGAGGAACGTTTGTCCTGAGTGAAAATAATTATGCCTCTTGGAACAATGTGGCTCATGTAAATTGCTGCTGACAGGTGCACGAGACAAATGCCTTCATAAATAAATAAATAAGTAAATAAATAAATAAATAAATAAATAAATAAATAAATAAATAAATAAATAAATAAACTCTTAAAAATATTCTAAATTGAACATTTTTGCATTGTTGCTGTTCTTGGAGGGTAAAGCAGTTTATGAATCGTCTTTAGGGCAACAGTCGCTCAGTTGAAGCGTTTATCCACTAATCCAAAAGTTTGTAGTTCAAATCCTGCATTTGACATAAACATCATTAGTTGTGAGGTCAGGTTGACGGTGCGATTCCAGCTCCCACAGATGAATACTGTTGTTGTTGTTGTGTCCTTGGGCAGGACACTTAACCCCCCTCACATGCCCCAGTTTCTGTGTTCTGTGCTTTACTTTGAGACTGCTGTACCACCAGGCAGAGTTACCCGTCAGATCTGTGGAGAGGCAGGCCCAGCCGCTGTAAGAATGCATGATTTTCAATGTGTTTAACGCCAAATCGTGGAACATTCAAGGCAAAGCAACAGCATCTCTATAGAAGGTGGAGCACAGACCTTTAAAGTAATATAAATTTGATCTTTTTATCACAGTAATTCTAATAAAACTGACTCCCAGGTCTAATCTAGGGCTAAACCAGGTGTAAAAGTGGAGTTTTAAACAAGAAAGTATCAAAAAAAGGACAAAAAAGTGGATAAAATTAACTCTAAATTAGACAAACGCACAAATTGAAGACCTGTCCAAGTGCTGCCTGAAGGAGATTGCATACCACAGCTTGAGAAACACTAGTCAACCCAGTTTTGGTCAGTAGAATAATCAAAATAAAGGCTCCACTTCGTCGTATAATGACATCACCGCTCACATCCCACAGAGTCACCCTTTTTTCCACGATTTTATACATTCTACGCCCGATTTCTTCTCCTCTCAACTCCTCCGCAACTCACTTACAGACTCCACTCACACTCCCGTCTTCTTTTGAAACGTCATCGAGCATCAGGAGTAGCTTGTCACACAGTTAGCCGGAGTGCGAGGAGCGAGCGGAGAGAAAGGGAGAGAGGGAGGGGTGACCTTCCAGGAGACAAAGGCTTTTCCTGCATCTTAAACAGCGCCGCGTTTTTAGATGTCGACGCTTCTACCGCACACAATTAATGAATTAAGATCTACCGTACGTACCCTGTCGCTGCGCTTTAGGTGCACGGTAAAAACGCTAGTGTGCGCGCTAGGCTAATATCGCTAACGAAGTCAAAGAAGTGCAGGTGGATGTGCATGTTAAACAGGTGGTGTTTTACTTGACCATGTTAGCTTTTATTATTTTGAAAATGTGAAATTTGCAGAAAACAAAAACGTGCAACCCGCTAATGAAACGACTGCACATTGCGTCAACTTTTTTAAGGTGTTGTGTACAGTTTTGCAGTATGTTTTTGTATATTTATGGAGAATTATCGTGTTGGAGCGTGGGTGGCGTGGGCTTTTTTGGCGGAATCTTACAGCTAATCGTGAGGAGGATATTGCACGATTACTCAAACGTGCACGGATGAAATCAAAAACCTCTTCAGACATTTATATCTATTAATCGAATTTACCATTTTAGAGTGTCCTGAGTAAACTTGTGTTGCAAAAAAAGCAGCGTTACCGAATTTGAGAAACAAGATAAGGACATAATTTACTACTTTATCGAGCACATTTTAGTCACATTACATCATTTTGGATATATTTGCCATGCTGCTTGATTCTCCTTACTCCAGAAGTTGCTGTGGGCGTCGCCATTGTCATTTGCGTTGTGTAATTTTGCGTGTGAGCTGCTGATTTTGACAGTAAATCAGTTCTATAGGGACGTTTTAAAGCCTCCAGAGAGACGGTGCTGTGTTGGCATTGAACATTTTACACAAATCAATCTGCTTTATATCAAATTTTCCGTTGAAATGGATGGGATTCCTGCTTAACCTGAAGTTCCACCACAAAGAAAGCGCGTTTCAGGAGCATTTACAGTAAAAGAGTGGGGGCTGAATAAGGTCAATTGCTCTTTTCCAGATAATCGAATTCACTAAAGAATATCATGCATCTTTCCTCTTCAGACTTGGCGACTATAAGCTGTTTCTAAACCCGACTTTGGACACCTTTAAAAATCATAAATCACGCACGCTCTCTGCTTTCATCGTCGGGATATTCATTAGTAGTTTGACAATGAACCAGCCTGAACCAGAATGAACTGATCAGATCTAGGATTGAACTGAATCTTGGGGCTCTCTGCGTTCTATTGGAGCGTCGAGTTCACGTGCGAAGTCCGTGGTGGATACGCGTTTTCAGACATCAGAGCGGCACGAATCTGGTGTTGACGTGACACATCTTTAGCGTTCAGGCGTCTGACGCTTTGTTCGGCGTCCAAAAGTTTAAAAAGCTGAACTTTTTTGGCATTTAACGCGCAGCATCATCCGATCAGAGACTACGCTCCAGTGACGAAGCGACGTCTTTATCCAGAACAAGAAGAAAGACGTCAGCCGCGAACTAGTCACGACTTAATTATACTGGGTGCAGCGGCGAGTTTAAAGGCTGGTCACGGACCCAGACGCGCCGCCGCAGAGATGATCACCTCCGTTAATGGGTTTTATGGAATAAATACATCAACAAAATACAAGTGACTCTCTCAACCCGGTCTGCATCGTTGTGGAAATAAGACTCTGATGAAGCAAAGACAAGAGTTTATTTCTTGCAAGAACAGCATCTCCTCCTTATGTCAGAGCTGAATGATGGAACTCACCAGGTTTATTTAGTTTTTTTTCAAAGTGCGGATGTGACGCTCCTACTGAGGCGCTATCACAGTAATGCTAATGCTATCACAGTAATGCTAATGCTATCACAGTAATGCTAATGCTATCACAGTAATGCTAATGCTATCACAGTAATGCTAATGCTATCACAGTAATGCTAATGCCATCACAGTAATGCTAATGGTATCACAGTAATGCTAATGCTATCACAGTAATGCTAATGCCATCACAGTAATGCTAATGGTATCACAGTAATGCTAACAGTGAACCTGCTGTACTTCCTGCTTCACAGACAATAAAAATGTTTATTATTAGACACAGACGTCACAGACTGGTCTCATGTTGACCCTCAGTAAAAACAAACGTACCAGGACGTACTGTGGTACTTAGTAGATACTTGACTGGTAATTACGATGGTACTTACAGTGGTAGTTACTGTGGTACTTACTATGGTACTTCTGCTGGTACTTTGGCTGATACTTATACTGATATTTACTGATACATACTGTATAACTAATCGTGGTACTTTGTGGTACTTACAGCTGTACTTATAGTGGTACAAGAAGTGATACTTGCACTAATAAGTACTGGTACTAGTACTGTATGTACTGCAGTATGTCGTATTAAGTGAATGGTTTAAAGAATATGTTGTTATGAGGCAGATGAATCTTTATTTCATTAAAAGTTCATATAAAATACACAAGACAAAAGTGAAAACACAAACATTTTATTATGACAAATTTCACCTTAAACAAATAGACTGAAAAGAAATGTACAATAATAACAATAAAAAAGAAATTATACGTTTTAAATGAACATGACAGTGATACAAACTGGAACTATCAATACTTTAACTGGTATTTTAAAGAGAGACATTATGGTCCTGGCACTAGTAAATACTGGTACTATCTATAGTACTTACTGTAGTATATACTGGTAATCACTGGTACTTTCTGTAGTACTTACTGCTGTAATTACCGTAGTCGTTACCAGTGAGACCGGACTGTATTTTAAAGCGAGACATTCATCATGAGGGTAAAGTTAAAACAAAGTATTTTAACTGAAATGTTCACGGTTTGGTCTGAATTTTGAGCCACACCCTTCACCTTATCAGATAACACGGTGTGAATAAAACACTCGGTAGCGTTCAGAGCGTCTGCTGTCGTAGATTGGCAGCCAGATCCCCAACTCTTCGCCCCAGGGCAGCTATGGCGACAAACAACCCCCATAATAACATAAATATTCAGTTTGTAGCATCAGGATAGAAGGAAAGTCAAATATATCTCACCTCCTCATCATATTTTGGTTTGTATCTTTGCTAATTCTGTTCCGTAGACGCACTCGAGCTCAGGACCCTGCGGCGGAGAAATGCAGATGGCTACTCTCGCTCTTTCTCCACTCTTTCTTTCTTTCTTTCTTTCTCTGTCTGTCTCTCTATCTGTCTCTCACGCACACACTTCACTGACTCTTTCTCCCTTTCATCCCGAATGAATCAGAAGAATTAATTAGAAAAATAAAATTAGACGACTGAGAACAGAGGCCAGATGAGATGAGAGAAAGGAGGAGGAGGAGAGACGGAAATGATGGAGAACGTGTTGTTTTGGAGCTGGCGAGAGGCGTGCTGGGATGGAATGAATTGTTTGGAAAGAAAGCAGGTGTTATCGGGGAAACTTTTAACGCAGACGGACAGTTTTTGGACGCGAGAGTGAACTGTGACGCAGAGATCGAGACGTTTTACATTTTCATCAGTGTCAAACTCAAAACAAAACAATCAATCAACTTAAATCAAAATATCATCTTTTGAACGGGGGAAACGTTCTCACAAAGTTCTTTAAATCCGGAAGGAATAATTTAACCAAAACCCACGAAAAGCTAAAAATTCTTCTGACAAAAATTCACGGCGCTGGACCTGATTTTTACTAAAACGTGAAACACAAAACTAGTTCATTTTTTTATTATTGTGCATCCAAATTTAGTCTTTAAGTGTTTTTTATAACTTTCAGAGTAATGCTAATGCTATCACAGTAATGCTAATGCTATCACAGTAATGCTAATGCTATCACAGTAATGCTAACAGTGAACCTGCTGTACTTCCTGGTTCACAGACAATAAAAATGTTTATTATTAGACACAGACGTCACAGACTGGTCTCATGTTGACCCTGAGTAAAAACAAAAGTGTAGTACTTTAAAATACAGTCCAGGACGTACCAGGACGTACTGTGGTACTTAGTAGATACTTGACTGGTACTTACAGTGGTAGTTACTGGGGTAGTTACTATGGTACTTCTGCTGGTACTTTGGCTGGTACTTATACTGATACTCACTGATACATACTGTATAACTAATCGTGGTACTTTGTGGTACTTACAGCTGTACTTATAGTGGTACAAGAAGTGATACTTGCACTAATAAGTACTGGTACTAGTACTGTACGTACTGCAGTATGTCGTATTAAGTGAATGGTTTAAAGAATATGTTGTTTTGAGGCAGATGAATCTTTATTTTATTAAAAGTTCGCGCACACACATATTCACACACACACACACCCCTCCACACACACACACACACACACACACACCCCCACACACATTCACACACCCACACACATTCACACACTCACACACCTCCACCCACACACACATTCACACACCTATTCACACACACACATTCACACACACCCCCACACCCCTTCACACACACACATATCTTACGTCGAGAGCGGGATTTGAACCGCTCACCTTCTCTTCAGTGGATAAACAAACAAACTGAGCAACTGTCACCCATAAATAAATAAATAAATAAATAACACAAAAATGACTAAATATTCCATTGTCAGTCGTATCTTCTTACAGAGCTTCTTCCAACACATTCACATAATTCCATCGTTCCATCGTTTTCTTGCGCCTCGGAATACTGCAAATTACCCACAATGCACTGCAAACTACATTAACTTTAACTTTTCTTTCAGCAGGAAAGTGCAAAGTGCAGTATTTTGGATTTGAAGGAGGTCGTGTGAAAACAAAAGTCTGGAAATAATCGAACACTTTGTGCGTTTAAAGTCCAGACTTTTGTGAACTTTCAGTCTTTAATGATCAGCTGATGATTCACGAGACACTTCTACTTTTTATTTGTAGAAACTGAAGGCTATGCTAAGTAATGTGTGATATGAATTATGGGAAACTGTTGGGGCTGTGTAGACACTCCTTTACAGAGATAAGGCGGAGATAAGGAGGAGACTCAAGGCCGAAAAACAGCCCGGTGCAGCCCGGAGAGGTGAACGAGGCGGAAGGAGGGATCAAGGCGTCAACCTGCTCAACATAATATTTGCATATTCATGTTGCATGTTGCATTTTTCTGTTTCGGGGCCAGGGAAAGGCAGACAGACAGACCGCCTGCTGCACAGTCGAGGGACAGATCATTTTGACCCGGGGGCTGTATTAGATTTTAACTGTCAGGGAAATAAACTTTTGAGATTTGAATTGACCGAATCCAGTCGTCATTTTGATAGAACATGCCTAAGAGAACATAGATTTATTTTTTAGCAGAACACTTGGCTCTTCTTCTTCGTCTTCTTCTTCTTCTTCGTCTTCTTCTTCTTCTTCTTCGTCTTCTTCTTCTTTGTCTTCTTCTTCTTTGTCTTCTTCGTCTTCTTCTTCTTCTTTTTCTTCTTCGTCTTCTTCTTCGTCTTCTTCTTCTTCGTCTTCTTCTTCGTCTTCTTCGTCTTCTTCTTCTTCGTCTTCTTCTTCGTCTTCTTCTTCTTCTTTTTCTTCTTCTTCTTTTTCTTCTTCGTCTTCTTCTTCGTCTTCTTCTTCGTCTTCTTCTTCTTCTTCGTCTTCTTCTTCGTCTTCTTCGTCTTCTTCTTCTTCTTCGTCTTCTTCTTCTTCTTCTTCTTCTTCTTCTTTTTCTTCTTCTTCGTCTTCTTCTTTTTCTTCTTCGTCTTCTTCTTCATCTTCTTCTTCGTCTTCTTCTTCGTCTTCTTCTTCGTCTTCATCTTCTTCTTCTTCTTCTTCTTCTTCTTCTTCGTCTTCTTCTTTTTCTTCTTCTTCGTCTTCTTCGTCTTCTTCTTTTTCTTCTTCGTCTTCTTCTTTTTCTTCTTCTTCTTCGTCTTCTTCATCATCTTCTTCTTCTTCATCATCTTCTTCTTCTTCGTCTTCTTCTTTGTCTTCTTCGTCTTCTTCTTTGTCTTCTTCTTCTTCTTCTTTGTCTTCTTCTTCTTCGTCTTCTTCTTCTTCGTCTTCTTCTTCGTCTTCTTCATCTTCTTCGTCTTCTTCTTCGTCTTCTTCTTCGTCTTCTTCTTCTTCGTCTTCTTCTTCTTCGTCTTCTTTGTCTTCTTCTTCATCTTCTTCTTCGTCTTCTTCTTCTTCGTCTTCTTCTTCTTCGTCTTCTTCTTCTTTGTCTTCTTCGTCTTCTTCGTCTTCTTCATCTTCTTCTTCTTCTTCGTCTTCTTCTTCTTCGTCTTCTTCTTCTTCGTCTTCTTCGTCTTCTTCTTCGTCGTCTTCTTCTTCTTCGTCTTCTTCTTCGTCTTCTTCTTCGTCGTCTTCTTCTTCATCATCTTCTTCTTCTTCATCATCTTCATCTTCTTCTTCTTCTTCGTCGTCTTCTTCTTTTTCTTCTTCTTCATCTTCTTCTTCTTTTTCTTCTTCTTCGTCTTCTTCTTTTTCTTCTTCTTCGTCTTCTTCTTCTTCGTCTTCTTCTTTTTCTTCTTCGTCTTCTTCTTTTTCTTCTTCGTCTTCTTCATCATCTTCTTCTTCTTCATCATCTTCTTCTTCGTCTTCTTCTTTGTCTTCTTCGTCTTCTTCTTTGTCTTCTTCTTCTTCTTCTTTGTCTTCTTCTTCTTCGTCTTCTTCTTCTTCGTCTTCTTCTTCTTCGTCTTCTTCTTCGTCTTCTTCATCTTCTTCTTCGTCTTCTTCTTCGTCTTCTTCTTCGTCTTCTTCTTCTTCGTCTTCTTCTTCTTCGTCTTCTTCTTCGTCTTCTTCATCTTCTTCTTCGTCTTCTTCTTCATCTTCTTCTTCGTCTTCTTCTTCGTCTTCTTCTTCTTCGTCTTCTTCTTCGTCTTCTTCATCTTCTTCTTCGTCTTCTTCTTCATCTTCTTCTTCTTCGTCTTCTTCTTCTTTGTCTTCTTCTTCGTCTTCTTCGTCTTCTTCATCTTCTTCTTCGTCGTCGTCTTCTTCTTCTTCTTCTTCGTCGTCTTCTTCTTCTTCTTCTTCTTCTTCGTCTTCTTCTTCTTCTTCTTCTTCGTCTTCTTCTTCGTCTTCTTCTTCTTCGTCTTCTTCGTCTTCTTCTTCGTCGTCTTCTTCTTCTTCGTCTTCTTCTTCGTCTTCTTCTTCGTCGTCTTCTTCTTCATCATCTTCTTCTTCTTCTTCATCATCTTCTTCTTCTTCTTCTTCGTCTTCTTCGTCTTCTTCTTCTTCTTCTTCTTCTTCTTCGCTGAATCCAGAGCGGTGCTACAAACTGATCTACGGAGGAAGTAAGAATTGAAAAACACCCTGTATCTCCAGCTCACCTCCTCAGCTCCTCCCAATTAGCAGCTCTGACAAAAGCCACCTCTGATCCTCCATCTTTGATCGTTCAGGACCCTCCTCTCTCATTAGCCCCTCTTCTCTGGAGTCTTCTGTTCTCAGCCTCACCTCGGACCGTTTGGCTCTGCACCTTCACATCTCACTGTCTTTATCTTCACTTTCTGTCTCTGTATGGTCCAAACTCTCATCACAATCATCTCACAGCTCTGTTTGACGCTTGTTTTTTCAGTGTTTACCGATTCCTTTCCCGCATTTGACCCAAACTTCAACCAGTGCCACTGAGGCGACCCGGATCTTGAGCTAATTTTGGTCTGAACGGCCTGAACTGGAGGATTTGAGCTGCTCTACATGTTTCAGTTTGACGGGGGAAAACCCAGAAACGAGAAAAAACATGCAAACTCCACAGAGAAACGCTCAGCCAACCCGGGACTCAAACCCAGAACCTTCTTGCTGTGAGGCGAGTGTTAGCCTCGTTCTCCTCAATCTCAGTCCGTGCACGTTTTAAATTGTCTTTGATTTGTATTGTTTTTAGATTTGTTGATTAATTTGTGAATTGCGAACACATTCACGCTAAACGAGTCTGGACTTTTATTTTATTCTTTTTTATTTTAATGTTTCATGTTTGCATCTTTGCTCAGTGTGTGCGGCGCCCCCTAGGCCTCAGCACACACGGCACAACAAAACATGTATTTATATTTGGGAGCCAATCTGACAAACTCATTTTGTCCGATAACTGTGCACTGGGAGGATGAAAGCTCAGGTTTTATTCAAATTGTCCAAATTTGAGCTGGGACTGTGTTTATCCTGAAATGTGCTGTCGCAATAAAAGTTTTGTTTCAATTAAAAAAGACTTTTGTATGTTTCTTCAGACTAAATTTGAATAAAAACAGGCTCCTAAAAACAGAAAAAACATTGTCCATATCTTGGAAATCGATGCTTTCATATAAATACACTCTATCTCTACCGCAGCAGAAGAAATATCAGCCTCCTCATCTTCTCTTCATCTTCTCAATTTTTTTGTTTGTTTTTTAATTCTTTTGAGTAACTTTATTAGTCAGTCCACATCTACAAAACTCAAAATGCTCTGTTCCACCTTCGGATTCCCAACCAGCCGCACCCGGGGACCTGGGAGGAATAAGAGGAGCCAGGACCTGACACTCAGCGCCGGATCGTCCTCGTACATCAGTGATCCTGCTCCCGCTCCTCGGACCCGCTCTGCTCTCCTGCCTCTGATCCGGCTCCACCCTCCCGGTACTGTCCGCCCCTTCTCTGACTCCGCTCCACTCACCCTGCTCCTGCTCCCTGCACCCGCTCCACTTCCCCGTCTCAGACCCTGCTCCATCCTGCCGGTGTTGTCCGTCCTGCCCCTGTCTCCGTCTCCCACGCCCCGGGACTACGACTCACGTCCTGTTCCTGGTTCCCTGTTCGCTTCTTGTTTGTTTAAATTTCACTTCTGTAAATAAACACTGTAAATCTTCCCCCGAGTTCTGTGTCTTTGGTCCCCTCCCCTGAGTCGAGCGTTACGACGTTTTACTTTTTGTTCAGTGGAGATTGTCAAGTCCAGGGCTGAAATGATCCAAATGATTCAAATAAAGACGTACGAGTTTAAAAACACCGTTTATTTATCACAGGGTGAGGTTTATTGTGAAATAGCAGGTGACAGTGACCGAGTTAAAATGTTAAAATTATGAATAAAATAGAAGGGAGAGCTAAAAGTGAGTGGTGTAACCAGTAAAACCAACAAATATAAAATAATAAAACTTGGGCCATAATCAAAATAAAAGTAGTTAAGATACTTGAAATAAAATAAAGGTAAGGTGTGAGGGTATAAGGTCCCGAGTCCAAACGTCCAAGGTCCAACTTGTCTTCTCTGGGACGACCTGGCGGCACAAAGCTGGAAGTGAGACACAGAACAGACAGGAAGGAGCCTAACTAGGGTGTTTAGCTCCGAGGGGCAGCTCCCCACTCTGCCGTTATGGTACTGGGCCGTTCTACTGTCGGGATCAGTCCACGGGTGAACCTCTCCACCACCGTCATCCAAACAATTAGCCAAATGCACATTGACAGTGTTGTGATAGCGCTCTGAAGGGGGAGTGACTTAGCACAGAGAGAAAAGGGGGAGGACTCAGAGTGTCGAAAATGTTAATATGTGATTTCTGGCATTTTCAAAACAACATGGTGATTCAAATATGTGATATGTTAGCAAACCCCTCAAAAGTGTAATACCACCTCTTTAACTTACACTGTTTATACTGACTCTTTAAACTGACTCTTTCACACTGACTCTTTTATACTGGCTCTTTAAACTGACTCTTTATACTGGCTCTTTAAACTGACTCTTTATACTGACTCTTTAAACTGACTCTTTATACTGACTCCTTTATACTGACTCTTTTATACTGATTCTTTTATAATGACTCTTTTACACTGACTCTTTAAACTGACTCTTTTATACTGACTTCTTTATACTGGCTCTTTAAACTGACTCTTTATACTGACTCCTTTATAATGACTCCTTTATACTGACTCTTTTATACTGATTCTTTTATAATGACTCTTTTACACTGACTCTTTAAACTGACTCTTTTATAATGACTCCTTTATACTGACTCCTTTATACTGACTCTTTTATACTGACCCTTTTACACTGACTTTTTAAACTGACTCTTTAAACTGACTCTTTATACTGACTCCTTTATACTGACTCTTTATACTGACTCCTTTATACTGACTCCTTTATACTGACTCTTTAAACTGACTCTTTTACACTGACTCTTTATACTGACTCTTTAAACTGACTCTTTATACTGACTCTTTAAACTGACTTTTTAAACTGACTCTTTAAACTGACTCTTTATACTGACTCTTTAAACTGACTCTTTAAACTGACTCTTTAAACTGACTCTTTTACACTGACTCTTTAAACTGACTCTTTTATACTGACTCTTTAAACTGACTCTTTTATACTGACTCTTTAAACTGACTCTTTAAACTGACTCTTTTATACTGACTCTTTTATACTGACTCCTTTAAACTGACTCTTTAAACTGACTCTTTTACACTGACTCTTTAAACTGACTCTTTAAACTGACTCTTTATTTGTGGAGGATCGTCAGGCGGGAGGATGACGTTTAAACAGAATCTTTGAACCATTTTAAACACATCTGAGCCTCGGCCTTTTCTCTGTGATGAGTTTGTAGCTAAAATGATTTCTCACGTTTGCTTCTGTCGTGTAAATAAATACTAAAAGAGCCGGTTTTCCCACAAAGAAGCCGAACGTCCCATCGGTATTACACCCCGTCTTTAAAAACACATCGTAAAGTATATTCAGACTTAATAGATTGTATTTGCTGTACTTCGATCAAGCCAATCAGTGCCTCTTTTGTCCTTGAAATAAACATGTGCAGTCATAAATGTGCAAAAAACGCTATGCACAAAACTGTAAAAGTCAATTTATAGCATCTTAACTGCACAAATGTCATGTAATATGCTTATTTTAAAGATTACACATTCATTTTTAACATTTAATCATCTTTTTTCACTGCCTTTTTGTCGAGAATATACTAAATAATCTTAATTGGCACATTTCCAAAACATCCATTGTACATTTTATCCGTCTGGAATTGGTCCTGATAAATAAAACGTTTTATATTTGAAATTTTGCCATGTTTTGAACCCACTGTTTTTGAAGTTGACTGAAATTCAAGTTGACATTTACGTTTTTGAATTGCTTTTTATTTATTTTTTTATAACCAAGAGAAACGAACGTAACTGAAGAATTCAAAACATGAGCGAATACAACAAAATCGATGCTACGAAAAGTTCTATTAAAACACTTGTCATTCATGAAAGTGGTGCTCTGACAATGCGGCTGTAATACTGAAAATACTTGACTTTAAAATTGAAAAACATTTGATTTTATTTATAATACTGGGGCGTAAGTGTTTCATCTGCCTGTGTGCACGTCTGGCTCTGTCCTGAGGATGTAAGTGGAGCTTTTACAGTGTTTTTGGGAGAATTACGTCTGTTTAAAAGCCACAAAATGCACAAAAAAACACAGCTCCAGTCTCCAGTTTTATGAGAATACTCTGTGTAATGAAACAAGACGGAATTATGCAAACTTAGCACAAGTCGACTGAGTAAACCAAGGACACTTATTTACTTTTAACTGAAAAAAAACAAAAAAAATCTGGCTTTCCAAAACTTTAACCATAAGAATTTTTCACATTTTCTAACTTTAAATAGTATTGATGTAAAAAGCAATTTAGTTAATAAGAGGTTTAGCCATGATTTGCGTATGCCTGGGTTTAAGTGACAATACTTTGCTGTTTTAAAGGACGTTTTTAAGAACTTTTCTCATTCAAAAGCTGCACAATTTTGACTCTCACTATGGTAACTGTTTTCCCTTGAAAGACATGAATAGAAAAAGCTTCAAATTGTCCCTGGACTGTGTTTGAAGGAGTCAAAATAAGGCAAAAGAATGAAACAAATAAGAAGAAAAACAACTCTGGGTGTGTTTGTGAAGAGGACGCTATAATGCTCTACGTTCTATATTACGCAAAAATTGACTCTTGTAGCTTTAAGTCACGTTCTAACGCCTTTACCTCCTCAAAAAAAAACATATCTGGAGTTTGCGTAACTCTTTATTATTAGTCCGTTACATCTCCAAAGCTCAAAACGCTCTGTTCCACCTTGTGATGTCATGATAGTTTTCAAGTTAACAGCTCCTTTTAGCTTTAGTTCAGTAGAGACTGGCACTTCCTGCTTTGCCACACGATGACATCACAGGGTAGAACAGACTGTCAGAGAAAAATCCAGCCTAAACATGTTAGATTAGTGTGTTAAAAGTGTCTCCAGGTCTGTTTGTGATGAGGAAACAAGATTATGAAATAGATTAGAAGACAGTGTAAACATGACGCCTTTAAAGCTGCAATACCTGATTTTTAAACTATAATGGAATAAGGAAGAATCAAACTAGCTTCTTGCTCTCACAAACCATTTGGCACAGACGTATTGTTAATATTCACATTTTTTGGGCACGCCGACATCAGTCCGTCCGCGATCAACATCTGGGTTTGCGATCAGAAAGATACTTAATAATTGGACGCACACGGCGAGCAGCGGGTCTGGTTTGGTCAAGAGTTTAAAGTAGTTTGGCTTGGACACTGTGGAACACGACGGTACTCGAGTTGGTTTGTCCACTGATCTGAAGGTCGGCGGTTCGAGTCGCACTCTCGACTTACACATCGTGCTGTGTGAGATTATTTTGTGCGGGGGAGGAGTTGTTTGGTGCATCTCGTACACGGCTCATCCTGCTCTGAGCCGCTCACCTGCGCCGGTCTCACTTTTTATTCTTTTGCTTTACGACATCACACACACACTTTTCTCAAGTCGGATACTCAGTTGATTACGTCTAAATCCAGGTTCAAACTGTTTTTTTTTAGCTGTGCGTACAACTGAAAGGGTTTTATTCTGCACTTTTCTCCTTTAATATTAATTTTATGATGATTATTTATGTTTTGATTTGTTGTATTGTGACTATAATATATTTTTTTATGGTGTAAAGTACTTTGAATTACCGTGTGTAAGGATTATTCTACACAAATACTAAATACTAATACATTTGCTTTGGCAGGAACTTATCTATTTTGCATTTAATTCAGTATTGCTTAAAAAAAACAACTTAAAAACATCCCCTCTTATAGTGAGCTGGGTCACCTTTCCACAGATCTGACCTGGCTGCACCACTTGCTCATCCATGACATGCAGGAGGCCAACCATCCACCCGGAAAGTTACACAGTGCAGCTTTAAGAAGGCTTTATTCAGAGACAGCGCATACAGGACGATTATTCTTTTCTTTATTATAGTTAGAAATGTGTACGAAGAGGTAAAACTTTTTATTTCCCTTTTTGTTTGAGCCAAAATATTTTGAACTTGGCAAGGAAATATTGTAAGTAACTTTTACTTTTGTTTCGCGAAGCCAAGTAGGAGGAGTTTGTCGGGCGGTGACCTAAAAAAAATCATTTAAAAACTCACAATACAAAGGCTCGACAGCACAAAAGTTAATTAATTTGCTAAATAAACACTTCACTTAATTGAATATGTGGTTTGAGCGAGTAGTTCCTTGACGTAAAGTGTTTAAGCGCCTCGAACGTGGGAAAAAACGCTGTAAACAAACGTGACCGCTGATGATTTTGCATGTTCTCCTCGTGCCCTGCTCTTTACATCACGCACGCTATGAAAAAAAACGACAAAAAACACACATCTATATATTCCCCATTCGCCCCTGACCGGCCCCTACTGAGCCGATACTACAACTGCAATCAAATATTCAATAGTAACACACTAACCTTATAGTATCGGAGCCAGGGGCCTTTGGAAATGCCAGGCCCCCTCCCCAACGACAACAACAACAACAACAACAAGGTGCAGCGTTCACTTCCTTAAATGTCACACGTCAATAACAACAAACTACTAGAAAGAGAGAGAGAAAGAGGAGGGGGAAAGAGGGGTGTTAACGCCGATTAACATACAGCGATCGCACATTTTAAAAGCGATACTACGGGTTCATTTTAGCTAAACATGCTTTTCATACGCCCAGGCAGAAAAATGGGAAAATTGATGGGTTAATTAAAAGCGGTGGAATGAATCGAGAGCAAACGACGGGGAAATATATGTGTCAGGATTACAGTGTGTTAACGTGACAGATGTGTGAGAGCGGAACATGACGGGGAAAGGACAGATTTTCGCAGTTTAAGATGCATGTTCTGTCAGCTGAGTCATGATGTATATAAAAAAACCTCATCCTCTCCTCCGTGGGTGGTTTCATTCCCTCTTTTCCACGCTCGGGTCTTCTATCAAAGGCCTAGTTCTTCACTTTTCTGGACTGAGATGTGTGTTTTTCCGGGGATCTGCCGTAGACGCTCCTGCAGTTTGGGGGGTCACGGTCGTCACGTGCTGCGGTGACCACGGGAACCACTGAGGCCTTCACCTTCCAGACCTTCTCCAGCTTTTCTTCGAGTCCCTGGTATTTCTGTAGTTTCTCGTGTTCCTTTTTCCTGATGTTCTCTCGATGTTCACCACAACGGCTTTGCTCTGTTGTTTATCCACCACCACAGTGTCCGGTTGGTTCTTCTCCATTCTCCATTCTCCACACCTTCAAAGTCGCGGAGAACGATCGAGTCCCACAGGATCTTGACTCGATCGTTCTCCATGACTTTGAAGAACAATCGAGTCAAGATCATGTGGAGAACAATCGAGTCAAGATCCTGTGGAGAACGATCGAGTCAAGATCCTGTGGGACTCGATCGTTCTCCACGACTTTGAAGAACAATCGAGTCTAGATCCTGTGAAGAACAATCGAGTCAAGATCCTGTGGGACTCGATAGTACTCCACGACTTTGAAGAACGATCGAGTCAAGATCCTGTGGAGAACGATCGAGTCAAGATCCTGTGGAGAACGATCGAGTCAAGATCCTGTGGGACTCGATCGTTCTCCACGACTTTGAAGAACGATCGAGTCAAGATCCTGTGGAGCCTCAACCAGAAGAGGAGCCAGAAGAGGAGCCAGAGCCAGAAGAGGAGACTACGACCTCCAAGAAAAAGGAAGCTAAATTTAACAGACAACACCCGGAGTCCTACTTAAAATATGAGTTTGTCGCTACAGGTGAGTCTCACGCGCCGAGTCGGCTCTGTGTAATATGTGGGAAAAGCAAATGAGGCAATGAAACCTTCAAAACTACTTTAGCACAGTGAGACTAAGCACCTGGGATTAAAAGATAAGACTCTAGAGTTTTTTGAAAGAAACAAACGTGAACAAGAAGGACGAAGAAACAAGCGCAGGCTCCGTCTGATTCAGCCGTAAAGTGAGTTGTATTTTTTTATGCACTTAACTTATTTTTGCCATATTTTTCTGCCGATCCGTGAAGATAAAACCTACATTATTCCGGTCCACGGTGCAAAAAAGGTTGGGGATCCCTGTATTTTTATGTACAGTGTCCGTGCGGAACCTTTTTACTCCCGACTGTGTCCCATCCGTCTTCAAATACAACTGAAATTAACTGAAATATGTCCCATCGCCAGTGAACAGAAGAGGACGGCAGCGTCAGCGTAACAGAAAACAAGCTGCTAAGAAAGACGACGGAAACAACTGGAGCGCACGGAAAAACTACAACCACAAAAGACTGAGCCGTCGAATGAAGCTGACAGCAGATTGACTTGATGAAATGATGATGAAAATTGTGAAAAAGCAACATTTAAGGGATGAAAATGAGTTATAAAAGCTAAAAGAGAAGAGCAAAAACTGAACCACTGATTACAGAGGGGATTTTGTATATCTTATTTAGTGTTTGAGTAAACTAAATATCACTGGAAAATTGCCTAAAGATTCCAATTTCAACACATTTTTTGGAGTTTAAAAATTGACAATGTGGAATTAGATCTAAAAAATCCTTCTGGATGTTTTGTCAAAATCTTGTTTCCAATATTATGGAAAGTAGGTGCTACATTAAGGCGTGCTCCTTATGTCCCTAGAAGGAAAAACATTTTGAGAAATGGACCACTGAAGTTACAAATCTATAAATGCAGTTGATTAAATGAAATAATGAAACATGTTTCTGTGCAGAGTGGACAAGGCTCTTGTTTCCAAATGAAAGCGTGTCTGCTAAGAGACCAAACAAACAACAGAAAATTGCGTGTCTCCATGTATTTGTGTAGTGCTGCAGTGTACTTGTTTGATTTTAAGAAGGTCACTGTTTTCCTATTACCATCAAACGACAGTGAAACTAAATACAAATCCACAAAATGATTGTTCAGTTGGACGTTCCAGTAAAGCTCATGTTGTTTTCCAGGACAAGGGGCAGATGCTCCTTGGTACATGTTCAGTCTGTGGGACACTGCTCAGTAAACTAATGAACCTGTGACACAGGAACATGAAATGACACTGCTCAGTTTATGGGATGTCAAAATATATATGTATTTAAGCGGAGACACTTCACTGCAGAAAAGTAAATGACTGACACAGTTAACAGAGTTTCAGCGACTGCTTTACTTTATATCTGCAGATCAAACTGGGATAGGTCTGACATGCCTAAACATTTGCACCTCCCTCGAGTGTTTAAGGGAAATAATTAAAGGTAATTGTCTGTGATGCAGATGTACTTTTGTCACAAATGTATGTGACCTTCACCAAAAGGTGGACTGAGTTAAGACAAACTTTCACTTGACCTAATTCCCAAAGCAGCCAACCAAACAGACGTCTGTGTCAAAACAAGAAGAAGACTGTCTGTTGGTTTATTAGATGTACAAAAGTAACTCACTCACTTCAGATTAACAGAGTTTCTGTGAATAGTGGGCCTAGAGCCACAGGGTAAACACACTTAAATACTGTTCAAGTCACACCCCAAGTACAGTTTGCATTCAGCCTAATGGTCAAACAACAGAAATGTAAAAACAAACAGCAGATATGCAAACTGAAACAACTTAAAGCTACCACATTACTGACAGAGTTTACTTCATTTGTGCAAAGGTCTCCAAACAATGGACAGCTCTGGCATCGAAGTCCTGGACAGCAGGAGCAAAATAGAGACTTTTATTGATGAAAAAATCAAAGAGCGCACGTCTGTGGTTTGTATTATCAAACGCATGTTGTGGGGAGTCTTAGTTTTATTATTAAGTCTATCAAATGTACAATATATTTATTCCAGGGCAGTGACCTTCCTTTTTACATGTTGAATTTGGACGATGTCTATGAGAGGCACCTTCAGTGGCAGACTCTTCTGCCCAGAGTGAAGCCTTTCTATGCAGTGAAGTGCAACCCCACAGCAGAAGTTCTGAGGACACTTGTTGCACTGGGAACAGGGTTTGACTGTGCCAGCAAAGTAAGTACTTTAAATCTATTCAAATGTGTCTTATTGTTTCTCTTTTAAAACACATGTGTATCAGAGGGAGATTGAGAAAGTCTTGTCTTTGGGAGTGACCCCAGACAGAATTATTTACGCAAATACAACCAAACCCCAGTCCCACATCCGATACGGCAGTGCAGCAGGAGTGGACATGATGACGTTTGACTGTGAAGAGGAGCTCCTAAAGATCTCCACCTCTCACTCCAAAGCAAAGTGAAGACATTATTTTTATCACCTTTATTTACTGAACATTTACTGAATTGTAAGGTCAGCTTAAATAATCATTATCTTTCCAGACTGGTGCTCCGTATTTCAGTGGATGACTCCAAATCTCTTGCAAAACTAAATGTAAAGTTTGGAGCAAAGCTCCATGTTGTTGGTGACCTGCTGAAACGAGCTCAAGAGCTTCACTTAAATGTCATTGGTGTCAGTTTCCATGTTGGAAGTTTGTGCCCAGACAGCGAACCGTATAAGATGGCCATAACAGATGCTCGACTGGTCTTTGATCAAGCCGTAAGTTTTAACAAAAATTTTGCTCAATGTATTTCCTTTATTTCACATCCTAAATCTCTCTGTCCAATGAAATAACTGCCTCATCCCTACAAACCCAACCACCTCAGAACAATCTGACCACTACAATCAGCCCGTCTCCTCCTCCTGCTCCTTCTGCTCCCCCTTAAAACAAAAACATCGCCTTTTTCACCTCTGCCCCTTGGTTCATCCCAACACTGCACCATCTGAACAGGAAATGCAGAAAACTCAAACGACTCCACAGCCAAACCTTAAAGACTCCTCCACACGTCCTACAACACAACTCTGCACACTGCCTGGTTTAATTACTACTCCGACATCATTAGTTTAGTTTAGTTTAGGCCCATATATGTGTTCAATGAATTAATGAATGTAACAAAATTCTTTTCAGAGTCGTCTTGGTTTTCACATGAGACTTCTGGACATTGGTGGTGGATTCACTGGTAATGAAAAGTTTCCGAAGGCAATGCAAAACTTTTTTCTGTTTCTTTTTTCTATTGTATTTTATTCACAAATTTCCATTGATATACTTTTTTTTTTTTTTTTATCACAGATGGCTCAAAAAATCAATGAGGTCCTGGATGAATTGTTCCCCTTGGACAGTGAGGTGCAGATTATTGCTGAACCTGGACGCTTCTTTGTGGAAAGTGCTTTTACATTGGCCATGAATGTGATCTCCAAAAAGTACGACACGACCGACAGTGCAGGTGGGGCACTTTTTATTCTGTCAAACATGTAACAAAACTCCAGATGTGCAATAAACTGTTGATCTCACTCACATGTCAGAAGTATGGCGCCTCTCGCGCTCTGAGCAGTCTCTGAAGGCATGGAAGCTCTGCCTGCTCACTTATAAGGCCGCTCTGCGGAAAGCCCGAACTAGATACTATTCAAATCTAATAGAAGTAAACAAAAATAACCCCATTAGAGACAAAATCAACAAAGTTACTCCAAAAATCAGCTCTGAGCTAATCCAGTCTGTAATACCAATATCCCACATGGATCCTCTAATAATATTAGATACATTTACTCCTGTTGATGAGGTGGAGATTACCTCAGCCATCATGTCGTCCAAACCATCAACCTGTTTGCTCGACCCTATTCCAATCAGACTCCTCAAAGAAGCCCTCCCCCTAATAATAGATTCCATCCATAACATAATAAATATGTCGTTAGAAAATGGCTACGTTCCTCAGTCCTTTAAGTATGCTGTGATTAAACCCCTTTTGAAAAAACATAACCTAAATCCTGATGAACTAGTCAACTACAGACCTATCTCTAATCTTCCCTTCCTCTCAAAAATTCTAGAACGAGTTGTGGTGAAACAGCTCTGCCGCCACCTGCAGGACAGTAATATATTTGAAAAATTTCAATCTGGATTCAGAGCTCACCACAGCACAGAGACTGCACTGCTTAAAGTAACAAATGACTTACTACTAGCTGCTGATAACGGGCTGGCTTCAGTCCTGGTCCTACTGGACCTCAGTGCAGCGTTTGACACCATTGATCACAACATTCTACTGCAGAGGTTAGAATGTGACATTGGAATCAGAGGGGCCGCCCTCAAATGGTTTAAATCCTATCTATCAGATAGGTACCAGTTTGTTAGTATAAACCAGAGCACCTCTCCCTGTTCTAAAGTAGCCTGTGGTGTTCCACAAGGGTCTGTGCTTGGTCCAATCCTATTTACTCTGTATATGTTGCCATTGAGTAACATTTTCAGAAAACATGGCATTAATTTTCTCTGCTACGCTGATGACACTCAGCTGTACTTATCAATGAAACCAAATCAGACTGATCAAATAGATAAACTCAGTGCCTGTGTGAAGGACGTCAAAACCTGGATGACCTTGAATTACCTGCTCTTAAATCCTGAAAAAACAGAGGTCATTGTCGGACCAGATAATCTCACTCGACAATGTGAGTATAGCTTCTAGCCCTACTGTAAAAAATCTTGGAGTCCTATTTGATCAAAATCTCTCATTCACAGCCCATATAAACCTAGCTTGTAAAACCGCATACTTTCACCTGCGAAATATAACTATAATTAGAAATATTTTACCTGAAAACGATGCTGAAAAACTCATCCATACATTTGTTACTTCCAGACTTGATTACTGTAATTCTCTGCTCGCCACCTGCCCCAAAAGTACTATAAAGTACTATAAAGTTCTATAAGGAACCTCCAGTTGGTCCAAAATGCAGAGGCCAGAGTCAACTCCCTGCTGATGTTAAACAGGCCCCCACAGTCTCTGTATTTAAGACCAGGCTTAAAACCTTCCTCTTCGGTATAGACCAGGTTACATAGTGAGGGAGTTAGGGACATTAAAACCCGGGATAAGAGGCTGCAGTAGGAGATAACTAGCTGGGGGAAGTATGGCAACCTGAGCACTATCCTCTGCTTTGTCCTATTTTCTCATCAGCAATGCTATTCACATGTTGTCCCCTGTCCCACTCCCTCTGTGGAGTGTATCTCTTTTAGATGCCCCGATGACAGCTGGACCCTCTCCTCCTCCTCGTCTGGTCTTCCTCCTCCCCGCCTGGCCCTCCTCCTCGCCTGGCTCTCCTCCTCCTCGTCTGGTCTTCCTCCTCCCCGCCTGGCCCTCCTCCTCACCTGGCTCTCCTCCTCCTTGCCTGGCTCTCATCCTCGCCCGGCTCTCCTCCTCCCCACCTGGCCCTCTTCCTCACCTGGCTCTCATCCTCCTTGCCCGGCTCTCCTCCTCCTCGTCTGGTCTTCCTCCTCCCCGCCTGGCCCTCCTCCTCGCCTGGCTCTCCTCCTCCTCGTCTGGTCTTCCTCCTCCTCGCCTGGCCGATTTTTCTTGTTTTGTCTGATTTTTCCTGTTGTTTTGTTTTTGTGTGTATATCACGGTGGCTGAGTGGCTCATGTCTCACAGCAGAGGGTTTGGTTCGATCCCCGGGTCGCCCAGGCCTTTCTGTGTGGAGTTTTGCATGTTTTTCCCCGTGTCTGGATGGGTTTCCTCCGGGTACTCCAGTTTCCCCCATCAACCAAAACATGAGCCCTTTGAGACAACTGTTGTTGTGATTTTGGGCGTTACAAAAATAAATGAATTGAATTGAATTGAAAGTACTCAAGCAGAATGTGGCTGAGGCTTTTCTGACTGGCCACCTTCCTGGGAATAAGATGTGCCTTTCAAGTGTTAAATGGAACGAACAAAACAATTTGAAAGTTTAAGTCGACATATTTTAGTTATAAATCCACTTAATAAGTTCCTATTCGATGATCTGTATTAGGTAAACAGCAACTACTTCTCTGCCCATGAGAAAATGTCCTGGAAAGAGCTCAGTGTCTGAAACTGAAACAAATCTGCCAAGTTTGTTCATCAAAACATCCATTTTGTAGTTTGTACTCACAGAGGGTGAAAAGTTTCTGAAGTAATAACGTGAACTGACTGGAAAAAAAAAACAAAAAAAAAAACTTTCACCAGGACCATAAGAGGACGTGGAAATGGCGGCTGTAAACAGTCGAGGAATGTGTATTTGACCCATTTCACTTTTGCTGTGTTCATGTGGACCTCGGAAAAATGTTATTCTGAGCTGAAAAACACACATGAACATGACACTCAGAAAAACAACTCAGGAACTCAGGTGATAAACGAGCAGCTTCACTTCTGCTGTGTGAAGACGGAGCAAAGTCGAGAGAGAGAGAGAGAGAGAGAGAGAGAGGGAGAGACCTGCTTGTCTCCATGGAGATGTTGTTGTTCGATCTAGACCTAGAAAGTTCCATGTTGAACTCTCCATAGAAACGGGCAGGTTGTGCCTTCACACCAAGCTGCAGTTTTGTTCTAATATTGCTCCTCTGCTCTACAGATAACGACAGAGTAATGATCTACTTTGTGAATGATGGAATCCATGGCTCCTTTGGAATTTACGTCCTGTTTCCTGAAAGTAAAGAACACATTTCTTTAGACCTTCACCGGGTAATAAGAGTAATCCACATAATAATCCACAGATGTGGCAGGATTCTTGTTCCAAAATGATATTATTAAACATGTTTCTTATTTCAGCCTGTGGAGCCCACTGAGCCAAAGTACAAGTCTGTTATCTGGGGCCCCACCTGTAACAGTGTGGACGTGGTCACCTCCCTGTGGATGCCGGAGTTACATGTCGGGGATTGGCTTCTCGCTCGTTGGCTTGGTGCTTATTCACTTTCACTGTCATCTGACTTCAATGGATTTGAAAAAGCTCAGATTTACCCTGTGGTCACAGCACAGATATGGAATATGTTATGCAAGTAGTTAGTTATGTCTTCACTGTTAAAGCTACACTGAGTAGTATTTTTTATTGAGTATACGTATCGCCCATGGAGTGAAAATGTTAAAAATATAAAATCAACAGAGAAGTCGTCTTGAATCAAACAGTCTGGTTTATTCATCAGTCGTGTGCAGTTGTCAAAGAGCCGTTGTCCCTAATAGTGTCGTCTCACGTACACTGTACTTATACCATCAAAACAATAGTACCGGTTTAGTCCAGTCCAAGCAGCTCGAGGACGCTGGACGTGACAAACAAGAGACCTACCCGTGCATAAAAACAGACGGTACTATGAAGGTCGGGTCTGACGCCAGCAGACGTCTCCATGAATAAACATTTAAAGTAAAGTGATCCATAAATATACAAGTAAAGAAGTAAACCACCACCAGGCAAACAGCAGGTCAGGGGTCTCATTTATTAAAAAATGTTGGTTATAAAGCAAATTATCTCATTCCAGTGAACAGTTTTTTCCCTCTGCAGTATTTTGATGTGGTTCCTGACCTTTTTCTCCAAACAGTCGCCATTTTACCAGTGGATAAAATGTCCAGCAATGAGGACCTGACGCTGATCACTGCTGGCGTCATGTGAATGTGACTTGGCAAAAGGCTGTGTAATATCTGCACTAAAAAGGTAAACTCATTAGATTAATTTAGGTGACCTGCCAGCGATGTACACATTTACATCTGTGGGATCATCTGTGGCATCAAAATAAGACTCAAAGACACAACAGGAGCTCTTTTCTTGTATAAAACAGCCATAAATCTTGATCTACAGTGTAAGTGTACAAGTTTATCTACTGTATGTCCTATAACGATGTGTACGATTGCAAAGCCCAAGACAATGTCCACTTTTCTGTCCACTTTTCTGCAATGTGCGCCTGTCACGATCTACTGCAGTTTAAAAGTTTACATAGTCTATGTCTGTCAAAAGTGCGATTCTCCAAAATGTTCCTGGAGTGGACACAGCTGTGACCGATGTGGGCGAGGCCAAGGACCAAGCCTCACTCGTTCACACCTTCATCACTCACATTTTCAGCTGCAGGAACTTTAATCCACGCACTCATCACATCAAGAATCGATTACTGCAATAGCATCTTATACAGCACACTCTTAAAAACACGCACCCATCACCCCGGTCCTCCAAAACCTCCACTGGCTCCCCATTTCTCAGCGAATTCAGTTCAAAGTTCTTCTTATCTCTTTCAAAGCTCTCCATAACCTGCCCCCTCCTCACAGATCTGCTCCATCACCACGTTCCCTCTCGCTTCCTCCGCTCCTCAAACACAAACCTCCTGTCCCTCCCCTGTAGGACCAAGCTCCAAACCTGGAGACAGAGCCTTCTCCATCGCTGCCCCCACCCTCTGGAACACTC
The DNA here is from genome assembly GCF_009829125.3 of Periophthalmus magnuspinnatus. NCBI lineage: Eukaryota > Metazoa > Chordata > Actinopteri > Gobiiformes > Gobiidae > Periophthalmus > Periophthalmus magnuspinnatus. The sequence goes on from NC_047133.1 coordinate 3,400,474, forward strand.
CACCACAACAACTCCGAGGCTGCACCGACCTCACCACCTTCAGAAAACACCAAAAGACTCACCTGTTCAAAGCTGCTTTTAATCTTTAATTATTATGAGTATGGATTTTAAATGTTTGTATCTTTGTACTTTTTCAAATTGTTCTTCTATGTAAAGTGTCTTTGAGTGTCTTGAAAAGCTCTATATAAATAAAATGTATTATTATTATTATTATTATTATTACCTTTTGGAGTTGGAAAATATCCCCCTACTGCACAAAAATATTCCATATGCTGTTGGATGTTTGTGAATTACAGTTTGGTCTTGATCCGTTTGTTTTTTTCCTCAGTTACTGCAAAATCTTCAGAATGAACAAAAATCATTCCTCAAATTTGCAACATTATCGGACAGAAGACTTATTTTATTGAACGGGAAACAAAAACAAATATAAAAAACCCTCCAATTTATACTAAACTATTGTATAACATAATGAAACATGTCCAACTAAAATTAATTTGAAGTTAGAGGGACATTTACACTTGACTTTGGAGGTGTTTCTGAAGTACTTTGACAAACAGGTGAATGTGTAAATGTATTAAATTATGTTTCTGTAGCCGATACCGATAACTGATACTGACTTTTGTAAAAAATGATCACAAAATGTATTTATCTGGGGTATAAAATAATAACTTTTAAGATGCACGGTCAGAGGAACTATGGAATACACGCGAGTCACTATTAATTAATTAAACAAGTGTATAACGTGTGTGATGAGAGGTTTTACAGACTTAAAACACGTATAATAATTGTAAAAAAATAAAGCTGATACGTCGCAGATTTCGACTGTTGTGGGTCACTTTTGGAACGTAACCCCTGCGATAAACGAGGGACTGGGACCGATATTTCATCCATCTCAGTGTTGAGTGTCCCATCACGTACAAACCAAATTCATTGATGTTCAAGTTGAGGGTCCGAGCCCGTGACAGGGACGTGCCCACTGTACAAGACAAAGGACAGAAACGCTCATCTGCTCACACTTTACACACGGAGTTACCAGGTCTGTGGTTTTCCCGTGGAATTGGGAGAATTTATAGAAGCGGCCAAGGGTGAAAAATATTATCCTTGGGTTGGGATATTTTTCATGTAAAATGTTGTAATTACATATTTCCCTCTAGTGAATGGGTAGAAACGTGGTATTGAAAAAAAGAAGTGAAGAAATAATTACATTTAAACTGTCTTTTTCTTCAGCAAAAGTCCTACAAGCAGCTTTTTACTTTTCTTTTTACAGCTGCAGATGGCAAGTGCTAATTAAAGTCTAATTCAGGAATAATGAAGGACTAAAGCAATTATTTACTTTTCATAAGGAACAAGAATATATCAATAACTCATGTTGAAAAAATGACAACCATAACAGTTTATTTGCCAATTAAATGTGTATTTGACATTGTGACATTTGGGAGAAAGCGTCACAGTCCTAGATCGTTCTGACTCTGTTCTTTCTCTGGTTTGTGGAGTTGTATCTGCATCAGTCTCCAGGATCCATCAGTCTCTTCAGACTCAGAATCCTGAAGATGCTGTTGGTTGAACGTCGTCTCTCTGTCAAGTCAGTTAAGTTTTGATCCAATGAGGTGAATTTGGTCTTCCAATATTTTCTTTTAATTATTGGAAGAGAAATTTGTCTTTTTATCAATCTTTTTTTCAGACTAAAGTTTACAATCTAAACTTTATTCTGCAAAAAGATGAAAAAAAAAATAAAAATCTTTTATTATGTGTTAGGTTTTGATGGTTTCACTGTCCATCAGTTCTGGAGGAAGCTTTGAAAATGAGCAGGACACAGACACTTAGCAACGTTGTCAATCAAACCTGTTGCTAACGTAAATGGGAGCGACTTCGGGGAACAAAGACATCCGATTTGTCTGTTATTAATGTTCATATCTTGAGTTATAGAAACAACAGCGAAATAAAAAATGACCAGGATCACGTAGAGCGGATCAATATGAACATTTTAAGACCAAACGATGAGTCTGACGGCAGCAGTTACAGGGAGAGCGGCGACTGGTTTATCATATAAGTAGATGTATTCTGTTTTAGAACTCAGCGTTACTTCCTGTATTTTTTTTTACTTTTCCTTTCACATTTTCACCAAACCAAGTAAGAATCTGAAAAAGATGAAAACCTGTCATATGCATTTAAAGGACGTGTCACATTTCAGAAATAGTTACACAATGTTCTGTACGTCCTGACGGCAAACACACCAAGAAACAATTGACAGTTGATGACAAAAGGGGGCGGGGCTTAGGAAGTTGTTTTGGATTTTTCAGTGACACGCTTCCAATCCATAACGAGGAGTTTTAATGATTATCCGCCCATGTCCGGCTCGATACCGTCTGACCTCTGTCCTGTACTTCATGAAGAACAAACAGCACATTTACATGCACATTTACATACATGTGTCCGCTGGGTTTAAAATCAATGCTTTCCAGTCTGTTTCTACTGTTGGGTCAAACGTGCACCATCGGGCTACGGGAGGTTCTTTGCTATTGTATTAAAGCTCTATTAAGGAATTCAAAGGATTGTATTGAGAAAAGGGTCATGTCATTCGTGCACAGGATTTATATGATGAGAATGCACTCGATAAAGTCAATTACGAAACATTCTGCTCCGTAATCGAACTCACAAAACCAACTGGGAATAAACGGCGTCTTAGCATTTGTATTTGACATCGGGAGAAAATAATCTATATGGAAAAAAATTCACTTTGATTTCTGAGCATGTGTGATTGTCAGCAGAGGGCGCAGGGGTTTGTTTGCTTTTCTTTTTTTTTTTTTTTTTTTTTGCCAGTTATGGTGGAAATAAAGCAGTTTCATTAAGGCTAAAAATATTAACCGGTTAACTGGTGAATCTGGCACGATATCTGATTTTTACTGTAATGTAGTGGACCGAACAGAAAGGGAAAGGTGTAAAAATAAGTTAATAAATAATTATTAAAAAAATAAAATAAATTAATTAATAAATAAAAAATGAACAAATGCTCAAATAAAATAATAAATAAAATAAAAAAATAAAAATAAATTAAAAAATATATAAAAATAAATAAAATAACATAACATAAAATAAAATAAAATAAAATAACATAACATAAAGGTCTGGGAACTGGGATCAGCTTAACCAGAATAGAACAAAACCAAAAACTAAGTCAACCAGACAACAAGTGTATTTAAATACAAGAGGATTAACCCAAAATAAACGGAAGAGGAATGTACTAGAAAGAAAACTACTAACTTATGCCTAGTCACAATAAGCTAAATAATAACAGTGATTAATAAAAATAAACCTAATCGTGTTCCCCTTTTAGTCTCGGTCCAGGTGGGCTCTGTTCTTTTCAGGGCCTCCCCTCTCCTGCCCGGGTCTTCTGTCTGGCAACTAAAAAAATAAAATTTAATTAAATTGTAAATAAATGTTAGACAAATATTAACTCAAATGTGTGCACCCAAAATTTGAAAATATGTGTCTAATTAAAATAGCTAAATTAAACTATGTGTATTTTAATTTGTGTATCATTACAGTATTTAAAATCTGTAAGTGTATTTGTTTTTTTGGGGGCAGTTCCCTTCTTTGTTGTCATGATCCGCACCGTCTGTTCAGCGTTTTGCCTCCTGTCCTGCTCCTTCCCTCCCTCACCTGCCGGAGCGGGGCTGAGCTCCTGGCTCCTCCTGCGCACACCTGCAGCTCATCAGCGCAATTACCTCCACCTGCTGCGGAGCATAAGAGGAGCTGGGACCAGACACTCGGGGTGAGATTGTCGTTGTTCCTGCGTCCCTGCGTCCCTGCGTCCCTGCGTCCCTGCGTCCCTGCGTCCCTGCGTCGCTGCGTCGCTGCGTCGCTGCGTTGCTGCGTTGCTTCATCCTGTTTGTGGCCAGAGTGTCCGCTTGTCTACGTCCCTTCTCCCTCGCTCGTCCCAGTTCCCGGCTTCTGGCTCAGCTCCTGACCTCCTGCTCCGGCTCTGGTACAGATTACTCCTTGTCTTCACCTCCTTGTCTCGTCCTGGACTCCGGCTTGCTCCACGTCTCCCGCTCCAGCCCCGGTACTGTTCAACTCCTGGTCTTCACCCTCTTGTCTCGTCCCGGACTCTGGCTCACTCCCCGCTCCCAGTTCCTTGCTGGGTTAATGAACTCTTGTTAATTATTTCACAATCTGTAAAATAAACAGTGTAAATCTGCCCCGAGTCTGCACTCTTTGGTCCGCTACATCCACCGTTATGACATTTGCTCAACTACACAGAAAAATGGGTACAGTCACTTTAAAGTTTAAGGTTTTTAAAACGTGGAGCTTGGATTTATTTGATGAAGGATGATGGTTAAAAGCTCAAAACATTCATCGTGCACAGAAAAGCATCTTCATAAAATGTGTGGGTCCCAGACTAGATTCCATAAAATGCAACGGAAAACAAATATGGTTAATTGATTTTTTATTTTTTTTGTCATTTGAAAAAAAATAAAATAAAATGAGCCACTACTTTTGTCAACATGGGCGAGGGGGAGGTACTTGATGACATTCTGACCACCCAAACTTAACTTTACGGGATAATTGTAGATTTTGATTCAAGAGGCACTATGTCACTTTTCTTTACTCTTTTTTTTTTTTTAACCCTTTTCCTTGTTTTCATGAAGATGTAACGACTCTGCTTTACTATTTTACTACTTGTTTGTAAAGCTCTCAATGATAAGATACAATAAGACAGTCATACGTTTTAATTGAACTTGTCGGGGGCCACATAAAATGACGTGGCGGGCCGCATTTGGTCCCCGGGCCTTGAGTTTGACACATATGTCCTGGAGTGTTCGTCCGTCCCGTCTCAAAACCAAAGGCAGTAGGACCTTCCCTGTCTCATCCCTGAAACTTTGAAGAACGCCACAACTATTGATCATTTAAAAACTCTTTTAAAGACTCGCCGCTATGATCGGACTTTTAACTAGTGCTGATACTTTACTCCCGTCTTGTCGTTGCAAATGTTTGGTGGTTATTTCTTAAGACTATGATTAAAGCTTTGGAAATAACACGACATAGAGGAGTTTAATGATCGTGGGACTTTCCAGGCAATGCGATAATTACAAGTACCATCCACCTTAAAAGTTACATTTATATTAAACTAATGTTGTTTCCGCGCGTCTGTTTTAAAGTTTTTACATTACTGCCATTTTTGACCCATGCTATATTGTTGTTTTCTCATCAAAAACATGCCCAGAGTTGTGTTTTGTTTAAATTACACAGGTTTTACACATATTTCTTGCATATTTAGGCGATGTTCTTCCTTCAGTAGGTTCATTTCAAAATGATCAGAGCTGGAATGGCCAAACTTTGAAGCTATTGAAACATCTCCGCTCCTTGGTGCACCGGAAAATATTGTAGGGTTTCTGCGTTAATCTAAACTGAACAGAATAGACAAGTGAAAGTGAAACAAAAGGCAGCGACTAAAGGTTATTCTAGTGTTTTGTAGAGTGAAGCAGTTCTGTTGAGTTTAAATGTGTAGACAGTCCAATAATGCAGCGATACTCAAACGTACGTCAACTCCAGGTGTGTTTTTTTGAGGAGTTAACAACATTATAACGTGACTAAAACCTCACAGGAGTCAGTTTAGGACCTTTAACAAACATAGAGAAAGTGTCAGTCACCTCCAGTCTCTCTCTCTAAAACCTTCAAATCAGGCGAGAAATCTAGAGGTAATAATGGACTCAGACTTGAACTTTAACAGCCACAACAAATCAGTAACATCTGCAGCTTTTAACCATCTAAAAACATTGCAGAAATCAAAGGTAAACTGTTAAAACTAGACTTAAAGAGACTTATCCTGCATTTGTGTCCAGTAGTTTAGACGACTGTAACGTCCTGCTCACTGGACTCTCCAAACGAGCCTTAAGACAGAACAGAACATCCAGAACATCCAGAACACTGCTGCTCGGGTCAGGACTAGAACCAGGAAGTACTTCACACATGTGTCCTGTGGCTCAGGTCTCTGGCTCCTGTGGCTCAGAGACTTTAAAGCAGCTCAGTGTGAACAAGTCTCTCCATGGACCAGCACCAAAGAACATCTCCCACATGAGCCACATGAACCATCTCACATGAGGAGGACTAAACCAGGACTAAACCAGGACTAAACCAGGACTAAACCAGGACTAAACATGGGGAATCAGTGTTTGAGTTTTTTGCAGCTAAAACCTGGAACCTTCTTCCTGAAGATGTGACACAGAGCTCCACTTTGACAATGTTTAAATCCAGACTGAAACGGTTCTGTTTATCTGTGCTTGTGACTGAAAGGGTTTTATTCTGCACTTTTCTTCTTTAATGTTAATTTTATGATGATTATTTGTGATTATTTATGTTTCGATTTGTGTGATTTTAACGTCTTTCTTATTTTGTAAAACACTTTGAATGACTTGTCTAACAAACTACCCAGATTTGAAAATATTTGCAGAACTTCTAATGATTTTACTACATTAAACACAAATCTTGTTATACATATCTTTGTCTAAAAATGCAGATCTACTTCTTCTCCTTCCTGGGGTCAGTTACTAAACAATTTTGCAGTTGCAGGTAAATTAGTCCGCAGTCTTATCTAACATGTAAATGACGACACGCTGGTGCCCGTGGTGTTTCTTAATGAAAACGATCCCCGGCAGATTTGATTGTATGGGATAAAATATAAGTAATTTTTATGGGATCAAAAATTCCCCCGAGTATTCTTCTCTATACTTGTACGGCTCCCTTTCACCTCCCTGCCTCGCTAATGGAGCTCTTTAGCATGTGCGGCGTGTTAGCATTGCGGAGAAGTGTGCATTGTGTATTCAATTAGCTTAGCCTGCCTGGGAACAAGTCTCCTCTGCCTCCCCACAAGAACAGACGCACTCAAGATGCACAAGGAGGTTAATTATGAAATCTGAAGTCAAATTGAATGCCACTTTAAGACAAAAAAAGATTAGCTTTTATGAATTAGTGCTGCTTTTTGCCATAAAGTTCCCAATCCGTCGCACTTGTACTTTTCTACATTTTAAATCCTACAGTTTTGTTTCTGCGTTTCTGATAAAATGTGTCGTTTTTTTGGTTAATTTCACTCCTCAATTTTCCAAAACACACTGTTGTTCTCGCAGAAAATCAGAATAATTTGGATAAATAATTCAGCGGAGGTGTCATGTTACATTGTCATCAACTGTGCAAATTAAAGGTCCTGTCATGAATGATTTAAAGAGGGGGTATTATGCAAAATTGATTGTCTTTCAGCTTTCTGTCGTGTTATAACATTGTTCCTTCTTCAAAAACATGCCCGATGAGGTTCTAGATGTCATCCCTGCATGTTTCTTTAATTGTGCCATCTCTCCTGAGCCCAGTTTGAATGGTCAGCGGTTCATTCTGTACATTTTTAAGATGTTGCATTGATGCTGGTCGAGTCTGACGCTGCTCAAAGCTTCTCCAGCTCATCCCAAAGATTCTCAATGGGGTTAAGGTCTGGACTCTGTGGTGGACGATCCATGTGTGAAAATGATGTCTCTCCCTCTCTCTGTCTCTCTCTTTCTGTTTTTCCCTCTCTCTGCTTCTCTCTCTCTCCCTCTTTCTCTATCTGTCTCTCTCTCTGTGCATCTCTCTCTGTCTCTGTTGCCTCTGTTTCTCCCTCTTTCTCTCTGTCTCTTTCTCTGCTTCTATTTCTCTCTGTCCCTCTCCCTCCTTCTCTCTCTCTCTCTGTGCATCTCTCTCTCTCTGGCTCTGTTTCCCCCTCTCTGCTTCTATTTCTCTCTCTTCCTTTCTCTCCCTCTTCCTCTCTCTGTGCCACTCTCTCTCTGCCTCTGCCCCCCTCTCTGCCTTCTCTCTCTCCCCCTCCCTCTCTCTCTGTCTCTCTTTGCTTCTCTTTCTTTCTCCCCTCTCCCTCTCAGCCTCCCTTTCTCTCACTTCTTCTCCCTCTCTCTCTGCTTTCTCGCTCTCTCCCCCTCCCCCTGCTTCTCTTTCTCTCTCCCTCTCAGCCTCCCTTTCTCTCCCTTCTTTCTCTCTCTCTGTGCCTCTCTCTCTCTGCCTCTGTCCCCCCCTCTCTGCTTTCTCTCTCTCTCCCCCCTCCCTCTCTCTCTCTGTCTCTCTTTGCTTCTCTTTCTTTCTCCCCTCTCCCTCTTAGCCTCCCTTTCTCTCCCTTCTTCTCCCTCTCTCTCTCTGCTTTCTCGGACGGTCCAATCGCAGACTCTACTTTGTGAAACGCAGAAGATACACGAGAGTTTAATTCTTTCGAGTGTTGATTCTACAGAAATCCTCTCTGTTTTTCAATCCTCTGCGTTATTTTCTTTCCCTTTTTCACCCGTAAAACCGCGACGTTTGTTTTGGACACGAACGGACCGTGTGTTTCTCAACTAATCCCTCATTCCTCTAAGATATGTCCACGCTAAAAAAGGTTTCACAGTCATATCTTTTTGTCTTTTTAGCTCAGTGGCTCAGTCGGTAAAGCGCTCGTCCACTGATCCGATCATTGGCGCTTCGACTCCCAGTAAAGTCGTCGGATTCCGGCTCCCACAGACAAACCCTGTCGTTGTTTCCTTGTGGGTAAAACACTTAACCCACCTCGTCCCCGCTGTCTTCGCTCGTGAATGGGCGAGTGGTTCGTTGAGTAAAGTGCTGTGAGTGCCCAGAAGGTAGAAAAGTGCTCTATAAATGCGACCATTTTGTTCCTTTCCCGTCCCGAAGCCTCAAAAAAACATTGTCCAGATGACTTCCCTTGCAACTTTTCCCACCGTTTTAGTGCTGTGTATCTATTGCAGGTGTCGTCGGAGATAAGCCGCTGCCGCCGTGATGGAGGTTGGTGTATCTCCGGGGAACATACCTGTCTGTCTTTCATCCGAGCTCCTTGTTCAGCGTAATTCTTTTCATCTTCACAGCCCTAGCCCCTGCGCCCTCTGCTTCCTTAGGCTTCTCCGGATGGGACATTTGGTTATCGCGCTTCAATAGTGGGATAGTAGCACAGTGCTCCTCCCCAATGCTGATATTTCAAAGGTTAATAATTTAAGTGCAGGAACAGATGCTATATTACTGCGGTTTATGGTTTGTGCTGCCGGCGTTTTGGCACAGTGACGGCTGAGAGAAAGTGCTGCTTGGAAATAAGGCTAAAATACACACGTGAACGCATAAAGAAGGAATATTACTTCTTCTTTACGGTGGGATATCTGTGGTTATCCAGCAAGTTTATTATTAAAGGTGCGTTGTGGAATTTTTCTAGTGAAGGATGCACCACCTGGACGTCTCTCTCTTTTTTTTATTAATATTTTTTATCACATTTTAACATATCGCAACCTCCTCCCACCGTCCCTCCTCCCCTACAGGTGGCGCCAGGCGAGCACAGGGACGCAACACAAGTATTATATACACAAATTTATTCTTGTACGTTCATACTTCCTCAGATACACGAACACACACGTACCCATATAAGTAAGTACAAACCAATATACAATATGAAAAATAACCGTAGTATAATAAACTAAAATAGACAAATAATAAAACAATAAAACAGGAAGTAAAAAACCTGAACACATCGCTCCAATTCTTGCGTCTTTGCACTCGCTCCCTGTTCATTTTAGAATTGATTTTAACATTTTTTTGTTTGTTTTTAAAGCTTTGGATGGACTGACCCCAGATTAAATCCCGGACCTCATCCAAATTTATCCTCCGGCGCACACTGAGGTCCGAGGGCCAGCTCCAGCTCGAGGTGCCTAAGACGAGACTTAAAACCAGAGGAGACGGAGCCTTTTCTGTGGCTGGTCCAAAGCTCTGGAATGTTCTGCCTCATCACGTCAAAACAGCTCCACTGTGGAGAGTTTTAAGTCTCATCTTAAGACTTTTACTCTTTTTTAACTCTGCGTGAGTCGTATGGTCCTCTGTGTCTCTGTGTCTCTGTGTCTCTGTTTTCTTTTATTGATTTGTTCCTATTGATTTTATTTGCTTGTTTTATTTGATTTTATTGCTTTATTGGTAATTTTTTTATTACTTTTATATACATATTTATTATTTTAATTTTGCTATTTGATTCTAGTCTAAATGTTGTTTTTATTTATATTGTATTTGTGCAGCACTTTGGAAACTGCATTTGTTTGTGAAATGTGCTGTATAAATAAAGTGGATTGGAAATAAATAAACAATATATTTCCATCGTTTTAATACGAGGGTCATTCAATAAATAAGGTGAATTTTTTGGTATAAGGACTTTTAATACAGTTAGAAGCTTACTTACTTTTTTTTTTTTTTTTTAACTTGTTTTTCACATGGATTTAATTTCTTTTGCAGATTAAAAAAAAACTAAAAAAAAAAAACTTTGAGAGTTTTGGCGATTAACAAATCTGCAAAAGAAATTAAATCCATGTGAAAAAAAAATCAAAAATCAAAAATTATTTATTATTATTTTATTATTATAAATTATTTATTGAATGACCCTCATAGCTCTTTTTTATTTATTTATTTATTTATTTATTTATTTATTTATTTATTTATTTATTTATTTATTTATCTATTTATCTATTTTTGTATTTATTTTGCTGGGACAATCCATGTTAATGAACAGACAAGAACGCAAACACACCGGATTACAGCCAAAGACACATTTTCTTCCACTATAGGTTGGTCCCAAGGGCTGGGGTCACAAAAGAGTCAAAATAAAAATGACACACTCCACCCGTTGCACAGTTATTGCACCATATAAAACATTGCACATTACATTCATTGCACAGGACTCATTATTTCAGTCACTTTGGCCCATTCAAGCCAATTATTTTAACCCCAACCCCTCTATATTTTGCCCGTACATGCAAATATGTCTCTATAGAAAAGTTAAAACCACATTTCCACTATAAATGAAGAAGTTTGGTAAATTATGCACTGTACTTATGTTATAGTAGTTTGCTTATGCTCTATAGTACTGCATTGAAGAGGAGCAGTACGAGCCCATAATCCTACGTCCCGCATACTCCCACACGGCCATTTTTCATAAACATACATTACACTACGACTTCACAAACCTGACGCGATGCACAGTAGTTTCATTAATGGGACGCGCACTGATTGTTTTGTAGTAGCGCCACGAAGGGAGAGTAAAACTGAAGCTATGAATCAGTTTAATATCTTATTTTTTTCAATGATAAAAGGTAAAATGTTGATCTAAATACAGTATGCTATCGATGCTATGCTAGCATTTATTACCCCATAGAAGCCTAATACCTCCGCTTTAATCTCGTATCTATCTATCTTTACTGACATATTATATTAACTTTTTAAACAAACCAGTTATGCTTTCGATATAGTGTCTCATCCTCCACCGGAAAAGTTGCACACTCCCCCTTTAAACTCAGCTGAAACCGGACAAAAGCCTTTTCAAAGCAGCATTTGAAAATCAATTGCACCATTTTTAGCTAAAGCAATTAAACCGGGCATCTTATAGAAAAGTCCCGCTCCATTGTCCTCAAAATGTCACATCGCGTATGCCGCACCGATCGCCTCTATGCAAATGCCATCCTTTGTAAAAAATAAATGAATAAAGCCACTTTGAGGTCAGTGTATATCTTTAGTCCCGTATCCCTCCCTCTCTCCTTTCTCCACACCTCTCTGCTCGGGGAGATAACCAACCTTGTACTTTAACTTTAACACCGCGGCCGGACTCATTTCTACCTATACTCTCTCGTCTCTAGAGCTCTGAACGTCCTGCGTAGCTCGCGGGCCGCCATGACACCTCCACCTCCTCCTCTTCTCCTCCTCCTCCCCTTCTTCCGTGCTTGTCTTTCTCCCCGAGTTTTGCGCTACCACTGCTGTACGTTTCATCTGACATAAGCAGCCGTTTGTAGTGGTGGTCTGCTTTCCATATCAAAGAGGCAGCGATGGCGCGATAAGACGCCTCGGATTAGGCAAAGAGAGGAGAAGGCTTTGGTGTGTGTGTGTGTGTGTGTGTGTGTGTGTGTGTGTGCGTTGGAACACAGGAGTAAACACTATTCTGGTTGCAGTGTTTGAGAAAGAGGAGGAACAAGGAAGAAAGAAGTCTGAAAGTCCATAGAAAGTCCACAAAAAGAGGTGTCTAGGTTCTGGGTGTCGACGCGATTGTCCTGGTTTGACCTGGTTAAGTCCTGGTGGAGACTTGGTTTAGTTCTGTTTTGTTTGTCCCAATTTTGATATGATGGCAAGGGATTTTAGGTGGTGGAGAAACGCTTTTAACATGTGCTTTTATCATTTGGGTACTGGAACTTACTCCTTGGAAGTCAAAAAAAGGAATATACTTGGAGGCAAAACAGTTTTCTCCAGTGAAACTCAGACAAGACTCAAGTCATCGTCTTTCTCCCACAGAAACAAGGAGAAAGTGTCAGTCACCTCCAGTCTCTCTCTCTAAAACCTTCAAATCAGGAGAGAAATCTAGAGGTAATAATGGACTCAGACTTGAACTTTAACAGACACATCAAATCAGTAACATCTGCAGCTTTTTATCATCTAAAACATGTCAAAAGTCATAGGTAAACTGTTAAAATCAGACTCACAGAGACTTATCCTGCGTTTGTGTCCAGTAGTTTAGACGACTGTAACGTCCTGCTCACTGGACTCTCCAAACGAGCCTTAAGACAGAACAGAACATCCAGAACATCCAGAACACTGCTGCTCGGGTCAGGACTAGAACCAGGAAGTACTTCACACATGTGTCCTGTGGCTCAGGGACCGTCCTCCTGCTGGTCCCAGAGTCAGGACTAAACATGGAGAATCAGTGTTTCAGTTTTCTGCAGCTAAAATCTAGAACATTCTTCCTGAAGATGTGACTCAGGCCTCGACTTTGACAATGTTTAAATCCAGACTCAAAACAGTTCTTTTTATCTGTGCATGTGACTGAAAGGGGTTTATTCTGCACTTTTCTCCTTTAATGTAATTTTTTTTTTTTTTTGTGATTAGTTATGTTTTGATTTGTTATGTAGTGATTTTAATCTCTTTATCTCTCTAATCTGTAAATCACTTTGAATTGTGCTGTACAAATAAACTTGCCCTGTCTTGTCTTCTCATCACATGAAGCTCATTGGACTCAGGATCTCCGCCTGTCCGAGTCCATGGGCCGGACTAAATGTCACTTTTCGACAGTTTAGTTTTTATGCATCAAGCAGATCCATCGCACTGACCCTGCACAGAGTGAGAGTGGAGCAAACATACAGAAAAAACACATTTACAGTCTGAAAATAGACAATAAACAGCAAAAAACACTAAAGAGCCGCAGTGTGAGGGTAAAAGAGCCGCAGTGTGAGGGTGAAAGAGCCGCAGTGTGAGGGTGAAAGAGCCGCAGTGTGAGGGTGAAAGAGCCGCAGTGCGAGGGTAAAAGAGCCGCAGTGTGAGGGTGAAAGAGCCGCAGTGTGAGGGTGAAAGAGCCGCAGTGTGAGGGTGAAAGAGCCGCAGTGTGAGGGTAAAAGAGCCGCAGTGTGAGGGTGAAAGAGCCGCAGTGTGAGGGTGAAAGAGCCGCAGTATGAGGGTAAAAGAGCCGGGGTACGAGGGTAAAAGAGCCGCAGTTTGAGGGTAAAAGAGCCGCAGTATGAGGGCAAAAGAGCCACAGTTTGAGGGTAAAAGAGCCGCAGTATGAGGACAAAAGAGCCGCAGTGTGAGGGTAAAAGAGCCGCAGTTTGAGGGCAAAAGAGCCGCAGTTTGAGGACAAAAGAGCCGCAGTTTGAGGATAAAAGAGCCGCAGTATGAGGGCAAAAGAGCCGCAGTATGAGGGCAAAAGAGTTGCAGTTTGAGGGTAAAAGAGCCGCAGTTTGAGGGTAAAAGAGCCGCAGTTTGAGGGCAAAAGAACCGCAGTATGAGGACAAAAGAGCCGCAGTGTGAGGGTAAAAGAGCCGTAGTGTGAGGGTAAAAGAGCCGCAGTACAGGGAGCCGCGAGTTGCTGATCTGTTTTAAAGCGATGATCTCCACAGACAAACAGGTGATGGACGATACAGTTACACCGTCGTCTTTAATAATAAAAAATAAAGACTTCACTCCCTTTTTTTTCCCACTTTATTTCTCCTTCACTAATTCTTTACATGCACACTCTCCGTTTGCAGCACGGAGCAGATGAAAAGGGAAATTTCATCATCTTTTTTCGGCAGCGGCAGATCCACTGTGCTCCGCTCCAAACCCAGAGAATTAAGACCAAAGCACGACCATCGCCATCTTCATCACGTGATAAAACAACGAAGACGACGGAGAAGTGACGAGGAGCGACATGTTGAGTGTGGACTAACATCACCACAATCACTCAGAAGGTTTGGGTTGATTGTGCGTCTGCTCTTGTGTTAAATATTAATATATAAGATGCAAAAACTGTGCTAAAAATGACAGTTTCATTGTGGTTCATTCTTGTTGCTTAAACTTTATTGAACGTGTCGTAAAATGTACAAACACGTCTTTCATATTTAAGTGCGTTCGTTCCATATTTATTGATATTTAATGTTCTGAAAAAGGTTTTTGATTTATCTTCATTAAGGCAGATTTTTACATTTTACTTTTTCTCCCTGGATTTGTAGATTCTGACTTTTATTTATTTTTATTTTTTTTATTTACCTCTTGCAACCAATCACAAATCTTTTATCAATCAGTTTTTTGTCATGTTTTATTGTATTTGTATGTTGTGTTTTTTGTTTTTTTCTAATTTTATCTTGTTCATTGTCCTTGGGTGTTTTGAAAGGCGCTTATAAATAAAATGCATTATTATTATTATTATTATTATTATTATTATTATTTGAGATTTGGTGAAAATATTTAAACTCGAATCCAGTTGTTTTACTTAAATATAATAAATAAATTAATTAATTATTTAAATAAATAAATGAAAATGCAGATAGATTATAACTGCTGTCAATATTTAGTAAAACGTAAAGTACAAGTGAAGTGAGAATATTTCACAAACTAAATCCGTCACAAACAGTAAAACGTCGGATAAATGAGACAAAATGAAAATGTCTAAACGTTTCACAAACAAAATAACAAACTTAAAAGTCAGTTTATTGTGATCAGAGGTGGATGAAATACTCAGTTTTGTTACTTAAGTAAAAGTTCAGATGCAGAGGTAAAAAGTTACTCAAGTAAAAAGTAAAAGTATCACATGAAAAGAAAAATCTACTTAAGTAAAAGTATTATGGTATCTGTTTAAAAATGCACTTAAAGAGAAAAAAGTTAAAGTATTTGACACAAGTTTTGTTCATTTGTTAAAGTGTAAATGTAAAAAAAAAGATACATATTTTGGGCACAGAAACAACACAAATCCATTTCTTAATTTTTCTTTTGAATTTTGTGAATTTATTTGTGATTTGCTCAAAGCCGAAGGTTGAACTTAAAAACTTTAGTCACGATTTTACGACAAACATGGTAAAAAATAACCCCTCAAAACGTATGAAAAGTACTTTTTACTTTTCAGTTTAGTTAAAAAGTGTAGTGGAGTAGAGAAAGTACAGATACTGCTCTCAAATGTGATGAAGTAAAAGTAAAAAGTACCCGGTATAAAAGTGCAGTACAGATACCTACAAATTCTACTTAAGTACAGCATGTAAAAGTAAATACATCTGAACTCAGGACACACTTTCCAAATTCATGTTATTCAGTTTTTATTTGTATTTTTCATGTATTTTTCACTGTGTTTTTGTATCAACATTTTACAAAAAGTTTAGTACATGTGAAGTAACAACATTTGACAAATAAAACACTAAAAACTCGACTAAAAGCGACAGAGTAACTCGATCTAAACTCAAATGGGACGCTCCAAACACACGTGGTTTTGCTCGTTTGTCCCGTGTCGTCCGGCCTCACATGTCCCACAGCGGCGTGGATTGTGCGTCGTGTTTGTTGTCGTGCGGCGCGCTCACCTGCAGCTCTAAATATAGCGTTTGTGTTTGAGCAGAGATGTGATGACAGTGCCGTTAGTGCTGCGCCGGTCAGACGTGTGTGATGTGATCCACACGGACACAGGGGACGACAGGGGCCCACACAGATGATGATTTATGATGTGCGCCGCGAGGACGCACCGCCGCAGTTTTACATGTAATAATGTATTTTTAATGCCACTTAACGGAAGGACAAAACTGTAACTGAGGTCTATGCACAAAGTTTACTTCATTTTCACTCATTTAAGTTGAGAAAGGAAACATTTGTAAGAGGTTTTCACATATTTTATTCTTCAATTTGGAAAAAAAATGCACTTTGATTAAGGACGCCAGCTAAAAAAGAGGTTTAAAATAAAAGCGTGACGATATTTATTTATTAAAATCTGAAATGTCGCCAATAGAAATGATGATTGAAGTGATTGAAGTGATTGAAGTAAAAGTTGAAGGTGTTTTTAGATTTCTGTGTACTGTAAGTATTTGAATAATAGAGTCGTAGTAAATAGCACAAACCGTCTAAGTCTTGATGTTTTAGAACAACTACAGCTCGGAGTAAATATTATGTCTTAATGTGTTTAAATGACACGCCCTTATCGCCGAGTTTGAGATGACCTCACAGCGTTCTACATGTCAGGAATATTTCATTCAGACAGAGGCAGATAAAATGAATATTGGTAAAATACTAAACAATAATAAAAATAAAAACAGGTCCAACATTTGTAAAAAATAAAAATAAATACATAAAAAATGGCAAAGTCAATACGGAAATCTGGCTCTTGTCCCCGTCTGAGAGTATGACATCGTCTGAGTATGACATCGTCTGAGAGTATGACATCGTCTGAGTATGACATCGTCTGAGAGTATGACATCGTCTGAGTATGACATCGTCTGAGAGTATGACATCGTCTGAGTATGACATCGTCTGAGAGAATGACATCGTTTGAGATTATGACATCGTTTGAGAGTATGACATCGTTTGAGATTATGACATCGTCTGAGAGTATGACATCGTCTGAGAGTATGACATCGTCTGAGAGTATGACATCGCCTGAGTATGACAT
Organism: Periophthalmus magnuspinnatus; assembly: GCF_009829125.3. NCBI lineage: Eukaryota > Metazoa > Chordata > Actinopteri > Gobiiformes > Gobiidae > Periophthalmus > Periophthalmus magnuspinnatus. Next base: position 3,417,395 of record NC_047133.1, read on the forward strand.
CGTCTGAGTATGACATCGTATGAGAGTATGACATCGTCTGAGATTATGACATCGTTTGAGATTATGACATCGTCTGAGAGTATGACCGTCTGAGAGTATGACATCGTTTGAGATTATGACATCGTCTGAGAGTATGACATCATCTGAGAGTATGACATCGTCTGAGAGTATGACATCGTCTGAGAGTATGACATCGTCTGAGTGTCTCTCGTCTTCACTTTACTGTCCGTTTTCTTGGTTTTGACAGCAGAAGTGACAGTATTTCTACAATAAAAAACAAATCAGTAACTTCAACAAGGAGTTTGGAGATGTTTTGCTTTTGGGAAAATAAAAAAAAGCAAGTCGAATGTTTTCTGCAAATTCATATAAAGTCAGTTTTTAAAGTAGCCACGCAAAATACCACAGACTTAAACTCCCTACACCGTCTTTTAACAGTCTGAAAATCCGGTAGACTAGCTTTAAAGAGGGAGTAATATGCAAAATATATATATTTTTTAGCTTTCTACCATGTTATAACATTGTTCCCTCCTCAAAAACACGCCTGAAGACACTTTAGACGTCCTCCGTGCATGTTCAAACTGTCCTTTAGTTCTGCTTCGCTGTAAGATTCTGTGCTACGTTGTGCTAATGGAGTGACTTTCCATTGGGACCGAAAGGAGGGAAGACTCAGAGCATCAAAAACAAAAGCGAAACTCATAAAACACGTTAATACATTTTTTTCTGCAAATACAGCATTTACAAAACAATAAAAGACAACACAGTGATCTAAATATGTTGTGTTTGCAGCTAATTCTCCCTCTTAAAGCTTTTAAATCGCCCCGTCTTCCTCCTGAACACCCTCATCTTGATTCTTTTGATCCATTTTATTTCTGTACGTCGCCTTCTAACCTGCTGTGCAACAAACTCCGCAATGCGTTTCGGTCAATATCGCGCTGACAGTTGTGAACGTCTCTACAGGCGGATGTATCGTGAGAAGCGGGTGATTTACGTTGAAGTCTATGGCAGCAGAGCGATGCTTTTGAGAGACCATTCGCTCCTTTACGATCCTGTACAGTTGGACCTAATAGTGTTGTGCGTCCTGGGAGCACTGTGTAATGTTCAAGTCAACGGAGAAGAACAGCTACACAACCAGCGGAAACGTCTGAACAGTTTTATTTTAACATGTGTTTCTTAATTTTATTTGATCCACTCATTGATTCACGACATGTCTCTAGTTTTACCAGCTCATTTGTGCATTTTCTTAACAAAGTGCAAAGCCGCAATGTGAGAGTCTGATGTTTTTTTGGGAATAAATCGGGATGAGGAGCCTTGCTACTTTGTCACACCGGGGACATTGTTATAAAGAAGTTAGAAAAGCACATGACACTATTACAGCTTATATAATATTTGTCATATACAGTATCAGTCAAACATTTGGACAAACCGTCTCCTTCAGTGTTGTTTTTCTTTATACGTATTACTTTATATGTTTTATCTACAAACAGAGACATCACATTTATGATGCAACATGTATGGAATTATGTAGTAAAGAAAAAAAAAAAGCTAAATAACCCAGCTGTTTTTTTAAATGTACATTGGTCCCTCGTTTATCGCGGGGGTCACGTTCTAAAAATAACCCAAAAAAGGCAAAATTAACAAAGTATCAGCTGTATTTTTTCAGTTATTCTATATGTTTTTGGCTGTAAAACCCCTCACCACACACTTTATACACTTTTCTCACACAGACGTTAGCATTTTCTCACATTTCTCTCTCGTTTAAACTCTCTCAAACCTTCGTATAATTTAAAAAAACAGGCACAGTATTACAGAACCAAACCAAATACTACACTGTACTGTGAATAAAAGTGACAGCTTTTTAGAAATACTGTAACAAATTTAGTTTTAATGATCCGCCTACGAGGTTGGACACATCAGAAATGATTAATAGTGACTCAGGTGTATTTCACAGTTCCTCTGACCGCGCCTCTTCGTCCTGGCGCCGCTGTAATGTCCCGTAATGTTCTTTTTCCTACAGTCACTGATCCTTAAACCTAAAGCCGACTCGATGGTTACAGCCCTTTTTGCTCCTTGTTCAAACTTATCGCTGCTGTCGTCCTTATGTTATTTTCCTCCTTCTTTACGTGACGAACTGAAGATTCATTTATTCCGTAACAGCGCCCCCTACAGCCGCGAAACTTCTACCTTCTAGCTTCCCTCAGCGTGTCCATCTTTCTCCGTCCATCCTTTGTCGTTTCATGGACATTGTGGGTTTGTCGGGGAGAAAACAAATTGCAAACGTACAGTTGTGCCCAAAGCAAAGGATGGCTATTTATTTTTTTAAGTTATTGTCGTTATTTTGAGTTGATTTTACATTTCTCTGCGTTCCATTTCTGTCCGTTCATGATTTTGTTCCTTCAGTGAGAATCTGCAACGCGAATAATCATGGAAAAAAAGACGAAACAAGTGTGTCCAGACTTTTAAAACTCAACCGACAGTGTTTTTCCTTCCTCATTTGAGCGTTACAGTCGAGCAAAACCGCCCCGATTTGTTGATACAGCGGCGTGCGGTCATCACTTTCAGAGTTATATCCGAATAATCTTGTTTTTTCTCGTCTTATTTTGCGGTGACACTTCAACCAACCAGCGAAATAATCCTGATAGATTCCAGCGAGAGCCTCTCCAGATTGATAAATGTGTAGAACTCACGTCAGACGGCTGCACGTATCAATCTGACGTGAGCCGAGTCGGAATCTTTAGGGTTTTTTTAGATAAAATAAAAGCGTAAATGTAAAATCAACTGATCCGACTGTCACATACGTAGGTGCGGCTGAAGCTGAAGCTGCAGGAGGATAAAGAGATGTGGAAATAAAAGAAAACACAACAACTTGCTTTCATTTTTTCTTCAGCTTTGACACTAGAGGAGGCGACGAAATGAAACGCGCAGCGGAAGGTCAAGCAACAATTTTCATTCAATAGAAATAAATCAGTACAGAGGGTTATTGAAGCACGTGCCCTTGTCCACACACGCAAAGTCAACCATTTCATCAAAAAGTCTTCATTTCAAACAGCTTTCGATAAATACAAGTAAAGAAATATACGACAATCTATTTTTTATTATGACTTTCAGCTCCTGTGTCCCTGAACTCGTCTCACTTAATTTTACACTAACAAAACGCTAACGTACAGTGACGTCCTCGACTTTATTTAACATATAAACCTTTATTTGGCTGGAATGTTCAAACTCAAACGCAAAACTTTATTTAATTATTTCCAAACATTTCTGTCTTAAGTCAAGGAAGCAAATCAAAATACACAAAAGTCTGAAAAAGGAATAAGCAGAAGTCTAAGTTTATCCTCCAGAGACACGAGCTCTTGCAGGACTTTATTTGCAAAAACTATTAAGAGCTTGAACACAGACATTTTGTGTAAAAAACAAAATGAGAAACAATTGTGGCTCTAGGAACAATGTGTCTCATCTGTGCTGCTGACAGGAGCAGGAAGACGTATGCCGTTAAATAAAAAATAAAATAAAATAATAAATCTAAATACAATAAAAATACAATAAAAAATAAAATAATAAATAATACAAAAATAAAATTTAATAAATAAATAAATAAATAAATATTCTAAACTTTTAGAAATATTCAAACTTGAACATGTTCTTGTTGCTGTTCTTCTAAAAATTTGCACTGTGGCCTAAACAACCCAAAATGTGTTGTCCACAGATGAGGACACCAGGTCTCAGTAAAACATAAAGAGCTGCTGCAGTCACAATGTTCAGTAAAGAAATGTAAAGAAAAGAAAAGAACATAATTCAGCATCAAAATCACTGTATGGATTTATAATTTTCTAGTTCTACAGTCTTTAATATCTTCATCTCACCTGTTTCACACGTTTAGTCCAGTAGCTGAAACTCAGAGCTGTTTTATATTTGTTTTAACCCTTGTTTTTTTTAAATATTCCATGCCCTCTCGATTTTTAAACAGATCTTGAACATGAAATGGTAATTGTTTATTCTTAATTTTATACATAAATTGTGCAGCTCCTTGAATTTCACTGTATTTTTTTTTTTTGGATATAACAGTTGTGTGAGGAGCTTTATTCACGTTGCTCATTTTTGGACAGTAGTGATATGAATGTTCCACAGTGAGGCATTTAAAAACATGAAAAAGGTAGTGAAAGGGACGTCATCCATGTGTGTTTCAGTAATTTAGCGATCTCTCCTGGGCTGTATTTGAAACTTCCTCACAGTTAAGATTCAAATCCTTTTACGATTAAACGCAAACAGCACAGGACAGTCTTATTTTGACTCATGGGAGGAGCTTTTTAGGTTAGACAAATTTCACTTTGTTACTTTAAAATACAGTATTCATCTTGCCTTTTTCAATTACAGGTGTTTTAATGCAAAACAGCTCCTTGAAAAACATATATTCATAAAGAAAAGATGAAGAGTTATCCTCATCTGACCTTCCGTTGGAGCTCCAGAGTGACAAATTGCCATCGTAGCAGCAGTTATAATCATATACATAGTCATCACAGGCTCATATAAACATCAATAGTGCCTCACATTATGTGTATCGATCCACGGCCTCCTGACTCTGCTGTTAAGAATGAATAAATACCACAGTAGACCTTTAAATCACGGTAAATATCTCCAGCTAATGTCACTCGTGCACACATAAACTATCTTTACAAGCCACGTGCGAATCACAGGCGTCGTCTGAGCATGGATCTATTACACAATCTGCACCGAGCATCGAACCCGAACCTGCTGTGAGTCGGACGAGTGACCAGTCGATTTGTGGCTCACACTGCGGCTCTTTTACCCTCACACTGCAGCTCTTTTACCCTCACACTGCGGCTCTTTTACCCTCACACTGCGGCTCTTTTGTCCTCACACTGCGGCTCTTTTGTCCCCATACTGCGGCTCTTTTACCCTCACACTGCGGCTCTTTTACCCTCACACTGCGGCTCTTTTACCCTCATACTGCGGCTCTTTTACCCTCACACTGCGGCTCTTTTGTCCTCACACTGCGGCTCTTTTGTCCTCATACTGCGGCTCTTTTGTCCCCATACTGCGGCTCTTTTACTCTCATACTGCGGCTCTTTTACCCTCACACTGCGGCTCTTTTACCCTCAAACTGCGGCTCTTTTACCCTCATACCTCGGCTCTTTTACCCTCATACCTCGGTTCTTTTACCCTCATACCTCGGCTCTTTTACCCTCATACTACCTAATTTTGTCCTCATACTACGGCTCTTTTACCCTCATACTGCGGCTCTTTTACCCTCACACTGCGGCTCTTTTGTCCCCATACTGCGGCTCTTTTGTCCTCATACTGCGGCTCTTTTACCCTCACACTGCGGCTCTTTTGTCCCCATACTGCGGCTCTTTTACCCTCATACTACCTCATTTTGTCCTCATACTGCGGCTCTTTTGTCCTCATACTGCGGCTCTTTTACCCTCACACTGCGGCTCTTTTACCCTCACACTGCGGCTCTTTTACCGTCACACTGCGGCTCTTTTACCCTCACACTGCGGCTCTTTTACCCTCACACTGCGGCTCTTTTATCCTCATACTACGGCTCTTTTACCCTCATACTGCGGCTCTATTGTGAATTAGCATTTTACAAAGAGATATTACTAATTTTATTACAAATTTTAAGCATACTATTATCTTTGACCAGAGGAAAAACAACGGTGGTAATAGTTGCTGAAATCAGTTCTGCTGTAAGGGCAGTAAAACCAGAACAAACTAACAAGCCTAAAATGACTTCAGTTAAAGCAAACATGGTGTCTCAAACGCCAAAATCGCAAAACAAAGTCCGAGGTAAGTCTCCTTGCTCCCCTGCAGAGGAGACAAAATCTTCTGAACTCTCTTGCCATGAGGTGGATGAAATTGAGATGGACACTGATATCATGGATTTTACAGATTACCATGAATATCTAAGTGACGACACATACACTGAAGAAATGGAGACTGTAGTTGTAACGAAAAAGAAGCGTCAATCATCAAAGTACACACATGATGTCCTAGATGATTACAGCTGTGTTTGGCTGGACCAATATGAGCGGATCAACCTGAACAAAGCTGGAGGGAAAAAACAAAGAAATATGAAAATGCAAAACGGGAAAAAGAAGACCTCAGAAAAACGTAGCACAGAAACTGAAATCACAGGAAAAAAGGCTGCAGTGAAGGTGATGTGCACAGAAAGTAATGAGTCTCAATCTAAACAGAGATGAAGGGCAAGACTGATAAGAAGACTGAGGAACCTTCAGTGAGAGTCCAGGCTTCATCACTTAAGACTAAAAATAATGTCCTAGGGAAGTCTACGCACACTATTCCTGCAGAGGAGACAAACCCACCGAAGAAGACAGAGGGCAAAGTAACAAGACTGAACAAGCTTCAGTTAAAGCGAAGATGGAGTCTCAACCATCAAAATCACAGAAAAATGTCAGAGGTAAGTCTCCTTGCTCCACTGCAGAGGAGACAAAACCTCCTAAGAAGACACAATCAAAGAAGAACCTCAGTCACCAGAGTACACAGATGATCTCCCAGACAATTCAAAACTGTGTTAGTCCTGCCCAAAATGAGCTGACCAACCTGACCACAGTTGGTGAGAAAAAGCAAAAAAGAATGTTCCTATTTCAAAAGCAAATTGAAAAAATGAAGTCCTCAGAAAAACGTGGCAAAGCAGAGATGGTCTGAGGTGAGTCGCCCTGCTCATCTGCAGAGGAGACAAAACCTCCTGAGAAGACACAACCAGAACTCTCTTGTGATAATCCTACAGAGGACACAAAACCAACAAAGAAGAAAAAGGTTAAGGCCAAAGCAAAAGAACTTGTATTGGCCAGATGCAAGAGACAGGAAAACTTTAAACTTCCTGAACATTTGAGGGATGTCGAGGAACCAGAGGAGAGGCACATTTCAGAGACAAATGTTTTCAACGAATTTTCAAAGCTTCCTCCAGAACTGATGGACAGTGAAACCATCAAAACCTAACACATAATAAAAGATTTTATTTTCATCTTTTTGCAGAACAAAGTTTAGATTGTAAACTTTGGTCTGAAAAAAAGATTGAAAAAAAAAGACAAATTTCTCTTCCAATAATTAAAAAGAAAGTATTGAAAGACCAAATTCACCTCATTGGATCAAAACTTAACAACTGACTTGACAGAGAGACGACGTTCAACCAACAGCATCTTCAGGATTCTGAGTGTGAAGAGACTGATGGATCCTGGAGACTGATGCAGATACAACTCCACAAACCAGAGAAAGAACAGAGTCAGAAAGATCTAGGACTGTGACGCTTTCTCCCAAATGTCACAATGTCAAATACACATTTAATTGGCAAATAAACTGTTATGGTTGTTATTTTTTCAACATGAGTTATTGATATATTCTTGTTCCTTATGAAAAGTAAATAATTGCTTTAGTCCTTCATTATTCCTGAATTAGACTTTAATTAGCACTTGCCATCTGCAGCTGTAAAAAGAAAAGTAAAAAGCTGCTTGTAGGACTTTTGCTGAAGAAAAAGACAGTTTAAAATCCGCAAAGTCGTCAGCTTCATTTTTTACAATTATTATAAATGTTTTAAGGCTGTAAAACCCCTCACCACACACTTTACACACTTTTCTCACACAGGCGTTTACTTTTTGTCACATTTCTCTCTTGTTTGACTCATATTTCATAGTTTCTCTGTCCGTCCGTCTTCATCCTGTCGTAAATTTGGCTGAACTCTTTCTGGGCTGTACGATGGACGCGGCACGGAGGAGATCGAGTGACGATGATCTGCAGTCCCTCAGCCAAACCAATAATTTTTTGCAAAAGTTAGTGTCAGTTATTGGTATCAGCAAAAAAATAAATCAAAAAATTAAAAAAAAACGTCCCATCCCTCTTCATCTAGCAAGGGCAATCCAAACTTTGTATCTCTGCATGTCCGTTTGTGATTATTATTCTTTGCCAAAACCGAGTCCAGCTGAAGAAACTCGTGTCCTAAACATCCTAAAATATGTTGCAAAGTATTGGTGATTTATTTCATCCATCGACAGCTGATGGTTTATGGGGCAGACAGAGCCACTTGAAAATAGATGCTTTATTGGCCATGGCATAGGTCTTAGCATCATTCCCACACTCATAATATAACTGAGTGAGTCCAAAGTTTTACGGGTGAGGTAATGGTCGTGGTCATAAATTACTCCCCTTCGGACCACTTTCTTTTGACCTTGGTGGAAAACAATTGGTGAAAATGAGAAAAGATACTTGCTTAGTTTCAAAGTGTTGCAGCGAGCGTTCTCAACAATGCCATCCATAAATATCTACGTCTTGGGAAATTGAATGCACGAAATATTACAGCATGTATAGAAGTAAAAGTTGTGTCAGCAAAAGATTCAGTCTGAATACAAGGTGGATTTTTGGGGCCTGGACACTAGTGCAGAAAGGAGTGAGAAGTGAGGCTAAAGTATGAATGAGTAACAAAATAAGACCAAAACAGAAAACATGGCCGCTCCAACTGAGGCTCGGTTTTGTTCTCTGTCTCCCGCCCTGGCTATACGGTTAGAAACTGAGTGACCAAGCAGACGGAGCAGCTGCTTAGTGCCCCGAGGCCACCAGAGGGCCCCCAAGAGCCCGTACATTTATACTGAAAATAATATAATACATCAACTTGTACTGGACGCAGGGCTTGTGTGTTTACAGCCTAAATATCCCTCTAAACAATTACATGTGTTTTATATCTATAGTAGTAAAATATCTGCTGCTGTTGTGTTTGTTTTTGAGTCGGGCAGAGGTGAGGGCAGCTCTGTGTTTACACCGGAGCAAGGACCCGACATAATGTAAATGTAAGAAACACTGTCACAACTGGAACACATTAAAATCCACCAGAAATGAAGAAAAAACATCTAGAATTAAAAAAATCTTGACCCCTCTTATATGTTTGTGTTCTGTTCTTGTGACTGTGGTGGTTTTTGTGACATTCTGGATGTTTTCAGTCTGATGTTGTTCAGATAAACACAAAAACAACTGGTCAAAGTGATGAGAGCAGAGTCAGAATGTGTCAAATGTGAATCAACAACAGCTGAACCAGGAGGGGGCCCCAGAGACACATTCAGCTTAGGGGCCCCCTGAAAACTAGAGCCGGCCCTGACCCTCGCACAGCTTATACTTGTCATATACTTTTTCAGCAGATATTCTAGTATATCTGATTTAAAATACACTAAATTGCCAACACATTGCTTTTATCCCTTTGAAAATACTATATTTGCAGAAAAAACGGTGCATTATAATGTTTAATTAGTTTGAGTTTCTTTTGACGCTCCCCCATCGGGCTGGTCCTTTTGCTTTAGTCTCTGTGTGTAACCTGCTTGTGAAATTAGTTGCAGTGTATTGTTTTGTATCATGTTTTTTATACACTGCCTGGACAAAAAAAAAAGCCTCCACCTGGATTTAACTGAGCAAATATGTTGGGTTTGCTGCAGTTGGTCCGGTCGAGGTTCAGCAGAATGAGGTCAGCTGACACCTGAATATACTGAATGACCAGGTTATTACAGCAGTGGATTTATGGGAATATTCCAAGATGAAAATGTCACGATTCAACAGGATTAAACTGTGAAAGAGAGAATCAGGAGTATGAACACAGAGAGAGAGAGAGAGAGGGGGAGGGGGAGAAATAGAAGCAGAGAGACAGACAGAGGGAGAGAGAGAGAGAGAAGAAGGGAGAGAAAGAGGTTGGGAGGGAGAGAGAAAGAGAGGCAGCGAGAGACAGAGAGGGAGAAAGAGAGAGAGAAAGCAGAGAGAGGGAGAAACAGAGGCAGAGAGTGACACAGAGAGAGAAAGAGGGAGAGAGAGGGGGGCAGAGAGAGAAAGCAGAGAGGGAGAAACAGAGGCAGAGAGAGAGAGATGCACAGAGAGAGAGAGAAGGAGGGAGGGAGGAAGAAAGAGAGGAAGAGAGAGAAATAAAAGCAGAGGGGGGAGAGAGAGAAAGAGGGAGAAACAGAGGCAGAGAGACAGATGCATAGAGAGACACAGATAGAGAAAGAGGGAGGGAGAGAGAGAGAGTGAGAGAAGCAGAGAGAGAGAGGGAGGCAGAGAGATAAAGAGAAGCAGAGAGAGGGAGAAACAGAAAGAGAGAGACAGAGACATCATTTTCACACATGGATTGTCCACCACAGAGTCCAGACCTTAACCCCATTGAGAATCTTTGGGATGAGCTGGAGAAGCTTTGAGCAGCGTCAGACTCGACCAGCATCAATGCAACAGGTGAAACATTAATGCAGCACTGGATGGAAATAAATCTGTGACGGTGCAGAAGTGAAATCGAAACAATGAAACAGCGAATCAAAGCTAAAGACGGAACAACCAAATATTAGAGTGTGTGAGGGTTTTTTTTTGGCCAGTGTAAATTAAGGCACAGCAGTTTTCCTCAATCCCACAAAAGCAGGAGATGAGCTGAGTCTTGGATCGAGCTGTTAACCATAAGAATAGCGTCCAGGAGAGATCAATATATTTCTTCAAACATGCATGGAGGACATCAAATCTCATAAAATCTATGTTTATGATGACGAAACAATCAGTAGTACCTTTTTCGTGACTTAAAAAAAACATAAAACCCATTGAAAACCTTAACGATGAACTGATGCAACATTCACACATTTCCTCGTCACAAGATGAATAAATTGTGTTACTTAAGAATGTTGTTTTTTTGCCAAAGGAAAAAAAACAAACCATCCAAATCATCCATAAACATTTGTGATAAAAGCGAGTTAGACACAGTGAAGGACTTGTTTTCCTGTTTTCTGTCACTAATAACTATCCACGCTGAATATGAATGAACCGTGACTGCGCCATTGAACATCTGACAAAAACAAAGAGATAATGGTATGGACGTGGTTAAGAAATGGGTTAGGAAAACTCGCACGAGACAGCAGTAATATGGTCAAAAATAAAATAAAAATACAAAAAAGCTGAACTACAGGTGCTTTATTTAATGAGAACTGTATTGAAACAGACGTCCACGAGGGATCATTTTGTCCATTTACTCACGTTGTTGGATGAGAATCATGTGCATCTTTGAGCTGTTTCTCAATTATGACTCAATATATTGATGTAGTTGATGATGTTTTGGAAAATCTGTCTTTACCCAGTGTAGATATGTTATATAAGCACCTCTAGAAGTTAAAATGTCAAAATGTCAGCTGTGTTCATGTTTTTTTGTTTTTTTTAATGGTTGTTTTTTTATGGTTGTTTTTTTTATGGTTGTTTTTTTATGGTTGTTTTTTTATGGTTGTTTTTTATGGTTGTTTTTTTTAATGGTTGTTTTTTTATGGTTGTTTTTTATGGTTGTTTTTTATGGTTGTTTTTTTATGGTTGTTTTTTTTAATGGTTGTTTTTTATGGTTGTTTTTTTATGGTTGTTTTTTTAATGGTTGTTTTTTATGGTTGTTTTTTATGGTTGTTTTTTATGGTTGTTTTTTTATGGTTGTTTTTTATGGTTGTTTTTTTTAGGGTTGTTTTTTATGGTTGTTTTTTATGGTTGTTTTTTTAATGGTTGTTTTTTTATGGTTGTTTTTTTATGGTTGTTTTTTATGGTTGTTTTTTTATGGTTGTTTTTTTAATGGTTGTTTTTTATGGTTGTTTTTATGGTTGTTTTTTTATGGTTGTTTTTTATGGTTGTTTTTTATGGTTGTTTTTTTATGGTTGTTTTTTTAATGGTTGTTTTTTATGGTTGTTTTTTATGGTTGTTTTTTATGGTTGTTTTTTTTATGGTTTTTTATGTTTTTTTATGGTTGTTTTTTATGGTTGTTTTTTATGGTTGTTTTTTTAATGGTTGTTTTTTACGGTTGTTTTTTTTAGGGTTGTTTTTTATGGTTGTTTTTTATGGTTGTTTTTTTAATGGTTGTTTTTTTATGGTTGTTTTTTTTAATGGTTGTTTTTTATGGTTGTTTTTTATGGTTGTTTTTTAAGGTTGTTTTTTTTAATAGTTGTTTTTTAATGGGTTTTTTTATGGATGGGTGGTTAATGTAATGTAATGTAATGTAATGTAATCTAATCTAAGTGTACTCCTCATGTAACTAATCCAGAGAGCACTAATTGCATCTAAAGCGTTTTATTGTTCGATAATCAGGAAATGTGCGTTAACGTGCAACTTTTTTCTTAGCTTTACTATCACGCCTAAAGTCCACACTGGTCTGTGATAGTTGTGAAAAGCATTTATAAACTCAGCACAATGAAACTTGGGACCAATGTATCGTCTTGTACATTTGCATATTTATTGCTAAAAGTTTATCTAAAGCAGATTTCTGTCACCAGTCGTACACATAGAAAACACACTGTATCTTGTTGGAGAGTTAGTGCCCAACACTCTGCACAAAAGGAGGATTACACAATGAGAAATGGAGGTGAGGTTCACTGCTGGGGCACGAAGCAACTTGGGGCAAAGAAGAGTGATTACAAGGCAAAGACATGGAGCTCAAGTGTGGGGACTGCGAGGCCACTACGGCAGGATGAAAAGATCCAGGCTGAGAGGAAAGAAAGAGCGTGAGGGCGGGAGGTTAAGGGGGAAAAGGATGGATGTCTGAGAGCAGAACGGGGTACAGCGATAAGACGAGAGGGATTACCAAGCCCCTACCTGCAACTTACAGAAAACTAACACAACAACATCACTGAGAGACTGTGAGACTGTGAGTAAGTCGGACTATGGAGAGGACAGGGGACAGGGGACAGGGGACAGGGGACAGGGGACAGGAGACTCGTGGTGTCAGTCCAGAAAAATCCCAATACATGATCATGGTGTGTTTCCTTTCACTTAGCAAAAGGTTCAAATGGGATAATTTCAGAGACAAAAAAACATTCACATGGTTTAAAAAAGGCAAGGCAAGTTTATCTGTACAGCACAATTTATACACAGAGTCATTCAAAGTGTTTTACAGAATAAGAAAGGCATTAAAATCACAATAAAACAAATCAAGACATAAATAATCATCATAAAATTAACATTAAAGGAGAAAAGTGCAGAATAAAACCCTTTCAGTCGTGTGCACAGCTGAACAGAACTGAGCCTGGATTTAAACGTCAAAATCGAGGCCTGTCTCACATCTTCAGGAAGAAAGTTCCAGGTTTTAGCTGCAGAAAATTGAAACACTGATTCCCCATGTTTAGTCCTGACTCTGGTACCAGCAGGAGGACGGTCCCTGAAGTCCTCCTCATGTGAGATGGTTCATGTGGCTCATGTGGGAGATGTTCTTTGGTGCTGGTCCATGGAGAGACTTGTTCACACAGAGCTGCTTTAAAGTCTCTGAGCCACAGGAGCCAGAGACCTGAGCCACAGGACACATGTGTGAAGTACTTCCTGGTTCTAGTCCTGACCCGAGCAGCAGTGTTTTGGATGTTCTGTTCTGTCTTAAGGCTCGTTTAAGTCTGGTTTTGACAGTTTAGCTTTGATTTTTGACATGTTTTTAGATGGTAAAAAGCTGCAGATGTTAGTGATTAAGTCCATTATTACCTGATTTGAAGGTTTTAGAGCGAGAGTATGGAGGTGATGCTGACACTTTCTCTATGTTTCTGTGGCCAAAGATGATGACTTGAGTCTTTAGCTGGAGAAAGTTGTTTTGGAAAGGAAGAGGAATGCATTATTTTGAGGTTTATACCGGTGTGAGAACTGTAACTCTAACTAGCATGCATTATTTATGTACAACCGCACATGTAGCCCGGCAACAATTTTCATTTTTCATTACAATCACAAAATGGCAGCCACAATTACCACGACAAGAGAATCCATGGTCTCTCTGGCCCTTATTGTACCTCATTACCTTGAACATCCTCTAAAACCCAAAGGTTGTCAGAGTCTAAAGTGAACTATTTTCACTTTGTGGGACCATGGTTTAAGCGGATTTAACAAGTCGGAGCTGAGTGTAACACAGTTTTAACGAACTCCACAAAGTGACATTACTCTGCTGCGTGCCTCGGTGTTCTAGACACTTACACTTTAAAAGAAAGGTTTAAAGCATTTCATTTGTGTTAGAGCTTCCTCTCTGACAGCAATAAGGCGCAAACCATTAAAGTAATTTTGTCGCTATTTAGAAACAAGGTAATTGTGCTACATGTGTTCATAGTAAATGCAATTTGAGGTCAGGAATGGTCAGAACACGTCCGGTGATGGTGTATGGACTTCCAACATACACTGACTGGCCAAAAAAACCCAAAAAACCCCAAAACAAAAAAGGTCTAGACATTTAGAAAGAGGGAGAGAGAGAGAGGGGGGAAGAGAGCTTTGATTACAATAAGCTTCTGCAACGTCACAGATTTATTTCCATCCAGTGTTGCATTAATGTTTCACCTGTTGCATTGATGATGGTCGAGTCTGACGCTGCTCAAAGCTTCTCCAGCTCATCCCAAAGATTCTCACTGGGGTTAAGGTCTGGACTCTGTGGTGGACAATCCATGTGTGAAAATGATGTCTCTGTCTCTCCCTCTCTTTCTGTTTCTCCCTCTTTCTCTCTCTCTCTGCTTTTATTTCTCTCTCTCCCTCCTTCTCTCTCTCTCTCTCTTTGTGCATCTCTCTCTCTGCCTCTGTTTCCCCCCTCTCTGCTTTTATTTCTCTCTTCCTTTCTCTCTCCCCCCTCTCTCTCACTCTTTCTCTCTCTCTGTGTCACTCTCTCTTTCTCCTCCCTCTCTCTCTGCCTCTGTTTCCCCCCTCTCTGCTTTCTCTCTCTCTCCCTGTTTCTCTCTCTCCCCCTCTCTGCTTCTATTTCTCTCTCTTCCTTTCTCTCCCTCTCTCTCTTCCCCTCTCTCTCTCTCCCTCTTTCTCTCTCTCTGTGTCACTCTCTCTGCCTCTGTTTCTCCCTCTCTCTCTCTGCCTCTCTCTTTTTCTCCCCCTCCCTCTCTCTCTGCATCTCTTTCTCTCCCTTCTCCTCCCTCTCCCTCTCTCTCTCTGTGTTCATGCTCCTGATTCTCTCTTTCACAGTTTAATCCTGTTGAATCGTGGCATTTTCATCTTTGAATATTCCCAAAAATCCACTGCTGTAATAACCTGGTCATTCAGTATATTCAGGTGTCAGCTGACCTCATTCTGCTGAACCTCGACCGGACCGACTGCAGCAACACCAACATATTTGCTCAGTTAAATCCCGGTGGAGGCTTTTTTTTTTTTTTTTTTTTGGGTCAGTGTGTTTTATAATTCTGCTGAAAATCATAACTCAGAGAAAGATGAACAGAATTAACGAAACAAACGTGAACGTAAAGTAAAACACAACTCAAACTAAAACTCACCTTTCCGCCTTCAACAGTCAAGATGAATCTAGCTGGAAGATTTCTTTGTTCTAAAAAGTAGAAGTAGTAGTTTGGGGCAACATTGTGTACTATTATTATGTTTTTGGACAAGCTGCTGCATGAGCCAATGTACAAGAAGTGTGACAGATGGAAGAGAGAGGCCATACTTTTTCATTCGTCCCCTATAGTAGTGATGCAGTGATGTGAGTGATAGTCCTATGATACAATGTACAGCAACGTCGAAGCTTCAAAACAGTGCTACATATGACAAATGTGTTGTTTGTTGTAAAGTAGGTCAGCTAACACTTCATTTTTACTTTGAATTGAAGCTGCATAGATCAGTTTTGTCAATAGCGAATACATTCATTTTGGTGTCATTCAGCAAAGTATAGAACAAATATGTATGAATTTAAACCCAAATAAAAGAACAAACCCATGGGGAAGACACTTAACATCAATTATACCATGTGACTGGATATTCCACACGCCAATATTTTAAAAGATGTATTAAAATGACTAAATAACGACGGCAGAAGTGAATATCCGCTACTAGCAATGCCTCTTCATTGTGTCGTTTCTCCAGCATTTTCCACCCCCATGAATACGACCCGGAATCAATAGTTTTCAAAGAATTGCAAAATAAAAACAGGGAGAGGGGGGACAAAAATGAAACTTTATCATGAAGAAAAAATATTACATCAGGGATAAAAGCACTAAAATTCAAAATACGTCTTCTTTCTGAACATTAGCAACCCTTTTAATCCATCTCCTTGTCTGATGTACAGTTGAGTGGCAGAAAGGACCACGCAAATACGTGATCACAACCACAAAAACTCTCATAAACAACGCACAACAACTGGTTAACATGACAAATCAAGGGAGGAGCCGGATAACATGTAAATACTCCATCCACGTGCACTACAGACCTACTCACACACAGCCCCCTAGGCCTCGTTGTAATGATTTCCACGGTCAATAGAAAGGATTTGACTTGAAAGATTAGTGCGCTCCATGTTAGTTGTGTGCTCGGAGGGTGTGTGAGCTGTCACGGCCTGCAGCGCACTGATAAATGATGTGTGCGTATTGGTGTCAATGATTATTTACATCAGTGGCAAACAGTAGGGGACAGGTCTCTATGTGTCCACAAACATGCCTGAGTGATCTGGTAATTATGTTTGTATAGTTTGTATTAAACTTTAATCTCATTATCAACAAATGTGCGTAACTGTGGACGGAAGTTAATTTGGAGTAAACTGTCGTGGGCCTAAAATTGAGCCCTGCGGAACACCAGAAATCTATAAAGTTATTGTTAAAGCCAAATAGCCTGATATTACTGACATATGCCATTTGAAACAGTATGTCAGCTAATGTTACACAGTTTTTATGTTCAAAGGTCAAAATAAATGCACTTCCGTAGCTATAATTTCACTTATACCAAATGTATAAATAGTGGCCAAAGATACACAAAGAAAAAATACACCCTGTGTTTCAATGTATTTATATTTTATTTGCTTTATTTTTAATCTTATTTCATTATAGTATTATCTTATTATTAGTATTATTATTATTTTTTTATTTATTATTATTGCTTTTCTTTCTCTTTAATTTTATCAGTATATTTACCTCTTTCTGTTTGTCTGTTTATTTATTTATTTAATTTTTCTTTTTTTCCCTCTTATTACAGTTTTCTGCTTTCATAAAACAGTGTGTCAAACTCTAATGGCAAAAGTAAAACACGACACCTGTAAAGCCTCAGAAGGCGCCGGGTGATGGAGCCCAGTCCAGGAGCTTGTGCAGCTTCTTGGGGCATCCATGTTTTTCACAGTGACACTGACCTACATATGTAAACAGAAACACGTGTACAATATATACTTCTGTATGTAGTATGTAAACGCTGAGTGTGCGGATGTGTGTGTATATGCTACATGTGTGTGTGTATATGCTACATGTGTGTGTGTATATGCTACATGTGTGTGTGTATATGCTACATGTGTGTGTGTATATGCTACATGTGTGTGTGTATATGCTACATGTGTGTGTGTATATGCTACATGTGTGTGTGAATGTGCTACATGTGTTTGTATGCTACATGTGTGTGTGTATATGCTACATGTGTGTGTGTATATGCTACATGTGTGTGTGAATGTGCTACATGTATGTGTGAATGTGCTACATGTGTGTGTGAATGTGCTACATGTATGTGTGAATGTGCTACATGTGTGTGTGAATGTGCTACATGTATGTGTGAATGTGCTACATGTGTGTGTGAATGTGCCTTACATGATGTTGATCATTGTGAAAAATAAAATTGAACTGAATTATAAATTGACATGATTATGTCTGTTTTTGCTTGGTAGTGTAATAAGAAGTTTATGCTATTCATAATTATGTTAATATCAAGATATTAGCAGAACAAAGTGGTCCAATTAGGTCAAAGAAATGTGGACCTAAATAAGAGCCCTGTGGTGCGCCAAACAATCAATAAAGTTATAAGCCTAATGCAGACATAGACAATCTACGGCCCGGGGACCACACTTTGGGCTTATTAATCCCGTCCACTGAACGTGACCAAATTATATTAAAATAGGTAAAGGGTAAATGTTGTTCAAAGTGTTTCTGCTGTTTATTTAACTGAGAATTAATAAATTGCTTCATGTTACAGGCCAAATCACTAATGTAATATAAACATATATATATATATATATAAACATATATATATATATATATATACATATATATATATATATATATATATATATATATATATATATATATATATATATATATATATATATATATATATATATATATATATATATATATATATATCCTGGCTCGGCCCCTTTTAGAACTCATTGTCCCCGCTGTGTGGAAAAGTATGACCACAACCTGGTCTAATCTGTTACATCAGGGCATCTACCATTGTGTTACTGAATAATTTTATAATATTATCATAAGGTTCCACATTATAGAGTTTAGTTCATGTTACACTGGAGAGTTTTCATACACCATGACTATTGTGCACCACAGATCAATATTTGTAGCTAATTTATAGCTGCATCAAATCGTTTATGTCCAAAACATTACACTGAGCTCTTACTTTGACGCCTGACCTCAAAATGTATTGATCTAGAACCACAGACACTTTCAGCCACACACCACACACGCCAAGAGGAGCTTTACGAACCATCTATTTAGATCAGATGCCTATGAGCACATACCTACAGTCAATACACTGTCAACACATCAATTTCACAGAAAGAAGATGAAAAAAAGTGTATTTCACCAAGCGTATTCATTTATTTCAGTTTTACTTGTAATTTTCCTGAGCCCCATACATCATGCTAGTCACCTTCAGCTTTAGCCAATCAGAAAACAGTTGACACGAGCGATGCATCCAATCACGCGGTGCAGAATCAGGGTCACGTTATGGGAGCACCGCAGTGCCGAGTGCGTATCATAGGAGAGTGTGTGTGCTAGCAATAGTGCTGCTGGCGTGGTTTATCCAATCACTTACCATCAGTGTTCCTGTCAGTCTGCCAAGAACTCCCCTCCTCGTCGCGGTGCCATTGTCTTTTACGCAGACAAAGACACGCACATACTACACACACACAGGCCCAGTCTCTGCTCTGAACCCAGGGAAGATTTACAGAGAACGCGTGATCACACAAGTGTAGAGAAATCCGTCGATATATTTGCTCGGATTCGTGTGTAAATCTCTTTATAAAGGCGTGTATTGTGTTGTGGGAGGCCGCACACGTAACGCTCCCATAGGAAAATCTCAAAATTCACACAAACGTAAGCTAACGTAATTATATTTACAGTGTCACTTGTGTGTAAATTTCAACTTTGGAAGGAATTTTCAGTGTTAATGACATAGTTAGAGGAGTTATGTTGTAGAAATCATCGCTACTTTTTGTATTTTTGTACCGTTCTTGTCCGCTTTTTCGACTTCGACTGATGCTTAACTGAGGTGAAACTATTTATCACATGTACTATCCCGCCAAACGAAGGTAATAATAAGAAAAAAACATGAAAATCTGTCATACGTAGGGCTGTCATGATAGCATACTTTGAAGTTTGATATATTGCTAAAGACGATAAATGATAATATTGAAACTAATAAAAACAAAAAACTATTCTAAATCTACAATATCGCCACAAAACCATGAGCTGCAGTCAAATAAGTAGCAGAATGAAACAGTTTAGTACCATATTTTCTGGAGTAAAAGCTAAAAAAAATTATAATAATGAAGAAAAAAACATATATTTCACGTATAAGTCGCACCCCGGCCAAACTATTAAAAAAGTGCAACTTCTGTAATGAGTCACAGAAGTTATTAACTCAATCTTTTACGGCTTAAATCTTATCATCTAACCAAAAATGTACCAGTAGTGCAAAGAAAATGTGCAGAGGATAAATACTGACCCCAAAGAATTACTGTTCCAGGTTTATATGCAGTTGTCCTTCATTGTATCACAGATTTTTTTTATTTATTTACATAAACGTTGGATCGCAGTGTGACTCTGAAGTGCTGTACGTTTGCGATTTGTTTCCTCCCCGACAAAACCCACAATGTCGATGAAACGTTCTGCACCGACAAAGACGCCTACGAAGGTTTGAACTTTGAGAGAGTTTAAACGAGAGAGAAATGTGAGAAAATGTTAACGCCTGTGTGAGAAAAGTGTATAAAGTGTGTGGTGAGGGGTTTTACAGACAAAAACAGAGAGAATAATTGTAAAAAATAAAGCGAATTTCGTCTATTGCGGGTTATTTTTAGCACGTACGCCCCGGGATAAATGAGGGATCACTACATAACATTAGAACATCCCTCTTATAAACTTTCTTCCCCTATTCCAGCATGAATCCCACGGTAATATTGTGCAAGTGCTTTCACGATAATCACTATATCGACGTGTTTTTTGAGATCTTTTGTACTTTTTCTTGCACTACTGGGACATTTTTGGTTATTTTTTGGCTGTATGATCAGATTTAAGCCATAAAAGGTTGAATTAAAGTGTGTGGTGAGGGGTTTTACAGCAGCAAAACAGATAGAACTGTAAAAAATAAAGCTGATACTTCACGGATTTCGTCTGTTGCGGGTTATTTTTAGAACGTAACCCCCGTGATAAACGAAGGTCTACAGTATTGAACAATAAGTCGATATAATAATAATCACCGTGACAGGTTTAGTCGTATGATCTGCCATTTTAAAAGTCTTTCTTAAAAGCTTCCTGATTTGGAAAAGTCAGTTCTACTTATTGCATTACATTTGTGCATCTAGTAGAATTAAAAAAAAACAAGTTCTGAAAAATATTCCTGACAAAAAGTTCAGAATTACTTTTACTGCGTTTGTAAATGAATGTGTCTGACTGGCGAGGTTATTAGTACAGGCTGCTACTGCGTTGTACATATATTCTGTTGCAAACGCTTCAGCGAAATTGATTTCAATTAGCAAAATTAATTACCAACATTCCACGCAATTAGTTTCAACAGTACGTAAAATCGATTCTTTTCAATCCCTTCATTACATCCCATTATTTGCGTAACCTTCGCTTTTTTTTTGCTCGTTATTTGAACAGATTTGAGGAGTTTTAAGCGCCGACAATAACAAATAAAAGTGTAAAAATCATATTGTTACGCGGCATTCGAATCCCTAATGATATTAATCGAGCCTAAACTGAGCCTAGATGACCTTAATGTTATTTCACACATAATTCCTAACACAGCCCATTATTACGATGTGATTGTACGTCTCAATTCCATTAACACGATAAGAGTGTTGTAATGAAGCGATTGCCCTGAATGCTCGCACAGTGCCACTTCAATCACGCAGCTAATTGATTTTAAACGGCACCTTATTGAATTAGCCCCGTGATTGTTGTCGTTGTCAAAATATCATGTGTATTTGGCGTGCTGGTTTAGTGGCGCACGGTAGAATTACAAGGGTTGATGCAAACTCCAGTGTTCTTGGCAGCTTTTCCTCAGAGCTCGGCGCAGAGGCCTGGAGGCATGTAGTGGTGTGAGCGGAGGAAGCGTTTATGGATGAAAGTGAGTAGTTGATTATGTGTGGGGGCTCGCTGCAGGGCTGGGACGAGTGGACCCGTAAATAGGACACAAAGGAGAACACATGTGCGGCTCGCTGCTTTGGGGGATGTGTACACGATTCTGAAATATTCTCTGGCTTCGTTTTGGTTTTGTTTTTTAATCTTTTACGGGGATTTTTCAGCCCGTGCTACAAAACTACACTGATGCAATTTGTCGTCAGCTAAAATGTTTTTGTCATGGTTTGTTAGTGTCGTAATTTTGCTGACTAAAACTGTATAAAAATGACATAACAAAGTAATCAAAACTATGATGAAATGTAGATATTTCCACTGGTTCAACTAAAGGACAAAACCCCGAGCCATAAACAAAGTGATGTGGTCTACTCTATTCAGTGTAGTGAAGAGAGCAGTGAGCGTTATACAAGAGAAACTAAACAGATACTTCATAAGAGGATGTACCAACACCGTCGAGAGAGCTGCTCAGGACCACAGTCTGCTGTTCATCTACATCTCAAAGACACTAATCTCTCCTTTGAAGACAGTGAGGTTCAGATCTGAGTCAGAGAAAAGAAATGGTCTGAGAGGAGAGTTAAAGAAGATATTTTTGTTAGGAAAGAACAGGAATGGAGGCCTCAGACATCATCCTTCCCCCATCTATAACTCCATCCTCAGACCCAAAGCAAACAAAGGAAACACAGAGAACAATAAAGCGAGCCAGGATGTCAACAAGTGTGGAAGCATCCATTAACCCTGGAGAATCCAAGAACCCTTTTCTTCTTTGGAAAATTATGAACAATGCATTAAATTACTGCTATAAGTTCACTGAACACTGAAATGTCCACTTTTTTAGTTTTAACCCTTTATTCCCTAATTTAGGATCAGGGCAAAATTTATTTTAGAATATAAAACGTACTTCTAGACATTCTGCAAGCCATTACTAAAAAAGATGAACAAAAAACCCACAATTTTACCAACCGCTGGTTTGCTGAACCATCTTGTCACTACCACTCTGGCTCATTAGTTCAATATTCATCTACTAGGTGTCTCTATGCAGGGGCCAGAAGTGGCACTCTTGGCTTTTGAAGTTAAAAATGACTTTTTTTTTTTTTTTTCTTTTTCATTTTGTGTAGCAGCAATTAACTGCGGCCAAATTTGACCCCGTGGGTTCTCCAGGGTTAAGAGTTGAACGAATATGCAAAGTATGGCTCAGGCACAGTGCACGCTTAGTGTAGCTCAAAAGACCAAGCCTACAAACAGAAACTGTAAACTTCTGTATAGCTGTTTGCAGTTTCAGTGTCGTTAGCTCCTCCCCTCAGACAGATATAAGGCAGTGTCCAGCAGTAATCTGACCAGAACTGAAGAAGCGGCTTGGAGAAGCAGCGAAACGTCTTCACTCCTACAACGTTTTGTCTTTTCTTTTTGGCTTTTACTATTTCCACTGACTAAAAGTACTGATATTTAAATACTTTAATAACTAAAAATAACTGAATGAAATGAAACGAGTTCACTTTTCAGTCGATAACTGTTCTAAATACCTTATAAAACCATCTTCTTATTCTGACCAGTCTCACAGTTCAACACATCTGTCATCTGTAAATTGTCGCCTTCTCGTCTAAATGTCCGACAATGGAACATTCATTCATCCATGGAGACGGACAAGAAAAGTTACACAGTGCACATTTCACTCAAGTCAGTAAAGTTGAGCAGAGTCAATTTGTTTTAAAGTAGATTAAGGCTAAGGTACACTTTATTGTCCCTGTAGAGAAATCGAAAGTATATAAAGTATTTAAATTAGATCTTTGGGACCAAGAGGAGAGTTTGGTTTGAGGGGCCAGTCCATGCCCCATGACAAAAAAGGTCATTAACATTTCAAATCAATCCTAAATTTGATTGGTTTAGTGCAGAAACGTGGGCTTTTCTGGGAATACCTGATCCCGGCAGTTGAGTCCACTTAATAAAAAACATAAAAATTGAATTGCAGTAGAGAGACGAGGTAAAAGCAGCGGAGACAGGCACTCAGAACAATACGATCTGAGTGCTCCGAACACCAGGATTCCTATTAAAATATTCAAAAAGACTTCAACAAGGTGAATTTCCAGTAGCCCTCAACGTGCACTTTTGAACCTGTCCAGACTGCTGCACATTCATATCCGTTTGGCGATTCGTGCGGCCGCCGGGAGCCGTGTTCTCGCGGCGTCACTTCCAAAACACTTCATGGACTCGTGACAGCTCGAAAAGGCCCACTGGTCCGCGACACGTTCATTTGCTTTTCTGTCTTTGAGAGAGTTATTAAATTTGGACAAGTTCTCTCAGTCAAGTCTTCGAACAGCCTGGAAATAAATTATACTACGATATTCCGGAAGGACTAAAACCAGAATTCTAGTGACATAAAGTAAATTAGCTGCAGGAGACAAAGACGATGACAAAAACTGGAGAGTAAAACGAGTATCTTTGCCGCTGGAATAAAAGCGTGTTCTGACCTTACGGCTCAACTAGAGATTGACGCGGTCGACTTCCACACGTCGTCGTCTCACGTTTGTCCGGTGTTTTCTGTCTTAATGTCCTAAATCGACAGTTTTGGCTCGTATTTGAGTGAATATCGTGTGTTTAGGTCTAGAAATGATTGAGTTTGTCGTTTCTGCCCCGTTTTGTTCACAGTCGAAGATGTAAACATTATCACACGAGGCAAAAAACACAGTTATCCCATACAGTATGTCCCAAAGTATGGCATTAAATGTATTTCTGAGGAGATGATCATGTGTAAACAGGTCAAGTTACACGTCAGGTCTGTGGAGAGAAACCTCACTCAATGTAAAAAAAAAAAAAAGAAAAAACAAAACAGGTTTGTATTTTTGGTATTTTTGGGCAATAAAAAAATATTGTAATGGAATAAATGTCATACTGTGGAACATGCAAAGCAAATTTTTGAGATTTTTTTCAGATGAAATCATAATGTTCTATAGGTCAGGAATGATTAGTACAGTTGTCCCTCGCGATATCACGGTTCACCTTTCATGGCCTTGCTGTTTCGCTGATTTTTTTGTGTGTAATTTTGCATGTTTTTTTTTTGTTTTTTGTTTTTTACAGCGTATTGTGTCCTGCGTCCTGATTGGCTGTTGGACTGTAGACCATTGTGTCGTGCGTCCTGATTGGCTGTTGGACTGTAGACCATTGTGTCCTGCATCCTGATTGGCTGTTGGACTGTAGACCATTGTCCATCAGTCTCCTCCGTGCCGTGTCTCCTGTCCAGTACAGAATGTGTTCAGACACAATTTACATAAACGTTGGATCTCAGTGTGACTCTGAAGTGCTGAACGTTTGCAATTTGTTTTCTCCCCGACAAAACCCACAATGTCGATGAAACGTTCTGCACCGACAAAGACGCCTACGAAGGTTTGAACTTTGAGAGAGTTTAAACGAGAGAGAAATGTGAGAAAATGTTAACGCCTGTGTGAGAAAAGTGTATAAAGTGTGTGGTGAGGGGTTTTACAGACAAAAACATAGAGAATAAAGTTCTGCACCGACAAAGGCTCCTGCGGTCGCTCCCAAAAGGTCGAGGAAAATGCTAACCGTCGCAGAAAAAGTTGGACTTCTGGACACGCTGAGGGAAGGTAGAAGGTAGAAGTTCCTCGGCTGTAGGGGGCGCCATTACAGAATAAATGAATCTTCGGTTTGTCACATAAAGAAGGAAGAAAATAGCTTGGTTTCATTCTATAATACTGATCTTATTTTTAAAAATCTACGAAGGTTTGAACTTTGAGAGAGTTTAAACGAGAGAAAAATGTGAGAAAATGTTAACGTCTGTGTGAGAAAAGTGTATAAAGTGTGTGGTGAGGGGGTTTTACAGACAAAAACATAGAGAATAACGGTAAAAAATAAAGGTGATACTGATACCGCGATAAACGAGGGACCAGTGTGTTGTTAAAACGCAGATTTGTGTTTTTTGTTGTAATACAGTGAGTTCTTTGAGCCCGACAACAACAGAAATGATCAGGTTCAACATTTATCAATTTATTATTTGGATTTTGGAAAGTACGAAGTTATCAAGGGAAATACTGGCTCTTCCCCTTCATCTGGGACTAATACAGCATCACATTTTAAATCTGAAAACCACCCGTATCATCTCCATGAAGACAAACATCTCCATGAAGACTCTACATGAGCAAAGTTACATCATGCAGCTTTAATTACCGACTCCATAATTGCAGGTCTAGTCTCGAAAGGTCAGACATTTTAACACATTCAGAACAAATATTATCTCATGCCACGGTGCACGATTTAATCCGATGAGACAAAGAGGTGGACAGAAGTGCTGGTTTCTGTGTTTGGGGGAGATGTATAACCATGGCGACAGATGTGGGGGCCATATTGTTGTCGCACATTCACCCGGCGCAGTCAAAGCTCCATGTAGCGGTGATGCATCTTTTCTTTACCCACTCCTCCCTCTACTCATTTGTCATCAATTACCCCCGATCACACCGCCTTCTGCTCCTCGGGCCCAATCATTCTTTATTTTGTCAATGGTGCAGAAAAAAGTGCGTCGGCAATTACGGCTGTGCGAATAATAAGCGAGTATATCTTGTATTCTCGGCGCTATTTCGTCAGACAATTGGACATAAATCGGGTTTCATCACTAAATTGATCGTGTACTTCCATTGTGCCCATTGCTAAGACATTTCCTTACCGTCCTACCTCCCATTTTATGTCAAAAAACTAAGAAAATAGAAGCTGACTTGTATTTATTTATCTATTTGAGACGTATGTAGAATAGTACTGCACTGTCATCATCATCTAACATTTTAAAGAGAAAGTATCACGTATAATCTTTTATTTATTTATTTATTTTTAGCTTTCTACCATGTTTAAAATGTCGTCCGTGCACGTTCCAGTATTTTAGCAATCGCTCCTGGGCCATAAATATAAATATATGAGTCCATAAATACATAAATACATGATACAAAGCCGTTCAGAGCGACTTAAACCTGATGCAAAAGTGCAGTAGTTTCATTAGAGGGGCGTATGTTCTGAAGGGGGAGTGACTTAACGCGGAGAGTAAAGGGACGGAAGGCTCAGAGCGTTAAAAACAAAAGAGAATATAGCGATTTCAAAACAATAAAAGGTGACATAATGATATAAATATGTTATGTATTAGCAGGTAATACCACATAGAAGTAAAAAAAACTCTCTTTAAATTTCAAAATCAACACCACTGACAGTAAATTGAGATAAGGGACAGTGCAGAATGCGGAACTTTCACCCCAGCTCCTTTATTTGCAGCAACGTTTTTAAAAACAATAACTATGGAAACATGTCCTGGGACAATTCAGCATCAAGTCCATTTTGATACAGTAATATATGTGGAATATTAATATTAAAAATGTCAGATAATGCAGTGATTTTTATGTATTTATTTATTAATCTATTTATTTATTCATTCATTTGTTTATTTATTTATCTATTTATTTTTTCTTCTATTTTTTCATTTATTCATCTATTTATTTATTTATTCATTTATTTATCTATTTATTCATTTATTCATCTATTTATTTATTCATTCATTTATTTATTTATTTATTTATTTATCTATTTATTTATTTATTCATCTATGTATTCATTTATTCATTCATCTATTTATTCATCTATTTATTTATTCATTTATTTATCTGTTTATTTATTTATTCATTCGTCTATTTATTCATTTATTCATCTATTTATTTATTTATTCATTTATTTATTGTCCAAAGAAACATGTCCAAACATTTCTCACTGCGGTGGCCCCAGAGCAGCACCAGCATCTTCAAGGTTCAACACTTACATTTCATTTTTTGCACATAAACAAATCTAAATAAATAATTTCATGCATGCGTCTTCATTTTCATGTTTGCAAAATTACTCAACAGATTGTTATTTATTCCCGAGGTGGATCAGGTTTTGAGAGTAGCCTGTGTTAGGTCTTTAGTCTGCTGTTCTTTAAAGCTCTTAATACTTAAACTCATATATTTTTTAAGTGTTTTATGATTAGACGCCAACTGTGAGCGGCCGTGTGATCAGCCACAAGAGCGGCTTGGACAAAATTGTGTATTTCCATGTATTTTTTTTTACATTTCTACTCATTTTGTCGCCTGTCAAATCCACAATGAAATGTTTTTGTATTTTTTCTACAGATTGATGTCAGTCTGGTCTCGTCTGTTGCGTCTCACGGCTGGTCAAACGTTCTTTTTTTTTTTTTCAGTGGCACATGAAAAAGGAAGGAGTTCACTGGTCATCCATGATTTACAAATAAAATCTAATTCATCTCACCTCAGATTAACAGAAGTCGGTGTTTCGCTCATTGATTCTGCAGAAATTGGTGATGTTTTTCAACCCTTTGTGATATTTTTTATCATTTTCCTTTATTATTTCGATACTGTGCGTCCCTGATTGGCTCATCCACCTGTCAATCACAAACAGGGAGATTCTCAGAGACCAGACTCACATCTTCGTAAAGTATTAACCAAGTGTGTGCGCGCTGGTATTTTTAATCTCCGTAGCTCCTTCCGCGTAAACAGAGAACACAATTGACTTAAATCTGGTGGTTATTATTCGCGGAGCATGAATATTACATCGTACGCTCGCTCAGATCAAAACAGCAGCCGTAGTACTGGAGTCATTTACGGGGGCCGCCTAAACGAGCGCGATGATAAAGCGCGTGTATCCTCAAAGTCACTGCTGCTCGGAATAATGCCCGAGGATGCATTTAGACATCCTGAGTGCCGCCCCCATACATCACTGTAATGGCCTGTTTAAGTCGAGCGCCGCGCGAGTGTCTACGCGGGGCTATCGACGGGGCTAATCATTCCGCTACGTGCTAATACGCGCACATATAGATACGTATTTGCGCGGATTCCTCATTAATTTCAATCTACAGCGCGGCTCAGATGTTCCGACGGCACAATATTGACATTTGGGAGACACAGTGGCAGATCTGTAAACACAAACTGCTCGGCGCTTTGCCTTTTTAACGGATATGTGTCGTTCGTCGGTGGAATAAGAGAGAAAAGAGCGAAATGTGGACGCGCTAACTGGAAATAAGCTTGTATTTAAGAGTTTTACATGCGTTTAAAGGCGCAATGTGCATTTAATCGCTGGTGTTGTTATTCTTAAATATATATATTGAAATAAACGTGCATTGTTACCGGGTGTGGGGTCGCCTCTTCGCGGATCTGACCTGTAGCTCGGCCTGGGGGTGTCACCTGTTTTTTTCTCCATGGAGATAGATCGTCATGACAAAAACATATCCACAGAGACAAATATTTCAGCGGAGAAGTTGTGTAACGCAGTGCAACTTTAGGAAGATGCGTAGTGCAAATAAGTGTAGGTCAGGTCTGTGGAGAAGCGACCCTGCTCACTTTATACACTGCATTTTTAAGAAATAAGAAAAAAACGCAATAAATACAAGATAGATAAGTTTCACGGAGACAAGCAGATGGCACCATGTTTAATTAATGAATAAAAGGTCATGGCCGGCTCAAGCTCTACGCAAACTAAGCAGCTGCTGAGGGCCCCGAGGCCACCAGAGGGCCCCCAAGAGCCCATACATTTATATTAAAAACAGAGATTGGAACGTTTTTTTGTAAACTAAACAGCGCTCAGGTGTTTATACTAGTTTAAATATTGCTGTAAAATGATGCGATGTATTTTATTTCCCGTAGCTAACTATGCGCCGCCTACGTTTGTTTTCGGTCGGGCGTCGGTGTGGACAGCTACACGTTTACACCGGAGTGAAGGACCCCTTTCCCTCGAGGTGGTAATGCAAGGCGAGTTTATTTGTACAGCACAATTTGTACACAAGGTAATTCAAAGTGCTTTACAGAATAAGAAAGACGTTAAAATCACACAAATCAAAACATAAATAATCACAAATAATCGTCATTAAAACAGAAGAATGAGGAATAAAAACCCAAGGTGACACATTTATAAATATAAGACCAATTTAGTCAAGTGGAACACATTAAAATGAACCAAAAAATTAAGAAAAAAATGTTCAGAATTTAAACATTTCTCTGGCGGAGGGCCAGATGTGACTGTGCAGCAGAGTAAATGTCACTAAATGTAACTGAATGTCATGTAAAATAAATGTAATTACTTTTTAACTTGTTACATAACGGTTTCTGTGATAAACTGACATTTTTAAAAGCCTTTTAATTATTGGACAATTTGTTATTTTTCTTGCAGACTAACTTTTGCACACTTAGCTCCGTGTCCATGCCAACAATTTTCCTCTTCATGAACATTTTGTGATGATTATTTGCAAATATTTCTCAGTTCCACTTGCTCATTAGTTTATTGTCAGTGCAAACATTAAAGCAGTATAGACTAATTTTAAAATGACAGTCATGCCTTTTAATTTATCTTCTCGCGGGCCACATAAAATGACGTGGCGGGCCGCATTTGGCTCCCGGGCCTTGACTTTGACACATGTGCTTTAAATGATGCGTAAAAAATCTGGAAAAATGTTCAAATGACACAAAGATTAAAAAAAAAAACAAAATCACTGTAAATACATGACTCAAGCAGCAGTAAAAATGTGTAAAACTTCTCCAAGAAACACGTCTGCGCTGAACAGACGAAGAACAGACCAGACACTGTTTCTAAATCCACTGTATATATTTAAAAAAATGACACGAATACAACGTCTCATCAGGCCATTTGTTTATTGTTCAGACTTTGATTCATGGCGCCGCGTGAGGCTGAGGTGGCGATCGGCCTCTGTCAGACTCCAGATGTTTGCAGACGTGTTCGCTCCTGTTTACTCTGCTAGAAAATGTTGTTAATTACATTTGAGACAAAGCAACGACGAGTGATAAATTAGGATATTAAATTGTCGTATCAGTAGAAAGTTGTTAGCGTCTCAAAAACTTACAACAGAAAATAGTTTAAATGATCTTATATATATTTGTAAGAGGTTTGTAGAGACTTGTGCAAATAGTTATTCAATACCGTTCACATATTTTTGACATATTAAAAAGTTTACTTAACAATAAATACTTCAACAAGGTCAGGAATCAAACCATTGGGCAAGACACTTAACCCACATTGTCCACTCCAGTCTGAATTTTGTTATTAAAGCCTCTGCGTTTGACCCATCCTTCGTTTTTTTTTTTTCTTGAGCGAGGATCCAGGTCGAGGATTAGAAAACTAGATGTGGGTGTGGTCACTGATGGATGGGAGTGATTGACAGGTGGATAAGCCAATCAGGGACGTGCATCGTTTGTCTGTAGCAAAACAAATGTGGCTGTTTATGCGAGAAAAAGAGGGAAAAAAATATCACAAGAGACTGAAAAACTTTGCAGATTTCTGGCGACTCAATGGGCGAAGCACTAAACTTGGTTAAGGTGAAAGAAGTTTGATTTTGTTCATGTCTGACCAACGGGATCCTTTGTTTCACACGCGTCACAAACATAAACTAAAGTGACTGCACGGATCTGTCTGGAACATTCATCATGACAAACTTTGAGCGTGTTCTGGATTTGTTCCAAGTCGATTGGTGAAAAATCGATTAAGTGTTTTGGGAGTTGGACACGATGATGGTGCCTGGGAGGAGTTGAATAAAAACGATGAAAAAACAAATCAAGAAAAATGATTAATATTGAAAATCTGTGAGCATGTTCTGGTCCGATCTGACGGTGGTGATTGGCTAAAGGTCTTGGTCAGACTGGAGTAATAAAGAAAAAACTGATTCATATTCAAAAATTCAATTAATCGCAAAGGAAATCTCAGTTTCTACACGTCTCCAAAGTCGACTGCTGCTCTCTGACAGTGTCATTGATGGAGTTTGCATTTGAAGAGTTGGCCACATGGTGATGTGCAAACAGGCAGTGGGAGGAGTGGCATGAAAAAAATAAAATAAAAATAAAAATAAATAAATTAATTAATTAAAATTAAAAATAAACAAAACAAAGAGTCATCATGAGGAAAATTGTTTAAATTGACAGTTCTGACCCAAAAAAAATAAATAATAATAATAATAATAATAATAAAAAATAAATAAAATAACAACAACAACAACAATAAAACATATAATAATAATAATAATAATAATAATAATAATAATAATAATAATAATAATAATAATAATAATAATAATAATAATAATAATAATAATAATAATTTTTAAAAATCCATCATGAAGAAACATTTTCTGAATTTGTCCAAAGTGTCCTGGCTTAATTGGTCAAAAAACAGAAAAAAAGAAAAGAATATAATAATAACAACAACAACAACAACAATGAATAATAATGATAATAATGAAAACCACCATAAAGGAAAAACTATCAACATTTTCTGAAAGTGTCTGAAGTCGACTGGTGTCTCCAAAAACAGTGATTGATTGAGTTTGGAACATTTGGAAAGTTAGCCATCTGGGAATGTGCTTAAAAAAAAAAAAAAAAAAAAAAGATCCATCATGAAGAAATACTGAACATTTTCTCAATTTGTCCAAACTCCCATAGTTTAATCTGACAGTTCTGACCATTTCAGTCGCTAAAAACTGAAAAAAGAAAACAATAATAATAACAACAACAACTATGAATAATAATAATAATAATAATAATAATAATAATAATAAGGAAAACTAATTCATATTCAAAATCCACCATGAAGAAAAAACTATGAACATTTCCGTACGCGTCCAAACCGACCGCCGCTCTCCGACAGCAGTGATTGATTGAGTTAGCGTTTGGGGAGTTAGCCACCTGAGCTGGCGGCGCGCTAACGGGCTCGGGGAAGGACTGGCAGCCACCTGAGCCACGCCGAGGGTGAGAGGGTCTACATTTGGACAGGACCGTTCGGGTGTCCAGATGACCCCCCGTGAAGCCGGATAATGGAGCGTGTCCCGGCTAAATGTCCCCTGCCATCGATTCCGAGCTGGTCCAGAGACTTCCAACAAAGCGCAGGGAATGATGGAATAAGATGGACTCAGGGGGTTACAGGGCGACGGAGGGAGGGGGCGCAGAGTTCGCTTTACTTATACACATTAGTTTAACTCATTTACACTTCAGAACCGCGATTCCTGCATCGTTTTTGTTGATATCGGACACTTTTCCCCGTATAGAACATTAGCACTGCTATATTTTAAGCTTCCCAGTTTGTGTTTGCCCATGTGTCATTCCCAGATTGTCCTCAGCGCTTCAGATTTGTCATTTTGAACAGACTGCAATGGAAATAGACGAGCAGTTCGGCTACAACATATGGCAGAGTTTGTGCGTTAAACGTGTGTGGATGAAACCAAACACAACTATGAAAAAACAACGTTATAACAAAGATAACACGCTGATTGTTTATGGGAATAACTGGGAAAATCTGGAATCATTTACATTTAAGAGTCTGAGTTGGAATCTTCGGCGTCACTCGATAAACTCGGGAAAACTGTAAAACGCACAGTGACTGAAAAATGTTGTTTTTTGTGAGAAATGTAATTGTTTTTATAATGTAATATTTTGTGGGTTTCCGTATTGTGTTGATTGTGTTAGCGTTGCCAGGTCTCTCCCGTAAAAGGGATTCTGAATCTCAATGGAGTTTCCTGGTTAAATAAAACAATAAAGTACAGAATATGTTGCCAGGATGTCTACGAGTAAAAAAAAGATCGCTTAAAGAAAAATGTTTGGAAGACGTTTTCTAGTTTTTGATTAAAAACATTGAACATTTTAAAATCCTGCCGTGTTAACCTAATAATAACCATAGTTTTAGTATTAATTATAGACTGTTTATGTAAATGGCATTGCTAACGTGCTAGCCACCGCGGTCCAAACAGGAAGTGATCATGGCCGCACTTCTGGCTCCAATTCACTTTCCGTTGAAAAACTGTGTCCTCTCTCTCTGTACCTGCTGCTGTCCGACTCGTAAATGTTCGTATTAACCCGCTCTACATGATACTTCTGTTTTTTATTTTTTATTTTTTTCACTATCGTTTCTGTAAATCAAAATATAAACATTAATAACAGACAAATCAGGCGCCTTCTTTCCCCGTGGTGACTAGCGTTAGCAACAGGTTTGATTGACAGCGTCGCTATGCGCCCGCTCCCTGCTAAACCAGTGGTGCAGGCGGGAAGGGGCGTTACCTTCAACACCCTCGCTCCTGATTGGCTCTTTGGTTGCTATGATACTCACGGGCGAAATTCCACATATGGAGCTCCGAATTTGCCGCTGTAACTCGATGAGATTCATTTGACCGAAGCTGAACGCTGTAACGGACGTCGCGCTCACTTAGTCCACCTCTTTTTCTATATCTACGGCACGTGTCAAACTCAAGGCCCATGGGCGAAATATGGCCCGCCACGTCATTTTATATGGCCCGTGACAACGTAAATTAAAACGTCTGACTGTCTTAAAATATCAGTTTATCAGGAGAGACACATTTACACAGATGTTTTTTCATATCTGTGCAAATCC
This sequence comes from Periophthalmus magnuspinnatus, assembly GCF_009829125.3. Lineage (NCBI taxonomy): Eukaryota > Metazoa > Chordata > Actinopteri > Gobiiformes > Gobiidae > Periophthalmus > Periophthalmus magnuspinnatus. Next base: position 3,451,114 of record NC_047133.1, read on the forward strand.
ATATGTAATATTTGCAACTTGAATCAATAATAAATGTAGAAAAGGTTAATTAACAAGACTAAAAAGTAGTTGCATTTATTTTAGATTACATTTAGTTACATTTATCTTTGAGAGCAACCATTTTGTTGACGTGGCCCTGTGTAAAAATGAGTTTGACATGTCTGGTCTATGGTATAAATGTAATTCCAGACATAAATGTTCGTTTAATTAAAGTACGTTCTCTTTAATCCCAACGCCAATGCAAAAAAAAAAGTATTTCAAACTACCAAGTGAATTCATTTGCGCTTAATCTTTCAAATTGCATCACCGATATGAATTAGTTAGACGTCTACAGACACAAAAACTCACTACTTAACCAGACTGAGATTCTTTAATTCTTAACAATCGCAGCCAAACCAGACAGCTCCGTTTTCACCTCTTTCCATCCGTCTCTTCTTTCCATTTTCCTCTTCGCTAAATCCAACGCACCCCTTCTCTCCGGTCTCTCTCCCAAGACGCCCACTTCACCTTAGTGCTCTTATCCCCATCGTGCACTTTGCTAACGTCTGGCACTTTGCTTCTCTCTCTCTCTCCCTCTCTATCCCTTATCCCCTCTTCCTCTCCGTCCTCCTTCGCTCCTCTCATCCTCGGCTCGTTTCTGCTTTTCTCTCTCCAGCTCTGCGTGACCTAGTTCTTCGCCGCAGCCAACACAGACATCTGGGCCCGAGCTCACGTGCCAGAGGAGGCATGGCACCCCCGCTGAGGAGAAGAGAAGATGGGGCGATGGAGGGATGCGGAGGACAGATATAGAGGGGTGAAAGAGAGGTGATAGGGAGAGATAAGAGCAGAGATTGTTTTTGAAGTATTGCAGGTGTAGTTGTAGATTCTTTTTTAGCTCTAATGTATTTATGTTGATTTTCAGACACGTCACAAACTGTTTTTTGCTCGATAGAAACGATAGATTTTTACTTTCACTTTAACATCGCAGTCCAAAACCCTGAAACATGAGCTTGTGGTGGAGGAAGTGGAGTTTTTTTTCATTGCTGCCGATCGAAACGAGTGAATTTATGTCCAAACTGTAAATCTTTTTTTTTTTTTTGGGGGATCAAATTTTTATTGTTTACATAATAACAACAAAAACACAATACCCCCCCCCCCAAAAAAAAAAAAAAACAATAAAATAATAATAATAATAAAATAAAAATTAAAAAAAACAATAAAATAATAATAATAATAATAATAATAATAATAATAAAACACAAACACATGTCTAATATTTCTCTGTTTCTTACCTCATGCAGCTGAACGCCTCTCCTCGTCTGTACCAGGGGAGTTATTTGGATCTGGGAGATTTGAAGAGCGACATCGTGCGGTTTCGGGGTTTATGAGACAGTAGCTCAGTTGGTTGAGGGTTTGTCCACTGATCTGAAGGTTGGAGGTGCGATTCCAGCTCACACAGATGAATGCTGTTGTTGTGTTCTTGGGCAAGACACTGTAAATCATTTTGAACTGTATAAAAATGCAGAGCCGGCCCTAAGAGGAAGTGACTAAAGCAAAGGGACCAACCAAATGTGGGATTTGGAGCGTCAAAAGAAACTCAAACTTATTAAACATTATAATGCACCGTTTTTTCAGCAAATATAGTATTTTCAAAGGGATAAAAGCAATGTGTTGGCAATTTAGTGTATTTTAAATCAGATATACTAGAATATATGCTGAAAAAGTATATGACAAGTATAAGCTGTGCGAGGGTCAGGGCCGGCTCTAGTTTTCAGGAGGCCCCTAAGCTGAATGTGTCTCTGGAGCCCCCTCCTGGTTCAGCTGTTGTTGATTCACATTTGACACATTCTGACTCTGCTCTCATCACTTTGACCAGTTGTTTTTGTGTTTATCTGAACAACATCAGACTGAAAACATCCAGAATGTCACAAAAACCACCACAGTCACAAGAACAGAACACAAACATATAAGAGGGGTCACGATTTTTTTTAATTCTAGATGTTTTTTCTTCATTTCTGGTGGATTTTAATGTGTTCCAGTTGCGACAGTGTTTCTTACATTTACATTATGTCGGGTCCTTGCTCCGGTGTAAACACAGAGCTGCCCTCACCTCTGCCCGACTCAAAAACAAACGCAACAGCAGCAGATATTTACGACTATAGATATAAAACTAATGTAATTGTTTTGGAGGGATATTTAGGCTGTAAACACACAACCCTGTGTCCAGTAAAACCTGATATATTATATTATTATCAGTATAAATGCATGAGCTCTTGGGGGCCCTCTGCTGGCCTTGGGGCCCTAGGCAGCTGCTCATTCTGCTTATAGTCTGAACCGGCCCTGTAAAAATGTGACCGTTTACCATTTATCATTTAGAAAAATCCGTTTAAATTGGACTAGGCCAGTTGTCCAGTTTTCCTAGTGATGCTGTAGTTTAGACCCAGCATTAGTTGTGTTAAAATTAAATATATGTGCGATTGTATGTGTGATTAAAGTTTGTTCAGTGGTGACACACAATATTGTAGTCGCTGCTTTTTAATTTTAGCTTCTTTTTGTGTGAAGCCTTTTTCAAACCCCTTTAAAAAAATTCTAGTTTAGACCTGATTTTATCCAAACATTTCCAATAAATTCTCTAAAAATCCTTACACTCGACCTTGATTTAATCCGACCGATTGATTAAATGTACAAAAACGACGCAGTTGGCACGTAGCGTTGTAACAGCTATTAGCGTTAGCATGGCTTAGCAGGTTTCACACTATAGCTAAGTCCCGGTGTAATCTCCATGTTAACCAACGATCCCGCCGTGTTTATGCAGATCCGCCCCAAAGACACGTTCCACTCCCCTCATCCTTTTTTCTCATGGAACAATTCTTGAGTATTTCTCCTCATCCTATTTGTCAAAGGCGTCCATTGTGTAGGCTTATCTAACAGGAGGCAGCCCAGGGAGTACGCGAGTCAACCAGAACATCATTTGTTATTTTGGAACAGGTAAAATGGAATCCTGGCAGTATTTAGCTGACAAAAAGACAGATTATTGCTTCTCGAACCAATGTTTTTTATTGAATGTTAGCTCAAGGATGCTGTGCACTTTGAGGATGTTCGCTCAGCCAGAGACAAGAGAGTCTATTTTTCCAATTTGTGAGGGTTTTTTTAAGGTTTTTTTTTGTTTTGAAGATGTCTGCGCAGTTTGGCTTTTGTGCTCAATGCAGTAAAATCAGTTTGAAGTCGTCGTAATGAGTAGTTTACAGACTGGCAGATGAGGAGGCGGATGGTTTTCCTGTTTACGGAGAAGGTAAGATGGAGGAATCTTGAGATGTGATTGGTGGAGGCAGAGATGGTAAACTGTGATTGGCTAACAGCGATAAGGAGGTAACAGGAAACACTGTGAGATACACGGTCCCTCGTTTATCTCGGGGGTTACGTTCTAAAAATAACCCATCTGCTTTATTTTGTACAGTTATTCTCTATGTTTTTTGTCTGTCAAACCCCTCACCACACACTTTATACACTTTTCTCACACAGGCGTTAACATTTTCTCACATTTCTCTCTCGTTTAAACTCTCTCAAAGTTCAAACCTTCGTAGGCGTCTTTGTCGGTGCAGAACGTTTCATCGACATTGTGGGTTTTGTTGGGGAGAAAACAAATTGTAAACGTACAGCACTTCAGAGTCACACTGCGATCCAACGTTTATGTAAATTTGACTCTAATTTATTGTTCTGTTCAGTCTCTTGAGGCTGTGGTTTGTTGGTCACAGTTTGATTTAATCTGATGTATTTTCTTGCTTCTTTGCTTAAATCGACCAACACGACAGGACAGTTACAGCTCGTTTTTATTCAACAACTTCACTCATCTCGTCTCATCACCTGTTTGCGTTCATTCTTGTTACATTTTTATCGGTGCGCTCCTCAAATACGTTGTACCAAAACAATAAGTAGGAACCAATATTATTATGAAGAAAGTCAATAATGTATCCAACATAAAATAATAAATAATGTTAATTGTTATTAAAATAAGTACAAAGTCATAAACAAAACACTAATGACCCAAATAAATGTTAATACGTAAAATAATATATGTCAAATAAATCAAAGTTTACATAAATTTGTCTGAACACATTCTGCACTGTACAGGAGACACGGAGGAGACTGATGGACAATGGTCTACAGTCCAACAGCCAATCAGGACGCAGAACACAATGCACGATCATAAAGTGTAAAAAAAAAAGCATGAAAAATTGCTCTAAAAAAAAAAAAAAAATCAGCGAAACAGCGAGACCACGAAAGGTGAATTGCGATATAGCAAATAGTTCTGTTTAAATTTAAACTTTTTTTGCTTCATAACCAAGACATTCCATCACTCTAACACTCATACGCACATATATTTTTCAGTAGTTGCTAATCCAAAGGTTGATGGTTCAATTCCCACTCCTACAATATTACTACCTCCTGTCATTGTGTGTTTGGGCAAGGCACTTTCCCCTGTTTATCTCCAATGTGTCTACACTGGTGTTTTAATATGTCTCCCAATAATTAAGCTAATTATAGAATTGACGAGTGGTTTACGCTGACAAAAGTTTTCATTTTTCATTAATTTATCTTTATTTATACAAGGAAAGCCCAATGAGAGCACTCAGACGCTCTTTTTCACATACGCCCTGTTCAAACATAGAAAAATACCAAAACAAATAAGTAGATAATCCCATTTAAAACATTAAAACAGGTGCAGGTGTGAGGATAAATGTTTGTTACCTGGTTATTAAACTACATTTGTGGCACCAAAGTATCCAGTTTTGCTTGTTTGTGAAATATATTCTATTTTTGGGAAGTAAAACAGCCAAAAGCTCGTTTTTACATGTCTGTCATGATGTGTGTATTTCTGTTCCTGTTTTGTCTCCCTGTGTGCTCTTCCCCCTCCCTCACCTGTCTGTACCTGGAGCTGGGCGGAGCTCTCAGCTCCTCCCGCACGCACCTGCTCTCCATCTGGCTAATCACCACACCTGCCATGGATAAGAGGAGCTGGGAGAAGACACTCAGTGCGAGATTGTCGTCGTCCCTTCATTCCTGGCAGTTCCTGTGTTCCTGTCGTGCCTGTGTTGCTTCACCCTGTTCCGTACTGGATTATCTGTGTTTGGTGCCGGATCCTATGTGTGCCTGCAACCCTGCTTCTACCCTGCTTCTACCCTGCTTCTACCCTGCTTCTACCCTGCTTCTACCCTGCTTCTACCCTGCTTCTACCCTGCTTCTACCCTGCTTCTACCCTGCTTCTACCCTGCTTCTACCCTGCTTCTACCCTGCTTCTACCCTGCTTCTACCCTGCTTCTACCCTGCTTCTCAGCCCTGGTACTGTCTTGGTTTTTCCCTGCTCTCCACGTTCCTGGATCCTGGCCCGCACCTGGCTTCCCGCTCACCATCAGATCAACCCTCAGTTTTGTATCTTGTCTCCATCTGTACAATAAACACTGTAAATATTCCCCGAGTCTGCACTCTTTGGTCCGCTACACCCACCGTTACGACAATGTCAGTTCTGGTGCGGCTAGTGCTTAAACTTACACAGTCATGCATGGTATACTATGGTTTTCTTTTATTTGGACAGAGACAGTGCACGACATTACATTAACCTTAAAAAAACAGTAAAGATGTTTGGTCCGATTAGCGTGGAGCTTTTGCGACGCAGTGAAGTGTCTCTCCACATTGAGACACACGCAGGTTTATTTTACCGTCTTAAATCGTCGTGAAAGTGATCGTTTTTTGGAGTAAAAAACTGCATCTTCACAGCTCTCGAGGCTGAACACTGGTTTTGTCACACGCAGAACACTGACCTTTCAACCGAGTAGGTCAAAGTTCACCTTAACTTATCCAAACTTCACGTAGAATGAACAAATGTTTAAGATATTGTCATTTTTAAGTCTATATAAATGCAAAAGTGATTTAAAAAATTGCAACAGAATAACATTTAATTTTAGATTCAGCTCATTATTTAGCCGTTCTTTTTTTTTTTTTTAGAACCGTCTGCGGGCGACTCGTGAAGGCCTTGAGGGGGGGACCTGGCACCTGCGGGCACTGTGTTGGTGACCTCTGACCTGGAGGGTTCCACAGTGTGACATTTAAGAAATCTATTTTATCGGTAACACTTTATAATGAGCAAAACTTTAATTTATAATGAACAAATTGTGGCTTATTGACTTAATTAAGGTGCAGTAGGTTTTAAGTCTGGTCTTTATAAAGTGGCACCAGGTATTTATTTACATGATTTTATCCTTCAGAAAATACCTCGAAAAACATGCATCATCACATATTTAAAAAAAAACAGAAACACTTATATAATGCGGCTCAAACATACGCCGCATGCAACACAAAAACACAAAAATTCCAGCATGTTGTGTGTGTTTTTTTGTTTTTTGTCCTTGATGTTTACACCCTCATCTCTCACTCGTCACCGCGTCTGTCAGCTCGTGTGACCTTATATTAAAATAGGCCCTACTCTGAGGTCAGGAAGTCAGCTGGAAGGGAAAAAGCCTGCGGAAATAGACAGGGAACGTGTTTTTATTTTCTTTTTTCCCCCCCACATTTGCGCAGTGGCCATGAGTAACGGGGGAGAGATACATAAATACAGAGGCACATCACCATCTGCTCTTGTTGAAATCAAGACCAAACGCAGACGGTCGCACTCTAAGCCAATGGAATCTGCTCCGAGTAATGAGCGGAGCTACTTATACACGACGTTTGAACGAGACCGGCGCCGGCACAGGGAGTCGTGTGTAGAGGAAATGCGTATGGTAAACAGTGTCGTGATTACAATGAGACGCTTTGCTTTTAGTTGTGACGTTCCAGAGGCAGAGGGTTAAACGGAGAATATTTACATTTGCACGACTGTCCTGATTATGCAACTGAATGTCATGTAAAATAAATGTAATTACTTTTTAACTTGTTGAATATTTGTAGTAAGTGTATAAGTGTGTATCTGCACCTGCTCTCAGACCTTCAGTTCTGCTTCAAATTCGGCCTTTTACAGCCTTTAAATTATTGGACAATGTGTTGTTTTTCTTGCAGACTCACTTTTTCATACTTAGCTCCGTGTTTGGTGTCAAAATGTCGACGTAGATTGTACCGACTCCGCCTCAAAACACAAAAAACACACAGGTTTTTCTCCTCAAAGCACAAACTTGTATTCACCTTCACTTTTCTTCCTCCCAACTTCCTTCCACGCCAACAATTTTCCTCTTCGTGAACATTTTGTGATGATTATTTGCAAATATTTCTCAGTTCCACTTGCTCGGGAAATCTCATTAGTTTATTGTCAGTGCACACATTAAAGCAGCACAGACTTATTTTAAAATGACAGTCATGCCTTTTATTTTACCTTCTCGCGGCCACATAAAATGACGTGGCGGGCCGCATTTGACCCCCGGGCCTTGAGTTTGACACATGTGCCGTAAAGACTTTCCGGTTTTCACTGTTTTATCGCCGCTCACAGTTTGTATTTAAGTGCGTTTCACCTCTGCGTTTGAGAGTGTATCAGCGCTGTCATGTGTGTTATGTTCTGATATGTGTGCGTTTGGTAAATGTGCCGTTTGGTCAGTGTTGTTTGCTTTGTGTTGTTTGCTTTGTGTTGTTTGCTTTGTGTTGTTGTGACTCTACAGTTGTGAGTCTGTTGTTGTGCTTGATCTGTGGAGGAGAATATCTTATAACGAGAGCTTTTGGGTGCGTTTTGTGACTAAATATAACCCATTTTTTACTTGATATCTGGTAATTTGTCACTTTCATCACCCAGTAATCCAGTAACAAACACAATTACTCTACTTAACTACACTTTTTTTGCAGTTTCTTACCCAAAGTTGGTGATAATATGTTAAAAAAAAGCTCAAAAAATCAATTTTGCTATGTGACGGGAAGGGCATCAGGTGAAAAACTGATCAAATTGATGTCACGCCTACAGGTTCGCTCCGCTAACCCTGAAAAGAGAATAAGAGGCTTGAGAAAATGCATCGATTTAAGGAAAATAAATGATCAGAACTTGCACATCTATTTTGTCCGTGGTAATTTATTTGATTTATTTCAGGATGAGCCGCTCTGCCGCCTCTAAACCAGAAGATTGTGACTTTGATTCCCTCCTTGTTATAATCGATATATCATACTTCAACTTTACACGATTTATCAGGCACGATTTCGGCCCAATAAAGTCAGAATAAAACCTGGATTAGACGAGAACTAAACCAGGACTAGAACAGGACCAAAGCACAGTGATGTCAGACTGGCGACAAAAAAAAATAAAACTTTCTTCAAGGTTTGCCCCGCCCCCATTCCTCTACGCTCCGCCCCCTGTCGCCCCCTCAGCCAATCAGACGCTCACAGCTTTGCCACCAGCCTCAGAGAACTGGAGAAGGTTTGGACATCCTCAGCGTCATCTGCACCTCCTCTGCTCCTCTGACCCGCTCCTCTGCTCTGCTCCTCTACACCATCTGCTTGTCTCTTCCAATTCCTCCTCTCACTCTTTCTCCTCTCCTCTAACCCCTCCTCCCCTCCTCTTCTACTCTAACCCATCCCATCCTCCTCCTCTCTCTCCTCTCACTTCTCTCACTCCCCCTCTCTCCCCTCCTCCTCCTCTCACTCCTCTTCTAACCCCTCCTCTCTCTCATTCATCTTCCTCTCACTTTCTCTCTCACTCCTCGTCTTCCTCCTCTAACCCCTCCCCTCCTCCTCTCTCTCCCCTCCTCCTCTCTCTCCTCTCACTTCTCTCACTCCCTCTCCCCTCCTCCTCCTCCCTCTCTCTCCTCCTCTCACTCCTCTTCTAACCCCTCCTCTCTCTCATTCATCTTCCTCTCACTTTCTCTCTCACTCCTCCTCTTCCTCCTCTAACCCCTCCCCTCCTCCTCTCTCTCACTCCCTCCCTCTCTCCCCTCCTCCTCCTCTCTCTCCTCTCACTTCTCTCACTCCCTCTCTCTCCTCCTCTCACTCCCTCGTCCTGGGATGGGACAATAAACAATAATATCGTTTATCGTGATAAAAAGGGTTGACGATAATCGATCATGGGGCATTTTATATAATCGTGATAATAATAATAAGATAATCGCCGTTATATCACCAGAATGTGCAGAAAAAAACGACTTATCCACAGAGGAGTCAACGGGGTGGGGACAAAGGGATGTGTCGTCCCGGGCCCCAGAATTGGACCTTCTTATTCATTTGTATTACGGGGGCCCATGTGAGGCTGATGGTCCTGGGCCTCCAATTTTCAGTTGACGGCCCTGCTCATCCATAATATTTTCTGTTTATTCATATCCATAACAACTTTAATCACAATTACTCTGGCCATTACTTTACCCCAGACACGTCCTCCAGCTCCTCCAATGGGACCCCAAGGCCTTTTTTGTTCTTAAATCGAAAATTAATCTAAAAAAAACCCTCCAAAATGTTATGTACCGCTGCTAAACAAATGCTAATGAAATGCAAACCTTTTCATCAGTCAAAGTGACAACCTTTCCAAAACACCTCAAAGTTGCTGTAAAAAAAACAACAAAAAAAACTTGGCGACTCCGCTCAGGGTCACGGGGCAAATGATAAATTGATTCCCTAAATCTAAACCCAAAGTGGCAAGCGGCTCAAACTAGGATCTGAGAGTTATTGAACTGACGTCGCAGCCTTATTCAGCTAAAAAGAAGTTGAAGTCAGGCGTACAACCAAGCAGGCTATATTTATACTGCTCCTCTCTCCACAGATGGACTTCTGCGGCTCAGTTATTGTATGATTTTATGTCTTTCTGATCAATGATAATTTGGCCGGCCGCTGGTTCAGCACAGTCCGGAGCGGAGTCATGTAAGGACACTTGACTGCAGTAAAACTATACCGCCATAAATCCAACTGGCTCTGAATATGTATTATCTGCCCAGATGAGATCACCGTGCCAACGCTCCAGCAAATAGCCAGGGCCAAAAAACCCCCCGTGTGCGAGTAGAACACTGTCAATCCTGCTACGCTTCTGCATTACGTCGACAGAGACAGGGGGAATGTAACGAGTTTTGGGGTTGCAGTAGTGCTACAACTTCGTCAGCAAATAGTGTAATGAAAAGTTCCAGGTTTGTAATTGCAGGGATTGTAGGGAGTATTATATTTTTACAGTTAATCATGGGTTTATGGTAAATGTATATGAGATAATAACTTTAAAATTCACAAGTTTAACAGCATTACTGAGAATTTAAACTTATTTTGACAATATGTAATGTGTATCAAGTATTCACAGTTAAATGTGCACTATGTAGCTTTTTTAGAGGAGGGAACGCCCGCCGCTGTCTCCTTGACGATGGGATTGCTTCGTCTGGAATGTTCTACAGTCTACGATTAAACTGATCTGTCTTACATTTATTCAATTGCTGTTGTTTTTATTAGCAAAAGACGACGTTCAAATCTGTCAACTGGACAAAAAGCTGTAGGAGTGAAGACGTTTCGCTGCTCGTCCAAGTCGCTTCTTCAGTTCTGGTCAGATTCCTGCTGGACACTGCCTTTATATCTGTCTGAAGGGAGGAGCTAACTGCGCTGTAACTGGAAACAGCTATTGTCTCGAGTTTCAGCTGAAAATACCTTGTTCAACCTTTAATGACCCTGCTATTGTTCTCTTTGTTTTAGGTCTGAGGATGGAGTTATAGATGGGGGAGAGGTGATGTCTCCGGCCCACGTTCCTGTTCAAAGAAGGATTGTCTTTCCAAACAAAAACAGCTTCTTTAACTCTAATCTCAAACCATTTCTTTTCTCTGGCTCAGATCTGAACTTCACTCTCTTCAAAGCAGTGATTAGTGTCTTTGAGATGCAGATGAACAGCAGACTGTGGTCCTGAGCTGCTCTCTCTCGGTGTTGGTACATTCTCTTATGAAGTGTCTGTTTAGTTTCTCCACTGCACTTTTCACTGAATCGAGTAGACAACATTACCTTTTTTTATGGCTCGGAGTTTTGTCCTTAGGGTGGACCAGTTTTTGTCTTAAAGTGTTTGTAGGTTTGAACAAGTCTGGAATCTCATACTGTCTGAAAATTCTCTGAAGTAGCTCCTCCCTTCAGACAGATATAAGGCAGCGTCCAGCAGGAATCTGACCCGAACTGAAGAAGCGGCTTGGACGAGCAGCCAAACATCTTCACTCCTTCAACTTTTCGTCCAGTTGACAGATTTACGCTTCGTCTTTTGCCATGGATCAGACCTGGACGACGGACACCTTCATCAAAAACTACAGAGCATGTCATAAGAGTTAAACATTTTTCAAAACACATCACTGCACAAACTTTCAACTAATAGAATTCTGATAAATCTTGTGCTGTAGAGATAAATACCTGAGTTTAAACAGACGCTCAGACAATTGTAAAAATTCGAACTAGTACCGAGACAAGCTCTTCCTTAACAGCAAGGTGGAGAAATAATGAAAATGTTCTTTTGTGGCTGAGTGAAAACAGCAGAGTGACAGTTTGACTGACACAGCACCGTCTATTTTAGAGCGACTATATATTAGCGAGGCTGCAGTGAATCTTTGGCGCAGAGAAGGTGCCCTTGATACAGTAATCATATTGTGTGTCTGTGTGCGTCTGTGTGTGTGTGCGTTACCATCTGTGCCCATGGACTGATGATCATCTATGTGCACATTAGCTGTCAGTCATTCTGTTCTATTGACACCTGTCTGCCGCCTATCAGCGCTCCACCGCCATAACAGCACCGCAGAGGATCCAGGCGCTAAAGGGAAATGTATCATATCGCTAATAGTTTTACGAGGTGTTAAAGTGGACCTATTATGCAAAATCGACTTTTCAGAGGTTTTAACCATGTTGTACTGGTTTCCATTTCTGATTTACCCTCTCGAACTTGTTCTTGGGATTATTCTTGCATGTTTGAGCAAGCTTTAATCGCTTATTTTCGCTAATCGCTAACCAAAATTCGCCCACTGCTCCGTTACTTACAACATTCTTCAATTTATTTTCTTAACCGTATAGCGTTGGATGCTATCGCCGCCGATACAATTTCCATTACCGTAACTCCGCAAACCGATTGTGCACTCGTGTAAATTCAAACGGCGTCTCAAAGCAGAGGTGTGCGGCTCTTTAAATATGTCACTGTCATTACGGTCATGTGCTTACCTCGCCTTCGAAGACGACCAATCAGAGCGCAGGGGCCACCGGGATTCTCTCAGTCAGTTATTCGGTGCGTCAAAGGAAAAATAAGGATGGATAGAGGTGTAAAATAGAGGTAGTTGTGTGAAAAAGGGAAAAGTACAGGCTGATACTTCCTTTAATGTGATGTTTACGGCTAAAAAAACGAAGAAAAAAAAGTCTAGGTGAGCTGTGCTGGTTTATAATGTGTTCAGTCCTTCAAGGGTTAATACATGTAGGGTAATCATTTTCGTGCAAATTTACTCGATAGTATGATCTGCAGTTATCCATAGGAGGAGCGGACATTCACACGAGCTTTGCAGGTGGTTTCCCATGATTCTTAGTGATCAATGTGCCTGATTTGGATGAAAAGAGGTGACCCTGACAGTAGTTGGGGTTCGGATTATATAACCTCTAATTCTACCCCAACTCCTGACGCTAAGCAGTGGCTAAGTAGAGTATAAAAACAGTGGTCCCTCGTTTATCGCGGGGGTTACGTTCTAAAAATAACCCGCAATAGACGAAATCCGCGACGCATGAGCTTTATTTTTTACAATTATTCTACATGTTTTCTGCTGTAAAACCCCTCACCACACACTTTATACACTTTTCTCACACAGGCGTTAACATTTTCTCACGTTTCTCTCTCGTTTAAACTCTCTCAAAGTTCAAACCTTCGTAGATTTTTAAAAATAAGTAAAGTATTATAGAATGAAACCACGTTATTTTCCTCCTTCTTTATGTGACAAACCGAAGATTCATTTATTCTGTAATGGCGCCCCCTACAGCCGAGGAACTTCTACCTTCTACCTTCCCTCAGCGTGTCCAGAAGTCCAACTTTTTCTGCGACGGTTAGCATCTTCCTCGACCTTTTGGGAGCGACCGCAGGAGCTTTTGTCGTTTTTTTACAATTATTCTCTATGTTTTTGTCTGTAAACCCCCTCACCACACACTTTATACACTTTTCTCACACAGGCGTTCACATTTTCTCACATTTCTCTCTCGTTTAAACTCTCTCAAAGTTCAAACCTTCGTCGGCGTCTTTGTCGGTGCAGAATGTTTCATCGACATTGTGGGTTTTGTCGGGGAGAAAACAAATTGCAAACATACAGCACTTCAGAGTCACATAGTCAAATGCTTTACACGTATATATGCAGTTTAGGCGTGTCTAGGTTACAGTATTACATTTACGTTTAAATCTAAATGAACTGCAGTTGTTCTTATAAACTTTATTATTTAAGTTAGAATATATTACTGCCCTGTGTCGGGTCACGTGGCCATTGCCCTCCCACCATCTCTGCATGTGTCTGGGCTGACTCACCCTTTGTGCATCGTCTGTAATCTAACTTTACTTTTGATTTATGGCCCCTATTTGAAACTATGAGTGCTTTTGTGGCTTTCTGCAAAAACGGGGGAAGTGAAGAGGCGGAGTGGACAATTATAAGGCTGCAGAGTCTTTTTCAAACATCAATTCTTGCACCTTCTATTGTTTAAACTTTGTTCAGACAATATGTTGTTCAAACGAGGTTGTTCATCTCGACGTGTTTGCATTTCCAGACTTCTTTTTGTTCAGTCAATCCCCGTAGAACTTTGTGTGAATCTGCGAGAACATGCCAAGAAAACGTGATGATTGTTCAGCGCTTTTCTGTTTAATACATCTGTCGGCGAGTGACAGGTTGAGCCAAGTACAGTGAAGCTGCGTTTATTTGCTACAGAGACAAAACGATCCAGTCCACGTGTGAACTGGAAATTACACTCGTGTTTTGTCCGAGCGCTTCTGTGGTCATAGTGGAACGAAACATGGCGAGAAACACAGCTGACAAATACACATCCACGCACTGAAACGCGCTCATGTGACACACTAGCCTACACACGGCTAATGAAAACGCTAAATGCTAAAAATAACGGCATTATTTAAAAAGAAATCGAAATGACATTGAACTCGTGAATGCCGCATAACAAAAAAAAAGGTTCATTCACAACTCTAAGCGCTCTGCTCAATGGGGAAAGGTCAAAAGTCGTCTCGAAAGTCGCATCAATGTTATTTACAAAACCCAAATGAAAGCAGCGTACTTCTACAGTCATATCCAACTACAAAGAATCCAAACAATAACACTCCAGACACTACGACTGTATCGTCTGGTCCGGCTCTGTGTCAAAATCCCAGTCTGTCCTTGTATTTCTGCGCCGTCTTTCCGCTGTCCCTTCTGCGTCTGTGTCGGTAGCTTCCTACGACGGTCTCAAAGACGTCAGCTCAACTTTTTAACGCCGAGTCTGTATCCTCGATTCTCCCGGACATTACGACAGAACGGTCTAGCCGACACGGATCTATCAGACCCAAACGCTACATCGGACATTTTTGCAACACGGAATTATGATCGGACAACGGAGAACAGAGTATCCGGGCCCCGCTTGAAAGTAAAAACAGTAATGAAACCGAGGGACTCCTTGTTGGCATCGCCCATCAGATCCACTCCTTTCCTGTATCACAGTTCACCGTTGATGGTCAGGTCATCACTCTTTCCTCCTCAGTCACTAACTTGGGGGTTCGTTTGGATCCACAGACGTCATTTCACCCTCTACGAAACACGTCCAAACTCCGTCCCATTCTAAACCTCCCAGACGCAGAGAAACTTTCTGTCATCCGTGAGTTAAAAGGACTTCATGTTTCACCACATCTACTGCGTATTCTGTCCATCAGCATCGTCCGACCTGTCCTACTGTACTGTCCACCGTGTTTTCTTATCGCGCTCACAGTTAAAAAACGTAATTCTTTCACAAAAATAACCCACTTAGCAGCAAAAATCATTGGTCTCCCTCCTCCCGGTCTGTCACAGCTAAACTCTAAAGCCATTACTCGTATATAACACAGGACCACACTCACCCACTGCACCGTTACTTTACTCTACTGCACCGTTACTTTACTCTACTGCACCGTTACTTTACTCTACTGCACCGTTACTTTACTCTACTGCACCGTTACTTTACTCTACTGCACCGTTACTTTACTCTACTGCACCGTTACTTTACTCTACTGCACCGTTACTTTACTCTACTGCCTTTAGGTCGAGGATACAGGACTCTCAGACGTAATAAAGCACGTTTCAAAAATAGTTTCATACCCACAGCCGTTATTAACCTGAACAATCTATAGACCACGAAACTCTGATTATTATGATGCACTTTTATTAATTTACTTGCCTTGGGTCTGTCCAGTGTATGTGATGTGTTTGTGTGGTATTGTGTGTAAATGGCGTTTTTCTCTGTGTGAACATGACTGTGAAGACAAAGTTCCCCTCGCGGACAATAAAATAACTAACTAACTAACTGTCCATGCCTTTATCTCCTCAAGTCTGGATTATTGTAAAGGACTTTTTGTTGGGAATCCAGCCAAGAACATTCAAAAAACTACGATATATTCAAAACCGCGCTGCTACAATCCTAATGAAAGTCAGAAAATTTGAACATATCACTTTTAAAGCTAATCTAACCACCTTTTTATGCAGAAAAGCTTATTGTTGATGCTTTTTTTTAGCATTTAGCAATTAGCATTAGTTTAAAGTTCTTGTTTCATTGTAGCATTCGGAGATTCTATGGAATGAAGAGTGTATTATAAATAAAATGTGTTATTATTATTATTATTAACCAAGCCTGACCCGACAAGTCACTCAGCTAGGTTTCTCTTGTAGGGAGTATTATACCTCTGGTGATGTAGGCCAAGATGATGAGGACTGAGCGGGCAATGTGGAGCTGGCACAGCACAAAAAACGCAATTTCTCAATCAGTCACAAGGTACAGGCTCTAAAAAGACAGAGTAATGAGTTGTTAAATGTTGTAATAACTGTAATCAGGGCAGTCTTGAGTGATGTCACCAACTACTGGACATTGCAGAGGCCACTGGATCTACTTCGATTAGGTGTTTTTGACCAGAAAGCTGCAAATTGTCCAAAAAAAATGACCTGGAACTGTAGATAATGCAGTTAAACAACACTTATACATAGTTAAGTAGTAAAAAAAAAAGTGGATTTAGTGTTTAGTTCCACTTTAAAATCGGGAGGTAGCTCATCCGATTCTTCTCGCATCACGCTTGAAATCCTGGAAGGCCGCCGTAGTGTATTTTGTACTGTGTGAAAATCCACCTTCAGGCAAACACAAAGAAGCGAGGAACAGCGAGACAACAGAAGCAGGAGAGGGAAAACAAATGGATATCTGTCAGGTTTGGAAATAAGACTTTGTTTTGATCAACGCTCGCCTGGCTCCCTGCAGCAGCTCCCTCCCCACGGCCAGTCCTCTCAGAGCTGACATGATTGGGCTTTCATACGCAACACTGGCCCACGTTCCACATTGGACTAGAGTACAGCGTGCAGTTATTGTGTCTTGGTAGAATCGGAACAGCGGATTAAACACAATCTGCTACTTTATTTATTTAGACATTTTTCTGGTGCATATAGACGGTTATTTCACGTTCTGTTCTTTGTAATCCACAGTTCTGGCTACGTTAACTGGAGGTTTTTTTCTAATCGCGCACACCTCTGCAGGTTTTGACGAGGAAAATTATGCAAAAAGGCAAAATAATCTGGTGTAGACGATAATGGATTAATGAGGTTATGTCCTTTTTGAAAGTGGAGAAGATTAGATATTCTAAGAAGGGTAATGTAAACAAATTCTATAGCAAGTGGCAGCCATTTATTGACTTTTTTGAAACTGTCTAAGCCCCCCCCTTTTTTTTTGTGTAGTTACCATTATTATTATTATTATTATTATTATTTATATGTTTTGTTTTTTATTATTATTATTTACCATGTGATGCTCTTCTTATTTATTTACAGTCAGGATTTGTGTGATTATTTAATTTTTTATTTTTTTTTTGTATTGTTATTATTATTTTATATTATTTATTTACTTTTTAAGTTTTAGTTTTATTATATATAAAAATGAAAAAGGTGTGAATGCATTGGTTGTTTTAAATGACAGTATATTGTAATATTTATTCACACATTAATAAAAATATGAATAAAAAAAAGATGATGATGGGTAATTCGTTGTACTTGGTCTTCCAAATGTAACACTTACTTTAAACGGGGTATTTTACTGGGTATTTACTGCTAACACGTAACATTTAGATCACCATGTTTCCTTTTATGGTCTTGAAAGTGCTGGATTTGACAAAAAAACAGCATATTAACGTGACACTCCCCTCCCTTTGCTCCTCAGGCAAAGTCACGCCCCCTTCAGAGCGCCGTCGCAACACGATCAGCTTCACTACGGCACATCAGGTTTGCACTTTGAGTTTATAGTGAACTATGAGGAGGGAGGGTTTGAACAGGATCCAGGAGAAAACGGAAAAATGACTTCCTCCCTAAAACCTCTTCAAGCTCAAAAAATGTATTCTGCATAAAACCTCTTGTTTTTATGATGAAACGTCTTTTGTGCATGTAAACACACACCAAAAGTCACATCTAATTTTGGGTTATTTGATTATTTCAGGGATCGACATTTTCACTGGCTGTGTATTGTATTTTCCAGACTATACGTCGCCGCACTAGCGAAAAAATGCATAATAATGGAGAAAATAACATATATAAGGCGCCGCTCCAGAAGAAGATGGCGGCCATACTGGTATACAAGTCCTCACACAGTTGTCAGTGTGAAAATAACAAAAATGTAAACTTATATATTTTAATAATTTTACATATAAGTCGCTTCTGAGTATAAGTCGCACCCCCGGAGAAACGATGAAAAAACGTGACATTTATAGTCCAGAAAATGCAGTAAATGTTTTCTTTCACTCATCAAGGGCAGCAGTCTAAGCAGGGACTCCCAGACTTCCCTCACCCCAGACACGTCCTCCAGCTCCTCCGGTGGGACCCCAAGGCGTCCCTGGACCAGCTGAGAGACATAGTTCCTCCAGCGTGTCCTGGGTTTCCTCCAGGTCAACAACTTAATAAGAGAAATTGGTCAAAGGCGTCGCTGGACCCGTCTCTGCACAGGGGCATTCTGGGTGTTGATTTACTGTGATGTTATTGAGAAAATGGCAGTGCATCATGTTTAACCCCATTTGTGTTTGTTTTAACTAGAGTTTAGGAGATACACATGAGGGAACAGTTTGAGCAGGGAAAGGTGGTAGGTGAAAACGGAATTTTTCTAAGCGTTGACACCTCAAATACAGGGCAACAGGATTACACAATCACACATGAATCATACTTAAATTTCAATGCTGTGCTGCCCCAGCCCAACATCATCAAAAGTATAATGCTCCTTACAACAAAAGCCTAACCAGGTTTGAATGACAATACTACAATGTGTTGAGGTCTCCAGGTCCCGGACTGATGGTAAATAAACTTCTCCTGCATTTCACTTCATATAATGTCAAATTGTTGTAAAAGTGGGACAGACTCTGGATCTTTAAGTCTATACAGTGGTCCCTCGTTTATCACGGGGGTTACGCTCTAAAAATAACCCGCAATAGGCAAAATCCGCGAAGTATCAGCTTTATTTTTACAGTTATTCTCTCTATTTTTGTCTGTAAAACCCCTCACCACACACTTTATACACTTTTCTCACACAGGCGTTAACATTTTCTCACATTTCTCTCTCGTTTAAACTCTCTCAAAGTTCAAACCTTCGTCGGCGTCTTTGTCGGTGCAGAACGTTTCATCGACATTGTGGGTTTTGTCGGGGAGAAAACAAATTGCAAACGTACAGCACTTCAGAGTCACACTGCGATCCAACGTTTATGTAAATTTGTCTGAACACATTCTGTACTGGACAGGAGACACGGCACGGAGGAGACTGATGGACAATGGTCTACAGTCCAACAGCCAATCAGGACGCACGACACAATGGTCTACAGTCCAACAGCCAATCAGGACGCACGACACAATGGTCTACAGTCCAACAGCCAATCAGGACACAGGACACAATACGCTGTAAAAAAAACATTCAAAATTACACTAAGAACAGCAAGACAGCGAAAGGACAACTGTAATGTCTGAGGTAATCAACTCAAACTGTTGTAAAAGTGGGACAAGTTCTAGGTTTTGTGGTGAGACAGACTCTGGATATTTAAGCCTATCGATAAAAGCTGTCATAGTTTTCAAATGTATCTCCTAAAAACAGAACAAAAGCGATTGGAAAGGAAATAAATCAGATCGTAAAAGTGAATTATAAGTGGAGAAACAACCAAAAGAGCGACACGTGGTCACCCTGCTCATGCCGCTATCTGGCTACTGCAACATATTCTCCAACACATTAAAATAAAAGCTATAATACGGGGAAAATACATC
Source organism: Periophthalmus magnuspinnatus (assembly GCF_009829125.3). Taxonomy (NCBI): domain Eukaryota; kingdom Metazoa; phylum Chordata; class Actinopteri; order Gobiiformes; family Gobiidae; genus Periophthalmus; species Periophthalmus magnuspinnatus. The sequence continues at coordinate 3,470,499 of NC_047133.1, forward strand.
ATTACTAGTACATTTTGCAGTATATGTTCCCTTCAAAATGTACCATAAATCCAACTTGTCTAACCCGATAGTAGAAATGTCACGCAGCAATGGATTACTAAGAATCTCTCGACACAACCAGCAGTCATCTTTATATTCTCGTCTGGTACGACACATCAATCTTATTTGAGTGTCAAAACAAACAACACATTTATTTAGTGCTTAACCCTCACCCTGAAGGATAACCCAAATCAATCTTATACCATTCCGTTGCCTGCTTTTTCAGCAATTCTGTATTTTTTCGTCTAAAAAAAAATCATATTTGGTGCTGGTAAAATATTCATGCCTTGTCGTAGAGCTGCAAACCATGAATCATAGATCTAAAAAGTGTGGGAGCGGAGGGGCAAGGGAGGAGGAAAGGAAACGGAATGGCTACAAATGTATAATGACGGAGGGATGATCTAGGTGTCGGCGGGCGAGGAGAGAGGAGGCATAGGAGACAAATTAGGGAAGGGGAAGGAGGGAGGGAGCGAGGGGGGTAAGAAAGCAGGGTTTTCGGAGAGGAGTGTCATTTGATGTAGATTTGGATGAACAGAGGAGTAAGCCGTGAGAGAAGAAGAAGGAAGATGGAGGAGAGAGGCGTTCTTCGACAGTAGGAACGCTGGAATACAGAACATGGATAGAAAAGGTCGTCCTGATCGGTGCAGGATTGTAACGGCGTAGATTTGACAGAAAGAGTCGAATCATTTTTGTTCTAAATTGTATGATGAACTGACGTAAGAATTAGAACAGAAGCAGAGCAGGCGACACAAGTGCACAAAAAAAAAACATATTTGGCGTCATAATAACAGTTAGTTCTTAGATTATTATTCCATCCATCCATTTTCTCCCGTTTATCCGGGGCCTGGACGTGGAAGCAGCCGTCTAATCAGGGACTCCCAGACTTCCCTCACCCCAGACACGTCCTCCAGCTTCTCCAGTGGGACCCCAAGGCGTTCCCTCATAATCCCTCCAATGTGTCCTGGGTCTCGACGTGGAGTAGCAGCGGCTCTACTCCGAGCTCCTCCCACGTGACTGAGTTTCTCAACCTTTGTCTAAGGAAGTGAAGTATGGTATGGTACGGTCTGCTTTTATTTGAAACAGGGACAGTGCACAACATTACATTTACCTTAAAAAACAGGAAAGACGTCTGGTGCCAGGTTATAGCATAAATACTAATGTCCACCTGTCGTCCCTGGACAGGCTGATGTTTAATAAAAATAAGTTTGGTGTAGATGGATGAGAAACCTGTAAATCTATGATACATATATCAAATACAACACATCTCACATCCAAATACGACATTTCTAAAAACATTCAGCTCACACACACACTTCCATACCAAATTATTCACACACACAAACACCGAGTTTCAAATATGCAAATACTCTTTCTTTCATACACATTCACTAATCAGTGCAAATTTGCTTTGACATTAGCCATTCCTTTGTCACCTGTGCAAACCTTTGAAAACTTGTGCATGCTATAATCTCATTTGGCAAAACTATTCCACTGACTCACAGCAACAATCGAGAAAGACGATTTAGCAAAAGAAGTCCTACGTACCCAGTAACCCTGCGGAGGAAACCTATTTCGGTCGCAGTGTATCCGCCATCTTGTCCTTTTGGTCATCACCCAGAGCTCAGGACCAAAGGTGAGGGTGAGAACGTAGAGTGACCGGGAAATGGAGAGCTTTGCCTTTGGACTCAGCTCCTTCTTTACCACAACCGCATCACTACAGACGCTGCACCGATCCAACCGTCAACCTCACGCTCCATCCTCCCCTCACTCGAGAACAAGACCCTGAAGATACTTGAACTCCTCCAGCTGAGACGAGGACTCACGACCCACCCAGAGAGGACAAGACGCCTTTATCCAGTCGAGAACCATGACCTCGGGTTTGGAGGAGCCGATTCTCATCCCAGCCGCTTCACACTCGGCTCCACTATTATTATTATAGTGTAATGTTTTATTTAAATGATGCATAATTCAAAGGGTAAACACTCTCACGCTCTCAGTTTGAACCATTTAAAATAAGCCTCGGTCGTTTCTTTCTGCGATTAGTTTGACTTTTGAGATTGGCTTCTGTCATGTAAATAAATAGTAAAAGAGCCAGTTTATTGAACGGCTCTTTGAAATAAACAGATCTGTTTTATATACAAAATACAAAATTTTATATACAAAACAACAAACAATAAAAAAGAAACAGTCTTTAGCTTTAAACAGAGACAAAGTAGTGACTGAGCCTAACTCTAGGGGTAAAGAGTTCCAAAGTCTGGGACCAGCCACACAAAATGAACCCTACTGTTTCCTTTTGGTTCTGGGACATCCAGCAGGTGTCGCCTGGCTGACCGCAGACTGTTGGGCGTATGAGGCGTTAACAGCTCGCAAAGATATAAAGGTGCAAGACCACGCAGAGCTTTAACGTAAGCTATTAACAGTTAATCAGATAAATAAAGTATAAAAAACAAACAACAAGTTTACTCTGGATCTCACTCCAAATCAATAAATCCATTGAATCCTTCATCTTCAGATTCAGCAGAAAACGATTTGTTGCAGAAGTAGACACAGGTACACAAGCCCAGAGTGACCTCGTGCAGTTGTCAGCGTGAAAATAACGAAGATGAAATTATATGTTTGAATAATTTCACATATAAGTCGCACCCTGGAAAAACTATGAAAAAAGTGACACTTATAGTCCAGAAAATACAGTATTTTTTAACATTTCACACATTATTATGGCTCCTTAGATAAAAAATACATTGATTTTGATTTGATTTGAATTTATTATTGTGTCTTACACACAAAGAATGCCGAGTCCTTTAATGGATTTATAAGACGCCATTAACAAAATACAAAATACAATAGTCCAAACTCATTTAAACCAACTCATCTGCCGCTTCTTCCAGGTTTTACATAAAAATGATGCAGTACAGTTCATTTATTATGTTATTAATTGGTGTTAGGCATCAGAAAACACTCAAAACGCAACTTGTTCGGGTAAAAAAGATGAAAACACAAGCGTCTCTGAGAGTTATTTCAGTTCTTTTTTAGCTAATGTAACACAATTTTGCAAAACTATTCACCCAACTTCATGTTTTTCATTTGTTTTCTGAACAAAAACAACTGCATAATTATGAAAAACATTTTATAAGCAGCAGGACAAAGATAGAAACCTCCAGGGCAGCGGCGGAGTCTTCCACAAATACAACGTGAGCTAATTAAACATGAAAGCAGGTCAAAGGTCAGCATTCCTCTCCTCTGTTGATCACATCCAGACGCGGTGATACACAAACGCAAATCCTGCGCCGCTGCAAAACCGCGACGTTGTGAATGAAAACCGACAGCGCCAGACATAAGTCGAAATGTACAACTGTGCATTTTCGTTTTTCCGAGGCAAATTTGTACCGGATAAAAAATTTAGCACCCGGGGAGAGCGTTAGCTAAGTGACAGAAAGTTCGATGCGGTGGAAGCGAGAGTTAGCATCCCCAGAAGTGTTACAAAAGACCGACGTAAGCTGTTCTGGAAAGCGAGAGGAGAAGGCGGGGTCAGATGAGGTCAGAGCGCTTCTTCTGCTGAACCTGACGAGACTCGGTAATGGACGGACAAAGCTGCACAGGCCAGCGCTTGCGTAAAGAGAAACAGAGACAAGTAATGCAGGTTTTGTTCATGTCGGAGGTTTGTTTAGTTCATACGTGGAGGTTAAGTGGAAGTTCGATGTTTCACTGAATATTTATCACAAATATAAAATGAAATGTTACGTTTTTTTGTGTTTTTTTGGTGTAATATGGAGCGTTACGTGACGATGAATGTGCAGACGTCTGAGCCTGGAAATGAAGAAGAAGTAATTATCTAAACAATAGGACTATTAACTGTAGTATTTTTATAAGTATATGATGAGGAGTGGTTATGGGGGTAGTAGTAGTGGTAGTAGTAGTAGTAGCAGCAGTAATATTAGTAGTATTAGTAGTTGTAGTTGCTCTAGCAGTAGTAGTAGCAGTAGTAGTAGCAGCAGTTGCAGTTGTAGCAATAGTAGTAGTAGTAGTAGTAGTAGTAGTTGCAGTAGTGTGAGTAGTAGCAGTAGTAGTTGCAATTGTAGCAGTAGTAGTAGTTGCAGTTGTAGCAGTAGTAGCAGTTGCAGCAGTAGTAGGAGTAGTAGTAGTTACAGTAGTAGTAGCAGTTGTAGCAGTAGTAGTAGGAGCAGTAGTAGTGACAGTAATAGTATTAGTAGTAGTAGTAGCAATAGTTGCCGACTAATAACATTGTCTTAAAGTAGCGACTGTGTATCTGATTGTGAAGTAGCAGTAGCAAAAATGCCGTAAGTAACATAGTAGTAGAAATAGTAGTCTTAGTAGTAGAAGAAGTAGAAGTAGTAGTAGTAGTAGCAGAAGTACTTATAATAGTAGTAATATTACAGTGGTTATAGATGAATCAGTCATAGACATAGTAGACTAGTAGTGGACTATTCCTCCTAAAAGCAGTAGTAACCTAGTAGTATTATTAGTAGTAGAAATGGAAGTAGTAGTAGTAGTAGTAGTAAGAAAATTGTAGTTTCCAAAGTCCTTAGCCACTCCATTCTCCCTGTACTGTCTCCTCTTTGTACTTTAGCTGGTGCGTTTATGCTAGCGGCTGTACGTTTACCCATCATGCCCTGTGCTCCTCCTAAGATCATGCAGCTAACAAACAAAAACATGCTAAACACTGCGGCCCATTACTAGCGCAGGGCGACGTTAGCGTGCGGCGTGACGGAGGCATGTTTACTGCTAGCACACGTAGCAGCTTGTCGGTTCGAATTTAGCCGTTAGCGGAGTCCAGCGTAGCAGCGTGCACCATGCTAGCTCCGTACAGTAAACAGGACGTCGTGGAGTCGCTTTGGATTAGTCTAAAAGAGAAAAGAGAGGAGTAGACGCGGCACTTAGAGACGCTGGATTTTAAAAGGCAGAAGAAGAAGTATGCTAGGATATAATACGGTTTAATTTAAATGAGTATATGGCTGTGCGTGTGTGTTTGTAGTGTACGTTTGGGATCGTTCTAAATGCTGCGTTCACGTCTTTTATGAGGATTTCAGATAGTACTTAGCCTCTGTAACTGGCGTCGGCGGTTGCTTTACGTTCGTTCAGGCCATAATCTTATCTTTCAGGCGTTCGGTGCGATGCTTTTTTATTAGCGCGTCGTACGGGGAGTTGATAAAATAAGCATTTCTCCCACATCCTGCTCCTGTGACCCCTTTGGCGAGGGTTACTAGAGCAGTGGCGTTCCAACGGAGCCTTGTTCTTGCCCATTTCCGTCTCGTTCCAGCAATTCGTTTCTCATAATCTTCTCGTCAAAGTGCTCTGGTTCATTCTAACTCAGATTTATACTAGGCCCGCAAGAGGTAAAGTTTCTTCAGATGTTCAAACGTCGCTGTGATTGGTTAAATTCACCCGTCACTCACTCAGAGCCGAATCACACGTCTCTTCATGGGATATTTATTTACGCAGTGCAGTTGTCCCTCGCTATATCGCGGTTTACCTTGTTTCGTAGGGTTTTTTTGTGCAGTTTTCCACGTTTTTTTTTTAAATGTATGAGCGTGCGTTGTGTTCCGCGTCCTGATTGGCTGTTGGACTGTAGACCATTGTCCATCAGTCTCCTCCGTGCCGTGTCTCCTGTCCAGTACAGAATGTGTTCAGACAAATTTACATAAACGTTGGATCGCAGTGTGACTGTACGTTTGCAATTTGTTTTCTCCCCGACAAAACCCACAATGTCGATGAAACGTTCTGCACCGACAAAGACGCCTACGAAGGTTTGAACTTTGAGAGAGTTTAAACGAGAGAGAAATGTGAGAAAATGTTAACGCCTGTGTGAGAAAAGTGTATAAAGTGTGTGGTGAGGGGTTTTACAGACAAAAACAGAGAATAATTGTAAAAAATAAAGCTGATACTTTGCGGATTCCACCTATTGCGGGTTATTTTGAGACAAATTTATGTGACCTTTGATTTATTTGACGTATATTATTTTACGTATTAACATTTATTTGGATCATTAGTATTTTGTTTATGACTTTGCACTTATTTTATTAACAATTAACATTATTTATTATATTATGTTGGATACATTATTGACTTTCTTCATAATAATATTGGTTCCTACTTATTGTTTTGGTACAGCACATTTGAGGAGCGCACCAATAAAAATGTAACAAGAGTGAACGCAAACAGGTGATGAGATGAGATGAGGGAAGTTGTTGAATAAAAACGAGCTGTAACTGTCCTGTCGTGTTGGTCGATTTAAGCAAAGAAGAAGCAGGAAAATACGTCATATTAAATCAAACTGTGACCCGCCAAACCACAGCCTCAAGAGACTGAACAGAACAATAGATTAGAGTCAAATTTACATAAACGTTGGATCGCAGTGTGACTCTGAAGTGCTGTACGTTTGCAATTTGTTTTCTCCCCGACAAAACCCACAATGTCGATGAAACGTTCTGCACCGACAAAGGGACCCGTGTCCGCACCAAAAAGGCTGAGGAAGATGCAACCACTGCAGAAAAAGTTGTACTTCTGGACATGCTGAAGGTAGAAGTTCCGCGGCTGTAGGGGGCGCCGTTACGGAATAAATGAATCTTCAGTTCGTTGGATAAAGAAGGAGGAAAATAACATAAGGACGACAGCAGCGATAAGTTTGAACAAGGAGCAAAAAGGGCTGTAACCATCGAGTCGGCTTTAGCTTTGAGGATCAGTGGCTACAGGAAAAAGAACATTACGGGACATTACAGCGACGCCAGGACGAAGAGGCGCGGTCAGAGGAACTGTGAAATACACCTGAGTCACTATTAATCATTTCTTACGTACCGAACCTCGTAATTTGATCATTACAATTAAATTTGTTACAGTATTTCTAAAAGCTGTCGTTTTTATTTACAGCACAGTGTAGTTTTTGGTTTCGTTCTAAAATACTGTGCTTGTTTTTTTAAATCTAGAAAGGTTTGAGAGAGTTTAAACAAGAGAGAAATGTGAAAATGTTAACGTCTGTGTGAGAAAAGTGTATAAAGTGTGTGGTGAGGGGTTTTACAGCCAAAAACAAAGAGAATAATAGCACAAAATTAAGCTGTCTACTTTGCGGATTTCGCTTATTACGGGTTATTTTTGGAACGTAACCCGCGCGATAAACGAAGGACCGCTGTAATCAAATTTGCGTATTAAAAACATTATTTTTGCTTAACATACAGATGGAAAAAGACTGAAGACTGAAGCATAACATGTGCCCTTTAAAAGTGTGATTAATGGACGCGTTGGAACTTTACGACGGCCGTGAAGCGTGAAGGACGTGCTGCATTGTCTCCACATCAAAGTCAGTTTAATCAGTTTGAGATTCACAGAATGTCAAAAAACGGGGCTGTGGTGATAGGTTACCTTTCATTTATATTCTATACAAATGTCCCATGTGTCCTCTGCAGTCCCGTATCAAGGACAGTCCAATTTTCTCATTGTTATCAGCAGTTCTACACGTCTTCTCAAAATGTCACTTCAGGACATACACATTGGCTTTACGTTGGTCACTGACTATTCCCTGGCGACTCCAGAATGATGTCCCTTTGTTTTTTTGTTTGTTTGTTTGTTTGTTTTTATACAGAGGGACAATAGACTGGTGCCATGTCCTCCATCACGCCTGGACTCAGGACTAAACTCGTTCAGTCAAATGTGTTTATTTCAGCGACGTGTGAAACGGAGAAGTGCATTGATCAACAACAAAATGACATTTGTCTCACCTCAGATCAACAATTTAGTGCTTCGCTCATTGATTCTACAGAAATTTGAAATGTTTTCCCTCATAAACGGTCATTTATTTAATCACGCTCGTCCAGGTTTGGGTAGATTCACCAGTGACCGGACGCACATCTTTGTAAAGTATTAGACAAGTGTGTATCGTTTATCGTCTTGACATTTCTTTCTAAAATTAAGAACGCTAATATTAAAGTATTTTCCGAACTATAAGTCGCTTTGGAGTATAAGTCGCACCAGCCAAAAAATACATAATAATGAAGAAAAAAACATATATAAGTCTCACTGGAGTATAAGTCACATTTTGGCGAGAAATTTCTTTCACAAAATCCGAGACCAAGAACAGACGTTTTATCTTTAAAGGCAAGTTATAATAAAATGTGGAACGACAGGCTGAATATCAGTACATCACGCTAACGCTAACGTAACACATTTATATTTATTCAGCTCCATGAAGCACAGACAGAACTGAACATGTGTCTGGTTTGTTAACGTAAGATATTAACAGTTAATCAGATAAATAAAGCAGAAAAACAAGCAACAAATTTACTCTGGATCTCACTACAAATCAATAAATCCACTCAATTCTTCGTCCTCGGTGTCGCTTCTGAACAACTCTGTCAACTCCAGAGGAAGATGAAATGCCACTTCCTTTTCTGCTTTCTCTTCCTCTTCCGCTTCCTCTTTCGCTCCCTTATGCATTTCCTCCTTTGCTCTCTCTTCCTCTTCTGCTTCCTCATCCGCTTCCTTCTCTGCTCTCTTCCTCTTCTTCATCCACTTCCTCTTCCGCTTTCTCTTCCTCTTCCTCATCCACTTCCTCTTCTGCTCTCTCTTCCTCTTCCTCATCCACTTCCTCTTCCGCTTTCTCTTCCTCATCCGCTTCCTCTTTCGCTCCCTTATCCATTTCCTCCTTTGCTCTCTTCCTCTTCGTCTTCTTCATCCACTTCCTCTTCCGCTTTCTCTTCCTCTTCCTCATCCACTTCCTCTTCTGCTCTCTCTTCCTCTTCCTCATCCACTTCCTCTTCCGCTTTCTCTTCCTCATCCGCTTCCTCTTTCGCTCCCTTATCCATTTCCTCCTTTGCTCTCTTCCTCTTCGTCTTCTTCATCCACTTCCTCTTCCTCTTGCTCTCCCTTTTCCACTTCTTTAGCTTTCTTTTCCTCTTCTGCTTCCTCATCCACTACTACTTTATATATTTTAAATCATTTCACATATAAGTCGCAAACAAACTATGAAATAAAAGTGCCATTTATAGTCGTGAAAATACAGTATCTGTGTTGAAAATGTCATAGTAGAAAAAACTCTGATTGAAAAGATGAGAAAAGGAAACAGTGGTTCAGTGTGTACATGTTTTTCACTGTGGCATCATAAATAGTATAAATATCTTTATCTATCTTTATTTATCAATGTTATGCTGGAAATTTTACTTTTGTTACAGTTAGTTTTCACTACAGTTGACTCTACGGAGCCCGGCATAGGACATTTGGAAAATATAATATTAACGCATAATCACATTCCTACACAATATTATCTTGAGGGAACGACTTAATTATTGCCCGGGAACAAGATATTATTTTTATTTTTTAACTTAAATATCTCGTGCACGTGTGAAAATATATGTATAGAAATTATTATTATGTATATATTTTTTATTTTTCATTTTGTAAATACGATGGTCATTCAATAAATAGGGTGAATTTTTCGGTATAAGGACTTTTAATACAGATAGAAGCTTCTTTTTTTTTAATTTGTTTTTCACATGGATTTAATTTCTTTTGCAGATAAAAAAAAAACATTGAGAGTTTTGGCGATTAACAAAGATGGCCGAAAAGGATTGAACAGCTGTCAGTTGTCAAGTTTTTGGTTGCTGAAGGTGCAAACCCGTTGAAATTCATAGGAGAATGTCACTGTGTCTGGTGCCACATGTTTCAGCCAAAAAAATGTGGCTAAATTGTTTAAAGGACGGAGCAGTGATGAGGATGAAGTCGGGAGGTTACAGAAGTGAGGCCTCCTGAGATGAACCAGACACAGTGACGTTCTCCTATGAATCTCAACGGGTTTGCTCCTTCAGGAACCAAAAACTTGACAACTGACCGCTGTTCAATCCTGGAGCTTCTTGGTCGGCCATCTTTGTTAATCGCCAACGTTTTTTTTTTATCTGCAAAAGAAATTAAATCCATGTGAAAAACAAGTAAAACAAAAATAAAAAAGTAAGCTTCTATGTGTATTAAAAGTCCTTATACGGAAAAATTCACCTTATTTATTGAATGACCCTCGTGTTCTTCTTCTTTCAGCGTCTACGTGGCTCCGTAGTCATCCTCTCCTTTTCCAGTTTTACAAATGATCTGCTCTGTTTCGAATCCACCTGAACACAGCGAGGCAATTACTCAGCACATCTCAAAGTTTACCCTCTGATAGTATTGATGCTTTCTGTGTTGCTTACGCTGCTCAAAACTTTTATCCGCTCCCACTCTCCCCTTTTATCTCCCTCTCTCTCTCAGTGACAAACACCGGAGCGAGCTGACTGGACCGTCCCAGCTGAGAGGGCTCCACTACCCCCCTAATTACCTGTCCCAAGTACATCTTCACTCCACTTACTGCAAAAGCCTGCACTTGCCTGGGTTTGCACAGTGCTCCCGCGTGGGTCCGCCCGCTCGATCAGAGGAGAAATCTGCCCTCGAATTCATATATTTTACAACGCAAATGAGACAAGTTGTACAGAATCTTCGCCTTTCTTTCATCCCGCATTCCCTTTAGGTCCATTTTGGAAGTTTGAAAGGTAAGTTTTGATCTTTTTTTTCCAGAGAGACGAACTTATTTGTTACAGCTTCAGGCCAGAATTCTACTGTTCATTTTGGAGGTTATTTTAAAAGTGGATGAAATAAACCATAAACTGCAAATATAAATGGACACGGCTAACCTGCTAGCGTTACAAAAAGGAAGTTTGCACGAGTCAACTCTGGCTCCAATTCACTTTCTATTGAAAAGCTGTGTCCTCTCTCTGTACCTGCTGCTGTCAGACTCGTCATTTTGGTTTTAAATGTTCGTATTAACCCGCTACATGATCCTAATATTTTTATTTTTGTCAGGACTGACTGACTCGGGAAGCAGTTTGAACAAAGTATATTTACAGACACGGAATCTGAATAAGCGTAGACAGAGCAGACAGTTGGTAGCGGTGTCGTAGGCAGTCGTCTAGGAGCAGGTCGTGGGGCGCAGGGTCTGAGGCTGAGGCGTTCGTACCGGTTAAGACGAGCTGGGTCTGAGGCTGAGGTGTTCGTAGCGGTCGTGGAGAGCTTGGTCGGAGACGGAGGTGCAGAGTGGTTCCAAGGAGCGGGATCACGGTGGATACACGGACGAATAAACCGGAACGTGACGTGAAGGACGACTTGTGGAAATACCGGAAGGTGACAAGACGATCTGGTGTGCGGAGGTGGTGCCCGAGTCTCCGCCCAGCTCCAGGTGCAGACGCATAAGGGAGGGGGGAGACAGCACAGAACACACACACAAAAAAAATCCTGACAATTTCGCTATTTACACCAAGGTCACTCCAGTTAGCGTTAAGTATATTGCATTTGTTCAATTACAGGTGTTTTATCTCTCACATATACTTTGAAAAACATGATTTCCAGACCTGTAACTCGAAAAATGATCAAATAGATAAACTCAGTGCCTGTGTGAAGGACATCAAAACCTGGATGACCTTGAATTACCTGCTCTTAAATCCTGAAAAAACAGAGGTCATTGTCGTTGGTCCCAAAGGTCAAAGAGATTCTCTGTCAGACCAGATAATCTAACTCGACAATGTGAGTATAGCTTCTAGCCCTACTGTAAAAAATCTTGGAGTCCTATTTGATCAAAATCTCTCATTCACCCTCCCTTCTCCTTGCCTGGCCGATTTTTCTTGTTTTGTCAAATTTTTCCTGTTGTTTGATTTTCCTGTTTGTTTTTGTGTGTATATCACGGTGGCTGAGTGGCTCATGTCTCACAGCAGAGGGTTTGGTTCGATCCCCGGGTCACCAGGCCTTTCTGTGTGGAGTTTTTCATGTTTCTCCCTGTGTCTGGATGAGTTTCCTCCGGGTACTCCGGTTTCCCCCATCAACTAAAACATGAACGCCCTTCGAGACAACTGTTGTTGTGATTTTGGGCGTTACAAAAATAAAATGAATTGAAAACCCACTTATAAGTTCAATGCCATACCATGGAACTTTTGAGCCAAAGCAACAACATCTCCATGGAGACAATGAGATAGTGGACCATCCTCCAGAAAAGGCACACAGAGCACCTTTCACCGAGCCAGCACGGAAAAAAAGCTTTGATAAATTTAGCTCAATTAGCATAGAAAGTGTCGCTCAGCAAGTGGTTGATTTTCAGTGAAGTAATTAATATCACCGGCTCACGATTCCTCACAATGAAACTGAATAAACACGTTTGAGGAGGTAAAGTGGGTGAAACACCGTCACTGGTCACACTTTAATTACACATTCAGATTGGGTCAATAAACGTTCAATAGAAAACCATCACTGACCAGATCTTTTCTTTTCTTTACAAAAAAAAGTCAGCCAAAAGTGCTACATGCGTTTATGGATGGATTTAGATTCATTTATTCCACACATGTGTCTTTAACATATAATTATATAATTTAACAATGTATTTACAAAGATGTCAGACACTGCACGTGGATAAAATTGTTGGTACTCTTCAGATAATGAAAGAAAAACTCACAATGGTCACAGAAATAACTTGAATCTGACAAAAGTAATAATAAATAAAATGTCTATGAAATTTAAACAATGAAAGTCAGGTATTGCTTTTTCAACCACACTTCAACGGAATTATTAAAAAAAAATAAACTCATGAAACAGGCCTGGACAAAAATGATGGTTCCCCTAGAAAAGACTGAAAATAATGTGGCCAAAGGGACATGTTAATCCAAGGTGTGTCCATGATTCACCATCACCATCCAACAAGAGAGAAATGTGAGAAAAGGTTAATGCCTGTGTGTATAAAGTGTGTGGTGAGGGGATTTACAGCTGCAAAACATATAGAATAAAACTGATACTTTGCGGATTTTGCCTATTGCGGGTTATTTTTAGAACGTAACCCCCGCGATAAACGAGGGACCACTGTAATCCAAAGCCATTTCTCTTGCCAAACCCACTGAACAAACTGAACACTACCGCGCAGGTTCCAGCGTCGATGCATTGTTAATAACGACCGCTTGACACGGCTGTGATTTGGCACGTTTGTGTGGGCTAATCTGCAGGAGAAGATGGCTGCCTGACCTTGTCCTGACCACAGATAAATTAATTATACCCACTCTAGTAGCGCATTGATTTAGTGAGTGGGAGAAGAGTCCCGGGTTATAAAAGCTTTAATACGGGCCGGCGTTTACATCGCAGCTGTTGCATGATGGGAGTGGTGATTTTGTGTCGTAGTCTCTGTAGTTCAAGACTTTATTGTCCCCACGAGGAAACGCCATCTACATTTTATCGATCTGTTCACGTTTTTAAAGAAGACGTATTGTGATTTTTTCTTCGTTACAGCCGTATGAATATAATCTATGACACACAAGGATTATTATGCTACATTTTGAACCATTTTTAATTGCATTTTTGATCTAAAACAACCACTAAAACCCACTGATCGCATTAACAGCCCCACCCATGGATAACTACAGCTGAAAAAATAAAACAAAGTGGAGCAGTGAGTGTCAATGAGGGGCAGGGGAAAAGAAAAAAAAAAGCACAAAGACTTGAATATAATTTGAAAATAGATCCCGTGGGAAATTGCGCTGCAGTTTGTTGCTCACGTTCACACATAAAAAAGAGACGTTCAAAAGATTAAAAGTGTAAAAAGTAGCTGCTAATGCGTAAATAAGCAAACAGATGTGCACAGAACTGGTCAACACATCGTGACTGGGACTGGGGAATAAAAACTACTCAAACATTTATGAATCGCTGTTAATAAATCTTTGAGTGAATGAGAAGGAAAAAGACATTTGACATGTTTGAACGCTCTTTAAAAGTTGCTTTTCTGACTTAAATTCTTGACTTTCTATCGTAAAGAGGATTCAGAACTCGGGTGAAAAGTTTAACAAAGTTTACAGAGAATATAATACAAATGAAGGTCGATGGATCAGACAGTTGAGAGCGGGGTCGGTCGCAGATGATGTAACCCGTACCCGAAGATGTGAGGTTTGTACCGGTCGTGGAGAGCTGGGTCGGAGGCGGAGGAGCTGAGCGGGATCTGGAGAGGAGCAAAAAAACATCCAACTGTGCAGCGCAGAGCCAAAAAAAAACACGAGACTGAGCCGAGCAGAGCTGTATCACTGTAGATACGCGGACAATCTGGCGCTGAGTGTCAGGTCCACGGTCCTTTTGTCCTCCCCAGGTGCAGCTTGATTGACAATTAGTTGCAGGTGTGCGTGGGAGGAGCCAGAATCTCCGCCCAGCTCCAAGCTCTGAACAAAGGGAGGGGTAGAACAGCACGAGAACTACAGGACAGACTGGGATCTTGACACTTTGATGGGCCGATTCATCCGTGTTTGAGTAATCCTGCCGTCCTGCATTTGAGCCTGACCTGTTTCTATTATTAAAGACTTTTTGCATGCATGTTTGAGTAATCTTGTGATCTCTCCTCGGCTCTATTCGAACGCCACTTACGGTTAGATGTAAGATTCTGTCCGGCGCTCAACCCACGCTCCCGCACGGCTCCGCAGAAGTATAATACGAAACGATAAACTTCACAAATCTGATGTGATGTGCGCTGGTTTGTGGATAAAATTATGCTTATATTTTACCATTAATAAACTGTATGCTTATGGTGCAATGGAAACAACGAGCCTGTGTAACTGAAATGAAAAAGTGGAGATGTTTGTGTGGAAAGATACTGAGTGCGGTTGTTTAAAATGCTGAGTTGAGTCAAGTGTCGAAATCATTTGTCTTAATGATGTGTTTAAATAAGTGTCACGTGTTAAAGTAATGTCGCGTGTATAGAGAACGCATCATGAATCCAAATAAAAGACCCGCTGTGAGAAGGGGGAAGACTCGAAGCTCTCCGTCTGTGCGCTGTCCCCCCTCTGATCAGAGTAGGGGAAAAAAAAGTCTAATACTTGTCTTGAGTCTTTCTGGTAAACGGCGCATTGAGAACAGAGTTTTCTTGACGTAGTTTCATTAGCAGAACGCACTGATTATGTTGTGATCGTGACTTAGCGCCGTGGACTGTAAATATAAATGGACATGGCATGGACGCACTTCCAGCTCCATCGACTCTGGCTCCAATTCACTTTACATTGACGTTCAAAAGTTATTTCATTTTTTCCAAACGTTCTCCATGTGGATAGGTTTGCATAAATCTGGATACAAGTCTCTTCATAAAACGCCTGGATTTACTAACAATAAAATGAGTGTAAAAATCTCATTTTTATAGGTATTGTCCTAAAATTTGAAATATGAGAAGTCAACAATATTTTCAGTTGAGATATAGTGTATTTTTGTCCCTAGCTACCAACTGCAGCTTTCTACAGCTTCATTTTAACCAAAAAATTTAGGCGAGGATGAGAAAAATCGTTTTTTTATGTGTATTCCAAAGTGTATAAATGCTCAGCAGATAAACTTACAGTGATGCTGACACCTGTGGGTAAAACTATTGAGTGTTACCTTTACAAAGACCCCAAACTTGTGCATTTACTACTTAAGGTTCAATAATGGTGATCATTTTAGTTTGGAGAGGTCAGAGCAAAGGCAATTTCACCAAAATGACCTGGAATTGTAAGGGGTTAATAACCGACAAATCCTCAGGGAATCGTTCTTTCCCTGAGGATTCCCTTGCTCCGGATTGGCTTTTTTTGGACGCTATGGTACTTGTGATTGGAATACCAAATCAGGAACTTTACTCGAAAGTTGCTCGCTCGTGTAACCAGTCAAATAAAACCTCGCTGAGCTTCGTTGAGTGTCAAAACCTAAACCGAAACTGATTAAGCATGTTGACAAATTTTAGCATTTTCAAAACAGTAACAGGTAACATCATGATCTTTAAGTTGTTTCAGTAAAATTGTGTTCACTAAAACATGAGGAAAATTGGAGGAATAACTACTGAACGAACACACAAACTCCACGCTCAAAACTACCATCCAGCCCAGGAACCAAAGGAACCAAACTCCACACTTTCTCGCTACAAGATACAACCGTTCCCCCGTCCTCCACTCCACCGCTACACCTGAAATCCACAGCTTATCCAGACACTTTTAGTCCTAATGATTCAACAGGTAACAGGCGGAGTAAATCATCATTACGACAGCGGCAAATGAGAGGAACACGCAGCTGAACAAGCCTTAATGGGATTAGACTGAGAGCTTTGGTGAGGCCCAACATCTGCTGTCTGCAAATATCTCAGGTGAGCCATTTTTTTTTTTTTTATAATGCTGAAAACTACCAAGAGTGAGTCATTATGTAGTGAATTAAATGAAAGGCGTTATAAATTACTCTCGGATTACACGTGGGTTCGGCGGTGGTGGAAAATGAGACGAAATTATGAGATATTTTTCTTGGTTTTTAAGTGGATGGAATCATTATGCGCTTTTCAGCTTCTGGTAAATATGAAGGTCTACGAAGAATTAGATAATATTCATAGACGGATCAACAATGGACAAAATGGCAGCCAATGACACACCATTTTATAATAACTACACTATTTACAACCTTGATAAGCCGTGAACAAAGACTTAAAGGCTCTGTACCTCACTTTACTGTCTTGAAAAGGTGAAAAACAGAACTAGTTCACTGCAGAGTTTTGCTGTTCGTTGTTCAGTCAGTGTTTTATAATTAGATGCAGACCACACAGTGGACATAGAGGCTCTTTTCACACAGGATAAATCCAGTTCTCTCAAAAAGTGCGGAGCTGCTCTTCTGGCACCATTCAGTCTCTATGAGGATCAGCAGAGTCTTGCTATAATCGATAAAAACTAATCTATATTTAAATATCAGACAGTGAGTTACAGACGGATGATCACAGATGAGAGGTAAAGACCTTTACGGAGATGTAAACATGTAACCAGAAGAAACTGTAACTGTAAAAGTATGTATTTGTGTCTCAACACTAATACTAACCTAATCTAGACAACGTTATTCAAAATACATCTAACGTAAGGATGTTTCTGATGTATTTTGAAGTATATGTTTAGAGGATCCTGAATCTGAAATGTAAAGGACCTCACAGGTAAAGCTGCAGGGCCCTCCAGAGAGGATAAGGGCAGAGCTCTGAGGAGTGTGTGTTTACACTGTTTATAGTGTGTATCAGGGCTCGTGTGTGGACGACGATCTTCTGGTCAGAGTGTTATCTCTGTGAGATACAGTGCAACAGCAGAGCCACAGGAACTCACAGTCCTGTCCTTGAGTCCAGTGTATTCTGTTGTATTATATGTGTTTGCTACTTTCTGGTACTCACCAGTATTTACTTTAGCATTAGTACATCAAGATAAAAGTTTAATAGTACACAAAGTGCACTGCTAATGTGGATATTTTAAACTAAAGAGTCTATTGTTTGTATGTGCAAACTCATTCATCATCATGTACACACTATTTTAACATCCATGATTCATTTTTATTTTAGTTAACTTTAGCTAAGACACAAGTACTTACTTTTCTAATTACCCATCCATATATATCCATAACTTTCTGTCCACTGCCTGGTCTTTAAATATTGATTTATTTTAGCACAACTTGGCTAATTTCCAATACACAATGAATGGAACAGGAAGTGCAGTTCTGCACTTTTGGAAAGAACCAGAACTCCATGAAAAGGGTCTACTGTGACCTTAAGAACTTATTATACCATAGATCTGCACTGGGGCAAGACACATTTTGCTCAAATATATTCCAAAAAATGGAAGAAATGGCTTGGACGAGCAGCCAAACGTCTTCACTCCTACAACTTTTTGTCCAGTTGACTGATTTAACTTTGGCTTTTACTACATTCCCCCAAAAAATCAGGTACAGGCCCCTTAAAGCCAAACTATGTACCATTTTTTTCCAATTTGGTTGTGCTTATTATGCTGAAAAACATCCTTCCATACTTCCGCAGGCTTGCATCTTCAGAAACTGGCCTTGGACGAGGGCCTTCTGTTGTTGTGTTGTGTCTAAAATCACAGTATGTCTGTCATGATGCATTATCTGCCTCCTGTGTGCTCTCCCCCCTCCCTCACCTGTCTGAGCCTGGAGCTGGGCGGAGTTCCTGGCTCCTCCCACGCGCACCTGCAGCCCATCAGCGCAAATACCTCCACCTGCTGCCGGGTATAAGATGGACCAGCTCTAGACACTCGGTGCCAGAGTATTCTTTGTTACCTACCTTTGGATGCTTACTGGATTTTGCTGCTCCTCAGATTCCTGCTCTCTCGCTCGTCCCTGCTCCTGGTCTCTGGTTCGGCTCCTGATCCCGCGCTCCGGCTCCAGTACAGTCTACTCCTTGTCTTCACCTCCTTGTCTCGTCTTGGACTCCGGCTCCCGCTCCTCGGACCGCTCCTGCTCGATTCTCTCTGGCTCTGTTCCTGGTCCTGTCCTCGTCCCGGTCCTGGCCACACCCTGTTCCTGTTTCTGCTCTCCGCGACGCATTCCTGGACTCCGGCTCGCACCCTGCTCCCGCTCTTTGTTGGTTTAATGAACTCTTGTTAGTTATTGCACAAACTGTAAATAAACACTGTAAATCTGCCCCGAGTTCTGCACTATTTGATCCGCCCTACACCAGAGAACATCCTGAAGTGTGGTTTCAACTCAAGACAAATCATGACCGACTTCTGCGGCACGATTAGTTATTTTACACGATTACAATATCTAGAAAACGTTGAAATAACAAGAAAAGAGTCATATTAGCATTCAAATAAACAGACATAGCTTAAGGGGAAAGTAGTAGCTGAGCATAGACACTGATTACAAAGAAGAAAAGGAGATAAAGAAGCTGAGTGGGCTGACATTTGTGCTGCTTCAGTCTGGAGTTCGGTCATTTGAAGGTTGCAACACACATAAAGAATAAAGAGCGGTGAATTTGCACGGGGAACCTCGTTAAACCGACGTTCATTTTCATTTGTAGTCGTCTTTCTCCACCTGTTTGGCCTTAACTCTGGATCCAGCTGCTGTCGTTTTCACTGAACCATATGTGGACTGTTCACTCACTGTCATGTCCCTCTTTAAATCTGCACGTGGCTTTTCAATATTTCATCGATTTCCTCTTTCAAAGAACTCAACATGTGCGTCTGTGTCCTACATTTCACAACGCTAACGCTAACTGGCACATGTCTGCAACTGCAAATACAAAAACACACTCAGAACATGAAATGGCATTTGAAATATATTTGTTTGTGTCTTTCATTTTGTCTTTTCTTGTACAGTTTAAATCGAACGTTGTTGCGTTTTCGTAGCAGAAGATTCGCAAACGTAGGTCCTCGTCGTGCGGTGAACGCTGGGGATTTGAAATAGATTGAATGTTTATCAGATCGGTTATTGCAGAATGTCAGTGATCAGCTTGAGTCTTTTTAATCGTCATGTCTAGAGCCAGAGGGGGAAAGAAATCATGATTTATTTTCATATCACCCAGTCCGAGAGAAGACAGTTTGAGCTGGTGTAGGATCGAGAAAAAAAACATCTGTAACGCTCTGGGAAGATGTGAGTCTGGTCAGGGACAGGCAGCGTCTCTGTCAAAACAAATATGATCCTTATAAGGAAAAAAATAAAGAAAAACATCACAGCTTTCTGCAAAAATCAATGAAGCACTTAACTATTAATCTGAGGTGAGATATGAAATGTGATTTTGCTCAAAATAATGGCTGAACAATGAGCTCCTTCATTTCGCGTGCATCAAGTAAACAGATGAAATGATCAAATTTGGCTGCACAATTATGTCTGGTTCTCTCCATTTTTGATGAAGTTCATTCTGTCTTCAGTTTTAAACTTACAATTTGTCAGACAGGAGTGTTTCTTTACCTGCTTCACGCGCTTCGGCAACTTCCTATATCCTTCCTCAGCAGTGTTTTGTCACACAATAGGGGAAACTTACGCCCCCTACTGTCTGACGCCTTCTCCAGGTCTGCGCGTGTGTGTGATAAGGTGAACGCTCCCTCGTCACCATTTACTCCTTTATCTCCTTGGACCTCCATTTGTGCATCTTCGGAAACTGACTCGGACAAGCGCCTTTTCCTGCTTCTCTGTGGAAATGTTGTGTCTATAATCACAGTATGACATAAAAAGATATCTTAAAGTGTGTTTTCAGCTCAAGACAAATCACGATTGACTTCTATGACACAATTTCTTTCTTTCTTTTCTCTTTCTTTGACAGGGACCATGTACAAATTCATTAATCTTACAAAGAAAAGATGATTTGCACCAGATTTAGCTACTGCTACTTTCCATCTGCAGTCCCTGAGCAGGTGAACACACATTAAAAAACACATATCAATTAACAATTACAATATACGACTACGATCTGCCGTACATATGTCCCCCCCAGTCCAGACTAATATAAAAATCATTATGTGCAGGTTTATACAGTGAGCACAGAGCAGCACCAACTAACTCGACTGATGTGGACACGTTTGATTATTTAAAATGAGCTTTTTCAAATTTCTAGTAAAACTATTAAAATCTACAGACAATTTCAGACTGTCTGGAGCTGATTCCACTGCCTAATGGTTTGATAAGAAAAAGCCGATTGAGCAAAGGCCGAGGATCTTTTTGGAACGACGCAATTTGGGTTTACGGAGGAACGAGTAAACCCAAATTGCAACTTCCTATATCCTTCCTCAGCAGAGTCACATCACGGTGTAAAGTGACGCGTCTTGTCGATTGATTTACTCGGTTTTGTCACACAATAGTGGAAACTTACGCCCCCTACTGTCTGACGCCTTCTCCAGGTCTGCGCGTGTGTGATAAGGTGAACGCTCCCTCGTCACGATTCACTCCTTTATCTCCTTGGACCTCTATTTGTGCATCTTCGGAAACTGACTCGGACAAGCGCCTTTTTCTGCTTCTCTGTGGAAATGTTGTGTCTATAATCACAGTATGACATAAAAAGATATCTTAAAGTGTGTTTTCAGCTCAAGACAAATCACGATTGACTTCTACGACGCAATTTAGTCTTATCTCGACGGCCTTTCTGATCCAGAGGTGTGTTTGTTGTGGTTTTGGTCAAGTTTGGCTGATTTCAGATTTTCCTGCTCTACTTGTTCTTTTATTGCTCTTGTTTCTCTCGATTTAATGTTCTATTTTCCGTGTTTTAAATGGTCTTCCTGCTTCCCCTACATATGTTTTGTTGCATAATAGCCGTGGTAATCCATATATTGCGTAGTTTTTGTGTTCCGTCTTCAGTTTCGTGTGTGTTTGACTGGTGTATAGACGTTGTGTTTCCTTACAGCTCCTGATGTACGGCAGTGTGAGTATTGAACGTTTTTTGCTATTGTGTGTGTTCTTTTTCTTCCTTTTTTACGTTTTTCTCCATGTTTTGTGCTTGTTTTTTTACCTTTTCTATCGTGGATCCTGACAGCGGAGTGTGTTGTGTTGTGTACATGTGTCTCAGATGGTGGTGACAATTTGTGTTCTGTTTTGTGTTCAGATGTCATAGTCAGTACTGGTTAGTGTGTAAGGGTTTGTGGTGTGTTGTTCATGTTGTTTCTTTGTTTTGTTTTTCCTCATGTGTGAGTTTGATGCTGCCCGTGTGGTCCGGTGTGTTCAGGTCTACGAGCTGTTGTGTTTCATCTGTTTTGGTTTTTGCTGTGCTGGTGGTGGCTTGTTGTTCCAGGTCTTCCATGAAAAAATCCTGATTTCTGTTTGTTTTTTTAGGTTCCTTGATATTGAAAGTAAATGGATGTGTCTACAAATCTCAGCAGGGTCAGAGTTTGGTTCTTGTCCTGACTGTGTCTATTATGAACAATGTTAAGTTTGTTTATTATGCTTTATACACTGGCCAAAAAAAAAAACAAAAAACAAGTTTCCACCTGGATTTAACGAAGAAAATCTGTTGGTGTTGCTGCAGTTGGTCCGGTCCAGGTTCAGCAGAATGAGGTCAGCTGACACATGAATATACTGAATGACCAGGTTATTACAGCAGTGGATTTATGGGAATATTCCAAGATGAAAATGTCACGATTCAACAGGATTAAACTGTGAAAGAGAGAATCAGGAGTATGAACACAGAGAGAGAGGGAGAGAGAGGGAGGAGAAGGAGAGAAAGGGAGGCTGAGAGGGAGAGAGAAAGAACAGCAGAGAGAGACAGAGAGAGAGGGAGGGGGAGAAGGAGAGAGAGAAAGCAGAGAGAGGGAGAAACAGAGGCAGAGAGAGAGTGGCACAGAGAGAGAGAGAAAGAGGGGGAAGAGAGGGAGAGAAAGGAAGAAAGAAATAGAAGCAGAGGGGGAAAGAGAGAGAAACAGGGAGAGAGAGGGGGGAAACAGAGGTAGAGAGAGAGACGCACAGAGAGAGAGAGAGAGAGAGAGAGAAGAAGAAGAAGAGAGGGAGGGAGAGAAATAAAAGCAGAGAGGGAGAGAGAGAGACAGATAGAGAAAGAGGGAGGCAGAGAGAGGGAGAAACAGAAAGAGAGAGACAGAGAGAGGGAGAGACAGAGACATCATTTTCACACATGGATTGTCCACCACAGAGTCCAGACCTTAACCCCATTGAGAATCTTTGGGATGAGCTGGAGAAGCTTTGAGCAGCGTCAGACTCGACCAGCATCAATGCAACAGGTGAAACATTAATGCAACACTGGATGGAAATAAATCTGTGACGTTGTAGAAGCGAAATCGAAACAATGTCACAGCGAATGATCAAAGCTAAAGGTGGAACAACCAAATATTAGAGTGTGTGATCTTTTGTTTTGTGTTGCAGACTTTTTTTTTTGGCCAGGCAGTGTACAACAAAACATATGTAGAGGGAACAGGAAGTCAGACAGAAAGAACATCAAAAGGAGAGTGAAAAACAAAATGGCTGACAGACAAACAATGTGCCAGAGCATCCGTGAAGAAAGCGACAAATACCACAACAGGATCAGAGAGGATCATGGACCGTCAGATGTGCAAAAGACGTCCAAGGAGCATGAATCGTGACGAGGGAACGTTCACCTTATCGCACACGGGATGTAGTCCTGGAGAAAAAAACAGGTAAACAAACACTCCTGTCCTGACTGAAAAACACCAAACAAGTTTATCAGCTGGAGATGAAGGTTTTGGAAGGTCGTGCAAGAGACGAAACACACAGAATTACTCAAATGATGATGAATGAAACAAAACCAAAGTCCAAGTGGAGTAGAGTTCACCTTGAATGCTAAACTCGGCACAAAGTTGAGGTTTTCAAATATGTTTCTTCGTCTACTTTCCTTTTACCCATTCAGTCACTTTAGACGCAGCTTTTAGTGCCCTGTACTGTACTGCGTCGCCATTAGGGCTCGAAGAACTGTCTTGTGTTTACATTGCAGCAGATTTATGAACGGAGGTCTGGCTTTAGGACAATGGGGCACAGATGATAAAGGAGTCAGACAGCTGCAGATTAGAGGATTTATTTCCCAGAACTGGCCCTTTCACACTTGGGCTCGCACAAGCACAATGAAAGAGTGCGGCGTCAAGGTTGAGAAACTTGTGGTAGTTTTAGAAAGACTTTAGCAACAAACTGCAAACAACTAAGACGATAAATGTGCGTGTACAAGCAGCAGTCAGGTTTTGTGGTGCTTTTTTTCTGTGTTTTTTTTCAGGAATGGGAGCCTTAGACATCATCCATCCATCAACTATAACTCCATCCTCAGACCCAAAGCAAACAAAGGAAACAAAGAGGACAATATAGCAAGCCAGGATGCTAATAGGTGTGAAAAAACACCCGTTAAGAGTTGTATGAATATGTTATGTGTCAATAGATCTAGCATACATACAAAAACCGACCAGAACTGAGGAAACGGCTTAAAAGAGCAGCCAAACGTTTTTGTCCAGTTGACAGATTTAACTTTTAGCTTTTACCGTGGATCAGACCTGGACGACTGAGGGATTACACAGACAAACACGGACGGTTCACAGTTCAATCTTGCCACGGAGGAAAGTGAGTGAGACGAGCCGAAAGGAAAAGTGAAAGTCAGACATCCAGGAGTGAAGTGGATTCAGTTCATCAGTTTAAAATCTGTGGTGTTTAAGGACGTGATGTTTTCATGTTATAGCTTTATGTTACAAGAAAACAACACTGTATGAAATGTATTCGTAAGGGAGTACTTCATAGACTCCAGGAATATCTAATTTACTTGTTAAACACTGATGCACGATCATTTAACCTCCTGAGACCTGGTGTCCTCATCTGTGGACAACACATTTTGGATTGTTTAGGCCACAGTGCAAATGTTTAGAAGAACAGCAACAAGAACATGTTCAATTTTGAATATTTCTAAGAGTTTAGAATATTTATTTTTTTGTTTATTTTTATTTTATTTTTTTATTTAATTATTTTTATTTAATTATTTTATTTTTATTTGTTTTTATTATTATTTTTATTGTATTTTTATTTTTATTTATTTATTTATTTATATTATTTTATTTGATTAAAGCTCGGGTCTCAGGAGGTTAATACGAAATCACATGACTGTATAAATCTAAGACCGCACCAGAACTGAGAAGGTTTTTTTTGCTGTTTTTCTTCACTAAAATGGAACATATTTCAAGGACAAGCAAAATTGGATACTTTGGCGTAACAAATGCAATTTAATAATCAGTTAACAAACTTTTATCCTCAGGCCTGCATCTGCTTTAATGTTTTAAATGGACTTATGTACCTGTTTGGGTTTTATTTTTTGTATGTATTTTTCTATACTTTGAACAGGATTCCCATGAAAAGGTGCTATCATTGGGTGTCTGTATAAATAAACATAAATATAATAAAATAAAATGTGTTCAAAATCCTTGAAGAGAAAAAATATATTGCACGATGTGATTTATAAGGACCACAGTAGAAAGAAGGTGTGTAGTGTGTTAGTCGAGGTGAGGAGACGAGACATGGGACTGAGATACGACAAGGTTTTGCATAATTTATAATAATTTAATCAGGTAATCCAGTAGTAAACAGTAAACACAAATCTGGCCTCACAATTTTTTTATTTATTCTGTTTTTTGTTATTGTTGTGCTCCGTTTTGGAACTCCAGCTTCTCAAAACTCAACACTTCTCTGTATAAAAAAAACAAAACAAAAAAAGCATGAACCTGTGCTGCTGCGAGCGCGGTCCTAGCATCCTAATCACTCACCACTATGAGTTTATAAGCACGTTTCACAGCTTTTAGAGGTCGGGGAGGATATTTGCTGTCATGGTAATGCTAACAACAACATGGATACACGCTAACAGTGGTACTTTCTGGTTTGCTGACAATAAAAATGATTTATAAGTAGATGTAAACAGCAGCAGCGGTTTCATTTTGACCATAAGAACTGTTTATACAATATATGTGTACAGGAACGAGACAAGTTTACATTATTACATGAAGAAAAAGTTGATTATCTACACAGTGTGTCAATTTGAGAGCTGAAATGATCCAAATTTGAGGAAAAATAAATACTGCCAGGGTTGTCCAAACTACGGCCCAGGGGCCAAACGCGGCCCTCAGACCTGTTTTTCTTGGCCCTCACGCCTCCTCCTAACCTGGCCCAATTGATCAGGAAGTATTTTTTACTACAAATTAAAGAGATTCTACTTCTATAACCTGAATAACATCACATTTTATTGTGACACAGACCTAAAAATCATCTTACAAGTCTTATTAACGGCACAATCGCTCTGTCAAACCCGTGTTAAATGCAAAAAAGTGAAAAAAGTTTGGACACCGCTGACTTATGCCAATAGGAGACTAAACTGGGAGACAAAATAGGTCAAATAAGTAGCTAAATAAAATGTTTAAACCTCATATAATGCTAGTCAGGTATTGTTTGGATAAGGAAACAACACTATACACATACTATTAGCATGTAGCATATA
Source organism: Periophthalmus magnuspinnatus (assembly GCF_009829125.3). NCBI lineage: Eukaryota > Metazoa > Chordata > Actinopteri > Gobiiformes > Gobiidae > Periophthalmus > Periophthalmus magnuspinnatus. The sequence continues at coordinate 3,496,255 of NC_047133.1, forward strand.
GCCTCTCCCTGGTATTTAACACTAGCTAGACAGGACAGTGTATTGTTCTTTCCCTTTATTTTGTATTATCTGAATATTTGCTTGTTCTTTTTTTTACTTTTATATGAAACACTGAGAAGCTGAAGTAGTTTTTTTTTTTTTTTTAAATGTGCCATATAAATAAAATTGAATTGAACCTCCTGAGAGCTCCGTCAGGTTTGGATCTATATTTTTTGACATTCTACGTGAGCAATTTGCCGCTTCACGATAAAAATACACCACAACAGTTTAGTCGGAGAGTGAAAAAGTATCACACGAGTGGAACAACCTGATTTAAACCATCACTGCCGATCACGCCAGCCGAGCGCGTGATTCTTTGTGGCGTTTTATTTTCTTTCTCGCCCATAAATGACACATCTGATCTGCCTCTCGCTAAATTTGGGGAAATAAGACTTTGGACTTTACGGCGGCGTCTGAAGTGTGACAGCCGAGCGTAATGACATCACACCGACACCGTTTGAGGCTCTGATTTGGGAAGGGACTGGTGTTCACAGGCCATCAGTCCCCATCACGTCCCTCCACCGCCATCTTTGTCTCTCCTCCCCCCTCTGTTTTGTCTCTGCTTTTACTCTTGCTCTTTTTTTCCTGTCACTCTCCTCATCGCCCTCTCTCTCCTCTATTTTTCTCTCCTGTTTCTCTCTTCTCTAGCCCTCTCTTCTGTTTCTCTCTTCTCTAGCCCTCTCTCTCTCTCTCCTGTTTCTCTCTTCTCTAGCCCTCTCTCTCCTGTTTCTCTCTTCTCTAGCCCTCTCTTCTGTTTCTCTCTTCTCTAGCCCTCTCTCTCACCTGTTTCTCTCTCCTCTGTTTCTCTGTCTATCCATCTCCTCCTATTTCTCTATCCCTCTCTCTCCCTCTCACTCTACTCATCTTCCTCTCTCGTCTTCCTTTCCCCTCTGTAGTCTCTTCATCTCTCTTCTATCTCCTCTGTCGTTTGTTCTCTCTCCTCTTTCTTTACTTTCTCTTCATCTCTTTTTTCTCTCCTTCTCTCTCCCCTCCATTTTGTCTCACTGCTTTGACTCTTCCTCTTTCTATCCTCTGTTTTTTCTCTGGCTCTCCTCATCCCCCTCTCTCTCCTCTGTTTCTCTCTATCCTGTTTGTTTCTCTCTATCCCTCTCTCTCCTGTTTGTTTCTCTCTCCCTCTCTCTCCTCTGTTTCTCTCTCTCCCTCTCTCTCCTCTGTTTCTCTCTCTCCCTTTCTCTCCTCTGTTTCTCCCTCTATTCCTCTCTCTATCCCTTTCTCTCCTGTTTGTCTCTCTCTATCCCTCTCCTCTGCTTCTCTCTCTATCCCTCTCTTTCCTGTTTCTCTCTCTCTATCCCTCTCTCGCCTGTTTCTCTCTCCATCTCTCTCCTGTTTCTCTCTCTCTATCCCCCTCTCTCCTCTTTCTCTATCCCTCTCTCTCCTGTTTCTCTCGGTCTATGCATCTCTCGCCTGTTTCTCTCTATCCCTCTCTCTCCTGTTTGTCTCTCTCTATCCCCCTCTCTCCTCTCTTTCTCCATCCCTCTCTCCTCTGTTTCTGTCTATCCCTCTCCCTTCTCTCTCCCTCTCTTTTTCTCAGCAGCTCAGTCGTTCACGTGTTCATCCTCTGATCTCCACATAAACATCATCATCTCTCGATCGCTCAGATCCGCTGACCCACAGGTCGGCGGTTCGATTCCCGCTTGCACAGGTGAACACTGCCGTTGTGTCGTTGAGCAGGACACTTCCCCCGGCCCTCGCCCCAGTGTGTGTGTGTATGCAGGTGTGTGTACGCAGGTGTGTGAACGTGTGAGTATTTTCTTGATGTAAAGTGCTTAGAAGGAGGAAAATCGCTGTATAAACCCGTGACCATTTACCATCTCTAATCCCGCTTTTTTCCTCTGTTTCCTCCGTGTTCTTCACTCGCTCCTCTTCCTTTCTTCTCTCCTATCTCTTCTCTCTTTTCCCTTCTCTCTCTCCTCGCCGATCCGCTCCTGTCTGTCACTCTGGATGATATCTGCAGCCATCACACGGGCCGGGGAAGAGGGAGGGGGAAACAATGCCGGGTTTATGTAAAGGGGAGTCGGTCAGGAGTGGAGCTTCTATAAATAGAACAACACAACGTGATTGTGTAACATAAAGAGTGATGTAAACGTGTGCGCTTATGTAGACGGCTAAAAACAAAAGATTAATGTTGAATTTAAAATACTAACCTTAGATTCAGTTATATCTCTTTACAAAGTAGGTCAACGTTTGTGAAGTACAGTGGCGTTTGTGGAAGGATCCTGAGCGTTTGCACCTGAACTGGGTCAATAATATGGGACTTTCGGCTCTTATAAGGGATTCGAATCTTTCAATCTGTTCATTTCAAAGAGCCGTTCAAAAGCCTGGCTCTTTTACCATTTGTTTATATGTCAGAAGTCAATGTGAGAACTCATTTTTGATCCAAGAGAGAAAAAAAAACAAGGCTTAAATGAGCTTAAAATTCAAAATCTAAATAAAAATCTTGCACAACAATAACAATAATTTAAGAACGAACTTTAATTATGATGCCAAAGATGTTTTGTTGTGCACAAACGTCTCGCTCGTGTCGCCTGCTCTGCTTCTGTGCTGATTCTTAAGTCGGTTTAGTGTTAATCAGTATAGTAACGCAGATAAATTAAAAAGGAAAAATGAGATTTGGATCCAACAGTTCACGTTAAGGAACCGTTCACGTGCGTCACTTAAAGCAGGATTTTGATTGGATTTGTGCACTCAATGTTATTTCTGTGAGTGCAAACCAATATTATGTTTTATATTTATATATTTTACGTTAATGTAGCATTATCCACATTTTATAAAACTATATTATCAGTACAGTACAGTATGTAAAGTAATACTGGGGTTAGGCTGAGTTAGGCTGGGTTTTTTTTTCTTTTTGCAATGCGCCGACTAGTCCTGTTATAATTACTGTCATTTTTATTTATTTTTATTTTTTTATTTATATTTTTCTAATTTTTTTTTTATTTTTTTCATGTTGGCTGCACTGATAAGACTCATTGTGTGTGTTCTCTCTGCACTTTTTTACAATAACTGATAAAAAAAGCAAACTCTATGGCAATATTGTGAAACTTATAGTAATTTTACATTCTCTATTTTATCTTTTATTTATTAAATGCATAAAAACTACAGTTATCAAACCAAAAATAGAGCAAAAAAAGGAGAAGACGCTCTGTTATCTGCCCTTTGAAACTCATTTTAAACTCATTTGTCTGTCCATTTCCTTCAGAATTAACGTTTTTCAAAACACAAACTGATATTAACCCTTTCATCCATAGTTTCTTAATATATTTCTCGAGTGTCTATTCTATTTATTCCACAGAAGTACCCACAGCAAGTCGGGGATTACTGCAGTATCGGTAAACACCACCACACATACTACATGCTGCAGTATATAATGATTTCCCCATTATTATCCCATCATTTGAGGGTCAGAGAATGTCCACGACAGCCACAGTAAACACGGCTTACACAACTGTCGATACACAGACAGACCCGGGCCGTCCCTCTCCCCCCGGCCGAGTCCATAGACCACACACACCCTGGGCCCGCGGAGCATCAGCGCAGTGAGACGCTCTTATATAACCCAGCGCCCCACACGCCCAGGCACTTTAACGAGGCTAACAAAAGCTAACACTACCGCTACTGCTACTACCGCAACTGCAACCGCTACTGCTGCTGCTGCTGCAACTGCAACTGCGCTAACAGGGTGATGTACAAGAAAAATATCTATGCATGTTGTTTTTTTGTTTTTTTTTATTTTTAGCCATGTTATGTTTTTTATTGAAGGATGATAAAATGTTATGTTCACTATATTTATTTATTTATTCATTCATGTATTCATTTATATATTAATTTATTCGTTCATTCAATTATTTATTCATTTGTTTATTTACTTATTTACTCATTTATTCATTTATTCATCCAGGCTTTATTTTTCTGATTAACTGTTAATATCTGACGTTAACAAACCAGACACGTGTTCAGTTCTGTGCTTCATGTCGCTGAATAAATGTGTTATGTTAGCATGTTCTCTATTTTATAACTTGCCTTTAAATAAAAAAAAAAAATAAATTAAAAAAAAAAAAAAAAAAAAAAAAGTCTGTTCTTGGTCTTGGATTTTGTACAAATAAATTTCCCTCCTTATATTTGTTTTTTCTTCATTATTATGCATTTTTTGGCTGGTGCGTCTTATACTCCAGAGCGACGTATAATCTGGAAAGTAGATTTGTTCTGTTGTCCTCAGTGATTATAAAAGTGTTGAATCACGTTGCGTTTTGTGTCCTGTTGATTAAAGAGGCATCGTTTTAAATAAACCCGAAGAAACGTCTCCTCCTCAAGAGAAAGCAGAGTGTGTCACGGTTTAACAGACAAAATCAAACACACAGACTCAACGAAACAGAACAAAGTCTAAAAGAGACGCACTATCACGCCAAATCGTGAAAGACACAAGAAATGTATAGACAGGGACAGAGTTCGATAGAAAGACAAGTGTGTGTGATCAAGAACGTCTGAGGAAAACACCTGGATCTTCTTCTACGGGGCAGTGTTAAAGATCAAATACACAGATCTGGGACATTACTGAACTAAACCAAAAGACACAGATGCAACTGCAATTTATGAGGCTCTGCTACAGCGAAACACGGCACGAAATCGAGAAACACGGCACGAAATCGACTAATAGAGCCCACATAGAGCTGTATTTAACGAGGTAAAACTCTGGAAAACAACGGACTATGACAGAACAAGTTTGATGAAGATATCTCATTAATTGCCTTTGAAATATATTGAGTTTTATCGTAAAGAGAGTTTATGGACACCCTGAGTACTACATGTTGTAATTGAGGTTCAAGTACTGCAGAAAATGTGAATAACCGGTCAAATTAACCACCAAAAGTCCAGAAAACATTATTTATACACCTGCATTTAACTAATCCATTGCATAATTTCACTCCACACTGTGATGTCATGAGGTGGTGATACAGAACACTCATACTTATCATTTCAACGCTCGTATTACCTACACCAAGATGAACATTTGAAGCTAGCGGCTATTGTTCTTAGCCTTATTTAAACTTCTTCACTCCTTCGTGAGTCCTTGAAGTTTAAATCTTCACGAAGCCAAACAAAAGACCTTTAATCTCCTTTGAAATGAACTGAACTTCAGCTTTTTACTGTATTAAAATGATCTTTTATGTAACATTTATCCGTTAGCATCACGCTGACAATAGCCACGCTGCTAATTATTTACTTCAAAATTCTTCACTCCCAGCGTTTTCCAGTAGAGGGAGCTGTGTATGTGTAAAACGCCAAACAAAAACACATTTTCACACTATATTTTGAGCATGAACTTCAACATCAGGCTCTATACAAGTATTTTAAAAAAAGAGCGAACATTCCAGTGCAGCATTCTTTCTCTTTAAAAAAAAAAGCTGTCAAAGGAAACCGCACACGCTCCGTTTGAAAGAGTTAGAACATCCATTCAAGCAACAAGGGTACGCCAACAAGGTTATGTTTTGAGAGCTTTCACATTTACTGATTTTTCTGAAACGCGGTGCTGTGCTGAGGTAAAATGATAAATATTTGTTTGGACGGGTTAAATAAAACTGACGTGCTTGATTTTTACCGTCTTAAAAAACGTGAATAACAAAACGAGTTCATTTTAATCGTGGTCCAAAGTTCCCCATCTGCCTAATGCATCCCAACAACTAGCATGCTAACACACACACGTTCTGCTCAAAATACATACAATAAATCAACTACAGGATCGTTAAAGATGCAATGTGGAACTTTTCTGGTGAGGGTTTTGTTGTTTATTGCTCAAAAAGATCATGAAAAACCTGTTTGTCTTCATGGAGGTGGAACGTTTCAACTTTAAACATCGGAACTTTCGTCACGGGCGTAGATAGGTTCAATGCCGCACTGTGGAAGATTCTCGTCAAAGCAGAAGCATCTCCATGGAGACGAACCTCGGGAAAGCATTTTTTTCTCTTTTTTTTTCTTTTCTTTATACTTTATTTGTCAGGGATCATGTACAAATGCATTAATCTTACAAAAGAAAAGATGATTTGTACCAGATTTAGCTACTTCTACTTTCCATGTGCAGCCCCTGGACAGTTGAACACACATTAAAACACACATTAAAACACATGTTAAAACACACATTTCATCACAATTACACATTAAAACTAACAGAAAACACAACAAATGTCTCCATGTCCAATACACTTTGTTTTCTACCGTCCAAACTAATGTAAAAAGTCGATTATGTGCAGCTTTTAACAGTGAGACAGAATAAAACAAATGAACTAGACTGACATGGACACATTTGATTATGATTATCTAAAATGTCCGTCCATCCATTTTCTTCCTCTTATCCGGGGCCGGGTCGCGGGGGCAGCAGTCTAAGCAGAGACTCCCAGACTTCCCTCACCCCAGACACGTCCTCCAGCTCCTCCGGTGGGACCCCAAGGCGTTCCCAGGCCAGCCCAGAGACATAGTCCCTCCATCGTGTCCTGGGTCTTCCTCCACAGGGTGACGTCTAAAATGTACTTCTTCAGATTTCTAGTCAAATTATTCAAATTTACAGATAATTTCAGACAGTCTGGAGCTGATTCTTCGTCTGATGGTGTGAAATGAAAAGGCGGCGGAGCGAAGGACGAGGATCTTTTTGGAGTTACGCCAAAGAAACCGAGTGGACCGAGGAGTTTGTTCCGAAGAAAGTTTAGTAAATGTTTTCAAAGTAGGTGAAGCTGCATTATTAATCAGTTTGAATACATTTCTTAGCTTTGAAAATAAAATTAAACTGTCGTAACTGAACATTTTATATTTACTCAGGATATTACAAAGGTTTTTTTTAATCGAGTGTCTTTAACGCCTGATTGTAGATGGATCTGAGAAGTTTCCAACCATTAACTTGACGCAGCTTTGTCTCGCCCGTGCGCAGCTTGTGAACCAACGACGCTGATAAATATTTAACGCCAGAATCGCGGAGGGAGCAGCATCGGCGAAAAAGACGAGCTCGCCGTGCCCAGATGGCTCGTGTTTACGCGGGACATCGCAGAGACGGGACGGTGAGACGGGCGCAGATAAGGGAGCGAAACAACAAGGAGGACACGAACGACGGGAGACCTTTATCGTGGGCAGGAGTGAAAAGTGTGAAAAGTGTGGGTTCACCGGCGGGAAAAAGATCTGAACGGCTGTCCCAGATACCCAAATAAGTCTCCTCGTAATACCGTATCGCAGTGCTTAAGTCAGCGGCTGAAACGTGAAGGACCAAGAGGCTGAAACGTGAAGGACCAAGAGGCTGAAACGTGAAGGACCAAGAGGCTGAAACATGAAGTCAGAAGGGTTTTAATGAGTTCCACACAAAGTGAACAATGAAGCAAAGGACTCTCAGGAAAGGATAGAAGAGAGTCCCGAGATAGATCTGGACAGCTATTAAAGTGTTTCAGGTTGATTCCCCATTTTTAGTCCTGGTTTAGTCCTGGTTTAGTCCTGGTTCAGTCGTCCTCGTGTGAGATGGTTCATGTGGCTCATGTGGGAGATGTTCTTTGGTGCTGGTCCATGGAGAGACTTGTTCACACAGAGCTGCTTTAAAGTCTCTGAGCCACAGGAGCCAGAGACTGAGCCACAGGACACATGTGTGAAGTACTTCCTGGTTCTAGTCCTGACCCGAGCTGCAGTGTTCTGGATGTTCTGTTCTGTCTTAAGGCTCGTTTGGAGAGTCCAGTGAGCAGGACGTTACAGTCGTCTAATCTACTGGACACAAATGCAGGATAAGTCTCTCTGAGTCTGGTTTTGACACTTTACCTTTGATTTTTGACATGTTTTTAGATGATAAAAAGCTGCAGATGTTACTGATTTGATGTGTCTGTTAAAGTTCAAGTCTGAGTCCATTATTACCTCTAGATTTCTCGCCTGATTTGAAGGTTTTAGAGACAGACTGGAGGTGACTGCTGACACTTTCTCTATGTTTCTGTGGACCAAAGATGACGACTTCATAGAGCTTATCTGGAGAAAGTTGTTTTTCCTCCACACACTGATCTGTTGGAGTGAATCAGACTGAATCCACTGGTCCAGATTCACCTGCTGCAGTGACACATAGATCTGAGCGTCAGTGTAAGAAACTCTAAGCAAAGTTGAACAAGGCGACTGTTCTACAACTCTGTTAAAGTGAAGGTCACACATTCCTCAGTGAGATGTGGCTACAGATAAGAAGTCACTTTAACCAAAATGACCAGAACATAGCTGTTATCTTATTGTCCACACGTCCTCGTAGATCAACACTGGTCTCCATAGCGTCTTCGTGAGTCCCCATGTGTTTCATATCCACTGGTGGGCACATGTTATTTACCTTAGCCTTAGTAAATCAAGATACCAGTTTGATTTAGTGCTGCGCTGTTGAAAATACCTTACAGGAAGCATCAGAATGCAGCAGGTACAAGGGAACAAGGGAGAGGCTAAAAGAGCGATAAGGAAAGAAGAGAAGAGAGCTAACAAAAGTAATACACTTGTCCATCACTATATCGTGGTTCACCTTTCGCGGTCTCGCTGTTTTGTGGATTATTTTTGTGTAATTTTGCATGTTTTTTTTTACATCAAATGAACTTGGATTGTGTTCTGCGTCCTGATTGGCTGTTGGACTGTAGACCATTGTCCATCAGTCTCCTCCGTGCCGTGTCTCCTGTCCAGTACAGAATGTGTTAAGACAAATTTACATAAACGTTGGATCTCAGTGTGACTCTGAAGTGCTGTACGTTTGCAATTTGTTTTCTCCCCGACAAAACCCACAATGTCGATGAAACGTTCTGCACCGACAAAGACGCCTACGAAGGTTTGAACTTTGAGAGAGTTTAAACGAGAGAGAAATGTGAGAAAATTTGTTCTTTCTTTTCCTTCCTTCCTTCCTTCCTTTCTTTCTGTTCTTTCCTTTCCACATCCCTCTTTTCATGATTCTTTCCTTCATCCTACCATTTGTTTCTTTCTTTCCTTATTTCCTCCTTCCCTTCCTTGCTTCTTTCTTTCCTTCCTTTTTTCCTTCCCCTCGATTCTCTTCTTTCTTTCTTTACTTCCTTTCTTCTTTCCTTCCTTCCATCTTTCTTTCCTTCTTTCCTTCCTTCGTTCCTTCCTTGCTTCTTTCTTTTCTTCCTTTCTTCCTTCCCCTTGATTCTCTTCTTTCTTTTTTCTTTATTTCTTTACCTTTCTTCTTTCCTTCCTTTCTTCCATCTTTCTTTCCTTCTTTCCTTCCTTCCTTTCTTTCTGTTCTTTCCATTCCACATCCCTCTTTTCATGATTCTTTCCTTCATTCTACCATTCCGGTTTTATTCCTTCCTTTCTTTCTTTATCCACTATTTTTTTTTTCTTCTTTCTGTCTTTCATCCTCCATCCCGGGCTTTTCTCTTTGTTTCTTTTTCTTCTTTTCTTCCTAGTTCGCTCCTTTCCTAATGCTTTCCTTCATCGTACCATTTTAGTTTCTTTCTTTCCTTCTTCATTCTTTTCTTTGTTTGCTATTTGTTTTCTCCCTGACAAAACCCACAATGTCGATGAAACGTTCTGCACCGACAAAGACGCCGACGAAGGTTTGAACTTTGAGAGAGTTTAAACGAGAGAGAAATGTGAGAAAATGTTAACGCCTGTGTGAGAAAAGTGTATAAAGTGTGTGGTGAGGGGGTTTTACAGACAAAAACATAGAGAATAATCGTACAAAATAAAGCTGATACTTCATGGATTTCGCCTATTGCGGGTTATTTTTAGAACATGACCCCCGCGATAAACGAGGGACCACTGTACTACATGAAACAAGAGGTCAAAACGAGTGAAGACGCTTCGATTTGTTGCACTACTACTACTATTACTACTGCATCACGTCTGCATTTGACCCACACTGGTCTGCAGGTGTAGTGCGCTGCTCTACACGATCATAACACTATTCAACCCCGCCATTATTTCAGTTTTCGCCTCACAGTATAGGATCTATAACGTATCTCGTGGTAGAAACGCGACTTTTCCCTAAAAACAGCCGGAGGGTAAAGAACACGGTCTTTGTAGTTCTCTCTTTGATTCGACGTACTGCCGCAACAAAACAATACTCCGCAGAAACAGAAGCGTACAGTTTCATACATTGCAACAGATGATTTATTATTGAATTACTATGAATTAGTAATTATTATTTTGAAAACTTTTTATTTTGCCAGATCACGAAACCAACCACAGTTATTGCTGCATCTTCTGTACAGCGCCCCAGGACCAATCTGCAGATTTTAATAACCCGTATTCTGCTCAGGAGCGCTTACGTGGAGGATTAACCTACTTTACTCTTCATGTTTTATTAATAGGACTGTGTTGAAAGTTCACATTTTAAACATATCCAGAAGAATTGACAAAAAGAGTGAAGCAAGAAACAGTTCAGGACGAGTTTGTGCAGATCTGGACTATAGGATTAACAGTTTGTGTGCAGAATTTACGTTTTTTTTTTACATTTTGAATCGCAGCCTTTGCTTTTTTGCTAATTAATTGCTTCTATTCAACTGTGAGTCTCCAAATTAACCTGCAACTCCACACGAAATCTCCAGAACTGACCGCGTTTACTAGTCCTCACTGAACTTTTGACATCCTGGATTTAAATCTAACATCTGTGTTTACCACTAATCTAATACTAAACCTTTTCAAACATAATCTTGTTGACATTGAATTACTTCTAAATGACACAACAACCGCTTTAATCTACAGAGTTGAGCCAAGAGTCTATACATTATATAAACCGAGCTTAAGAAGAGCCATATGTTCCGAGTCTCCTTGAGCCGTGCCCGTAGACATCATCATCATCATCGGCAGCGCTCCCACCTGTACGAGCACCCAGGCAGCCCGATCCGCAGCGGGTGCTCTTTGATTATGTTATTTAGGTGCTGCGATGCTCCGTGTGCCAACATTTAACACACGGTGGCACGCACACACACAAACTGACGAGCGTGCAGCCAATTAGCACCCGCTCTCCCTCTGGTATGCTGCAATCAAGCAGAATATTTTAATCAAATATGAGCCCTAGCATAGCAGCACACCTGCACCTCGCTCGTCCCGGCTCCCACACGCACAGACGCCTTCACGGAAAACATATGAGCTACAAGTACAGCAACAGGTAATTAGCTGATGCTTGCAATTAGCCCCGAGCTAACCCGAACGCACTTGTTTATCACTTAAGGAAGGAGGATTCTGCAGAAAGTTAAGGGTTAATGCTAATGTTAGCGCTAGATTTGTGCTCACTGTGTCCATAAATATTGTGTTGCAGAATGTGACAAGGTGCATTTAGAGGTTAGTTACTCCATTCAGTGAAGTGAAGTGCAGTGAGCGTCACACTGCAGAAACTAAACAGCTGCTCCATAAGAGGATGGATCAACACCGGCGGGAGATTCCTCTGGACCCCAGTCCGCCGTGCAGCTCCATCTTAAAGACACTGTTATGTCTTTCTTTAGCATAAATCTTTATTTGTATTATTATGGATCATTTTGACCTAACCTTCATATTACCGTCTGTTGTTTTGTATAAGGTGTATCTCTTGTTCGTGTGTCTGTCGTCCTCCAGCCACTTGGATTAGACTAAACTGGCAGGATTGTTTTGGTGGTATAAATACTCTGTATCGTTTACATTTGTCAGCTGAGGGCGAGACGACACTGCAGGGACACAGCTCTTTGACAATTGTGCACAGTTGATTCAATAAACCAGACATTTGATTCAAGACAACTTCTCTGTTGATCTTTATATCTTTAAGGCTTTTGACTATTAGAAATTCCACAACACCACTAACCACTCCTTTGAAGAGAGTGAAGTTCAGATCTGAGCCAGAGAAAAGAAATGGTTTGAGAGGAGAGTTAAAGAAGATATTTTTGTGAGGAAAGACAATCCTTCCTTAAACAGAAATGGAGCCTGAGACATAATCTCTCCTCCATCTACAACTCCATCCTCAGACCCAGAACAAAGAGAACAATCGCAGGGTCATTAAGGGCTGAATAGGGGAGTTTCAGCTGAAACTGGAGACAATAGCTGTTTACAGTTTCAGTGTAGTTAGCCCCGCCCCTCAGTTAGATTTAAAGGCAGTGGCCACCAGCATCTGACCAGAACTGAAGAAGAGACTTGGACGAGCAGCGAAACATCTTCACTCCTACAAGATTTGTCCAGTTGACAGATTTAACTTCGTTGTTTGCCATGTTTATGTTGATGCATCCTTGATTTGAACCTATTTTTAATTTATATACAATTTTACTCATTATTTATGTATTTATTTATTTTATTTTTTTTATTAAAATTGTATTATTTATTATTATTTGTTTTTAATTTATTATTTTTTTAATTCAGTATTATCTATCACAGGATTGTGCACAGTTGGTCACTTGTTTACTTACATTTCTCACTCTTATCAAAACCAAAAAGTGAATAATATAATTCTAGGGGGGGAAAAAAAAAATCTGTGGAGGTTATTCGCAAAGTTGGAAACCTTTAAAAATTGTGGTGAGCTAGCATATCACTCCTCTGACAGCGAATGTTAGCAAACTTAAATGTCACCGAGCAACACTGTTATCTTTCTTACCAAATAGGAAAGCCTTATATAGCAGTTAGTCCCGAGGTGCTGCGAGGAAGAGATATAGATCAGGACATTTGAATGCAATAAATGTGACAAAATAGTCCAAACAGACTGCAGTGAGAAATGGAGGCGCCTCTCTTTCTCTTTCTCTTTCTCCTCTGCATGTTCCGACTCAAACACCAAAGTAATTAATTAGCTTCGGGCGCGTTACGGACACCTGAAATGATTTATGGGGTCTTTTATGGAGATGCTCAACACTGATAGGTCAGGTTTGGGTCTTGGAAGAACAAATGAAAGTAAATTAGTTCTAAATTATTCTCCACAGCTAAAGCTAGCCGCGCATAAACGTTACAAAAAGTTATACTGGCACAGCTGTAGTTTATTATTGCCATTCGGAGCATAGACAAACATGTCCGCAGATGCTAGCGTACTTCAAAAACATGTTGTTGCGTCCACCCTGAGGCGTTTCTGGGGGGTCGTACAAAAGTTTTCTGTTTCCAAGTGAAAAATTTGTCGACCACAGTTGTCTGGATTTGAGCTGAGTTTGTGTTTTTTTTTTTTGCTAAGTTAGTAGCAGCAACGTCGCAAATGGAGCAGAGAGTTGATCAAGGACGTGTAACCGGGACGGGACAGTTACGCCAAGGACCTACGGGGAAAAAAACAACGGACTAGAGTCACCCTGACGACGCAACGAAGCGCACAAAAGTTTACTGCTAGCAAAATATTAGCATGGTACTGCAGGTGTAATGTGGTTTAGAAAAGTTCAATATATAAATGGAAATGTCACGGATAAGGTTGGGGAGCATTAAGATTTCAGCGATACGATACAAAGGCTACGATACTGTACTTTTTCAATTCGATTCAATATGATACGATATATTTCAAATTGATTCGATATGATTCAGTGAAAAATATACATTAGGTTTTCGTGACCCTTAATGATCAGCCACATTTTCACCAAAAATAAACATTAATGGCGCATTTGTCTTCTGTTTACTGAAGATGAATGAACATAAAGTGCATTTTGCTAACTAGAAGCACACATCAGACTGTAACATTGGTCAGTATTTCTCATCCACAGTTTATACGAGCTGCACATTTACATTTACACAGGGACATGTGCAGTTTAACGACTCGGAAGAATCACAACATATCGACTAAAATAACCGTTATACTAAAAGTTTTTGTTAAACCATTAACCAAACAGTAAATCACCCTCCAGTATCTTGACTTGTTTGTACCATAAGTGGCACAAATGAGTTGAGGTACGACACACACACAGGTCCTGCATTTTAAATAAACAATAAAATAAATAAAAATTCAAATGAGTCTAAATGGATGTTTCTTTCTGTATGTCAAACATTTCCTTCTCATGTCCGTTACATGGCAGAGGTGCAGAGAAGCTTCAGGTCCAGCGGCGGCGCAGTTAATCTAAAAACTCTATTATTGTCGTCATATCTTCAACAAATTTATGACTAACACTGGGCATCAGTAAGAATTTGATACAAACCTTGAAAGGCCATGATACACATCTCGATACAGTGATATATGAGATCCACATTTACACCGTTAAACTGCACAGGGATGAACATATTTACAGAATCACAAATGACACTAAAAGTCTTTGTTAAACCAAAGTTAATATGAAATAAACCTGTTTTAATCATCAAAACGGAGAATCAAATGTCAAATATTCTGCATAAACGAGATTCTTTCCTCTAAACAAGCCTTATAATCGTGCTGTGACAGAATAATTTGATAAAATATAAAAAAATATATATCAATACAGCAGCAGACGATATCGATACTGTATCATTAAACGATATATGTCGATATTTTTGATATTTTTGTACAGCCCTAGTCATGAATACAAGACAAGTACATCGTTTGATTAGAAATATTTCTGAAGTCGTCTTAACCTCCTGAGACCTGGTGTCCTCATCTGTGGACGACACGTTTTGGATTGTTTAGGCCACAGTGCAAATTTTTAGCAAACAACAGCAACAAGAACATGTTCAATTTTGAATATTTCTAAGAGTTTAGTATATTTATTTTTTATGTATTTATTTTTATGTATTTTATTTTTTATTTATTTTTATTTTATTTGTTTTTTATTTATTTTATTTATTTATTTTGTATTTATTTTATTTATTTATTTTTATTTTTATTAATTAATTAATGTATTTTTTTTTTTTTTTATTTAAAGGCACGTGTCTTCCTGCACCTGTCAACAGCACAAATGAGACACATTGTTCCAGAGGCAAAATTATTTTGTTTTTTACACTGATGTGAAAAAATGTGTGTGTTCAGGCACTTAAGAGTTTTTGCAAATAAAATCATGCAAGAGCTCGGGTCTCAGGAGGTTAAGCACACGATCCAGATGTATTTATGGTTGAGATATTAAAGGTATAGAATTGTATGATCGATCTCATACAGATGTGTAAAAATACATTCAAACGTGTCTGGGTGGAAAAAGTGTAAGGAATAGGAAAGGAAAAGGAAAAGGAAAAGGATAAATAACGACTTAAACACATGTCACTATTACAACATTTGAAAATATATATAAACATGTTCATTCTTACTTTTAAATAAGCATCATTAGATTAAGCCAAACTATTGATTGACCAGTTGGGTTGTAATCGTCGTGGTATTTTCTTCTTCCTTCCAGAAACACAAATGATCACAGTTTAAATGTAAATGACTCTTAAATCACTCTCATTCAAATGCTAACAGTGTGTTTCATGTTTTGTTCCTTTGCAAACTCTGCTCTTTTGACCTCCATCTATAAAAATATAAAATAAAACGTATGTAAAGCAGCTTTTCACACACAGTAAAGTCCAGATATATTGTTTTTTTAAGTGAATATGTGATAAAACATTGCCCAAAGTGACATATTCCTGATCAGCGTTTGGATTTGGGTTCTTGGCGCTGCACTGTGCGAACCATAAACTATATAAACGTCCGCTCATCGTACCTGGACGACTGAGGGATTACACGGACGTAGACTGAATAGATGGAAACTGTTATCCCACCACGAGCAGCCGCGGTCCAATTACGACGTGAGCGTGGCTGCAAACTAACCCCGCTGACCCTGACTCCAATTCACTTTCCATTGTAAAAAAAGTGGCCCTTCTTTCTGTAAACCGCCGCCGTCAAACTCGTCGTTCTGACATTAAAACGTTCATTTTGACCCACTCTACGTGATCTCGGTGTATTTATTTCATTTAGTTGGAGTCGGACGCACTTCCCCAGTCCACGTTTTCCACTTTTATAAACAGTCGACAGCGATAACCCGATGGAAACGGATGGGTCAAATGCGGAACGGGCTTCTCTGTACGGACCGGAGTCTGAATCGCCTTACGCGCCCGAACCTGGGACTACACCACCTGAAGTATTTAGGACGGCGGGCTGCCATAATCATACTCTTTCTGAGGACTGGCTGCAAAATTATTCCACACATTTGGAATTGAAAATGAATAAAAGATTAACAAGATATTGTAGAAAAATGGGGGCTCGTCCGAGATTGTTATATGAGCTGGTACGATTTAATTAAACGATGTGCACTGAATATGTTTTACATGATTAGGAACGGAATATTACATTTTCCACAGTCCCGCGAATAATTAGTCACAAAGAATTCAACCTTTTGCACAGGAAAATGATGGTTCCACGGCTCGACTTCAGTTCACAGCAGAGACGAGTCCAGGTTTGCAACAGGTTTTTGACGTTTTTAAGGTTTTTGGGCACGTTCCGTTTTGTTTTTTACCGGGAAATAGTGAACTTTAAGGCGCTGTACCTGAGTTTTACCGTCTTAAAAATGAGAAAAGTTCATTTTAAACTGCACGAGTCCAACGTTATTACTCAACTTCTGCATTCAGAGCATCTTAATTACTCACCGTGATGAGTTTATAAGAGCTTTTCACAAATCTCAGACCAGAGGGAGTTGCCGTTTAGCATGCTAGCGTGCAATTCCTGATTAACCGACAATAAAGTGGTGGAGACGGCGTTCAGAGGACAAATTCTGACCTCAAGAGACAAATTTTGCTCAAATACATGCAAAAAAAAATAGGTTCAGGGCCTTTTAACAAATCAAAACCTAGATATGTTCGATCGCTTTGCTGAATCCGCTTTCAATTTACGGATTTTTACAGAAAGAATTGTTGCACAGAATTTCTCCCGTAACATCTAGTTTCCTCAAATACTAAAAGCGCTTGTTGCTAATACTGTACGTCATCAAAATAAACAAAATATTTCTAGTCTGATTCTATTCTCGGACTGTGCAAAGAAGTTAAACGAAGCTCATCGAGGCTAGAGCAGTTACGGCGGCCATTTTGGAGCAGAATCCCATATTTGGAACGTCCGACCGCGAGTATCACAGCAACCAAAGAGCCAATCCGGAGCGAGGATGTTGGATTGTTCCCGCCTGCACTGCTGTTCTTGCTAACGCTACAAGAAGCCGCCGGATTTGTCTGTTATTAACGTTCATATGTTGATTTTTCGGACACAATAGTCAAACGAAAAGCTGGATCACGTAGAGTCGATTTAGCCGGAAGTGCGGGAAGTGCGCCCGGGCTCACTTCCTGTTTCGAACACGGCAGCTAGCGTGTTAGCTCTGTCCATTATGTATACAGTTTATGCTTCGATTATAAGGTCAAATGTAGGAAATAATGAAAAAAAAAATGCCGTTTTTGTTTGCAATCTATAGAAAATCAACATGTAATTTCTTTCCCGTCTTCATCTGCAACGTCTAAAATACTAAAAATGAAAATAGCAATATGCAGAGAACTAAAATAGGAAACACAAACGGGCCGCGCGAGTTCAGCTGTTCTGAGTCTAAGGTTTTAAAGGTCCCACATCGGCCGTTATTGTTTAATGAAACTCTGGACCTATATGTGTACACTGCACTGGGGCCTTGGGCGAGTATTACAGTATATGTATTTTTTTTTTTTTGCTAATGTCAAGAAGTCAATCTGTTAGACTTAGTGCTATTACTCCCACTGGGCTGTGAGCACATACACATAATACACACAACAACGCACAGGAAGCATCTCAGGACACACAGCGGACGCCAGTGTGTTGTAACTAATGTTTAAAATGTGTGGATTTACAGTAATTATTTGTACGTGAGTAAGGAAGAGAAAGTAATACATTAAGGGCAATTTGGATTTTTGTCTATATGGTAAGCAGTATGGTAAGTGTGTAACTGTAGAACACGTGTATGGCACAGTACTGGAAAAACCACAATAGAAAGAGATCAACAAAAGTGTGATATAAATGTGAAAATGTGTGTAATATATTATACTGTTTAACTCTCATAGAAAAAAATAATAAAATAATACAGTAATAAAATAATAATAAAAATAAATAAATAAAAATAGTTTTTTTTTTTTTTTTTTTTTTTTTTGTAGATAAGGCCAAAAATTTCAAGACGCCAATGTAATTTTTTTTTTTTTTTTTTTTTTTTTTTTTTTTTTTTTTAACTGTACCTGGGTTTGGTTGAGCGTTTGTCCACTGATCTGAAGGTTGGCAGTTCAAATCCCGCTCTCCACATAAACATCACTGGTTGAGCGCTTAGATCCACTGACCCACAGGTTGGCGGTGCGATTCCAGCTCCCACAGACGAACGCTGTCGTCGTGTCCTCGGGCAAGACACTTAACACCCACCTCGCCCCCAGTGTTTGTGTGTGTGACTTGATGTAAAGCTCTTTAAGTGTTTATACAAATTGTGATCATTTACCTTAATAATTCTAAGCTAATTATGTCTTTAAAAGTGCAATATGAAACTTTTTTTTTTTTTTTTTCTGGTGTCGTAGTCGCTTGTCGCCATGGAGATGTTGCTCCACTGGGAATATTACACAGTGACATTAAACATTTATTTTATCCTCAAATATACAATGAAAACCAAAAAGTACTCTTACCGTGACATTTAGCAAGGTCACCTACTCGCAGATCTGACCAGTAACTTTACCGGATGAAATAATGATCTGCTCGTCTCCATGGAGATAGAAATATAGATAAAAAAAAACAAACAGTCTGGGCAAAGCATTAACATCTTCATGGAGACAAAGTGATGCAACCCATACCAGAAAAGTTACATAATGCATCTTTAAATTGCTTAAATTAGTAGTTCATAGCATATTAGCCTATATTAGCTAATTAGTATAATCATAATTTAAAATATTGCCATTTTATTAGTCAAATCCACATGCACTTTTCTTCTCACTCAAAAGCAGTGCATAAATCCAAAAGTCATTCATATTTTCTAACTGCATTTCCGTCCTGTTCTCTCTGTAATTAATCAAACTAATTAACAAATAAACACAGACAGCTCCTCTTTTAATTTGCCGCTTTGGAGTGGAAAGAGGGCGAGATCCTCTTCCTGACATTTATCATTTAGAATTAAGTCAATTTGCCAAATCCAAGCAGGATAAGTATCGAACACGGCCCGAGCATTAGCCGCATATTAACGGATGCTAACTTAATCATCGTCATTAGCGTGACACGGGGCAAAATAACACATGTTCAATCCAATGAGCTTTCTCCGTCTGCAACCCCGGGACGCCGTTTCCACCATTTTTAATTAGAAAGTAGTGGGCGGTATTTTCTTATTAGCGTTTTATAATGCGTTTAGCCGGCTCCCGCACACACCGCTACGTCTTAAAGACACAAGTAACTAGCGCAGCGTTTTGTTTAGGTCTCCGTCAAGATTTCCCCAGCGAGGAATTAGAGCGGCAGCGTTATTTGAAGCGATACAAGCAGCTAACGCGCTCATATGCACAGAAGGGACTCAGACGCAGCACTCAATTAACCATATAACGGATATAACTGCGGTCGAATAACACAGACGTAGACGCAGACACGTTACGTAAAGCGTGAGTCTGTGAAATCTTGTATTACCCTTGAGATTTTCTATGAACAAAACACTAGTTTGCAGAGGAAGGGTAGTAATAAAGTACGTTTGCGTGTTAATTTCTGAATACGTTGATGTAGTCTTACCGCAAAAAAACGTTTTCTTGCACTTGCACGATGTCGCTTTTCTGATTTTCCTGCTTGCAAACTTTATTTCTTACCGTAAAAACACGACCCTCCAGAGATCTGACCGGTCGTTTAGCCTGGGTTCGAAGTGGATGAGGTTATTTACAGCGGTCCCTCGTTTATCGCGGGGGTCACGTTCTGAAAATAACCGACAATAAGCGAAATCCGTGAAGTATCAGCTCTATTTTTTTACTATTTTAACGCTGTAAAACCCCTCACCACACACTTTATACACTTTTCTCACACAGGCGTTAACATTTTCTCACATTTCTCTCTCGTTTAAACTCTCTCAAAGTTCAAACCTTCGTACATTTTTAAAAATAAGTACAGTATTATAGAATGAAACCACGTTATTTTCCTTCTTCTTTATGTGACAAACCGAAGATTCATTTATTCTGTAATGGCGCCCCCTACAGCCGAGGAACTTCTACCTTCTACCTTCCCTCAGCGTGTCCAGAAGTCCAACTTTTTCTGCGACGGTTAGCATCTTCCTCGACCTTTTGGGAGCGACCGCAGGAGCCTTTGTCGGTGCAGAACTTTATTCTCTATGGTTTTTTGCTGTCAAACCCCTCACCACACACTTTATACACTTTTCTCACACAGGCGTTAACATTTTCTCACATTTCTCTCTCGTTTAAACTCTCTCAAAGTTCAAACCTTCGTAGGCGTCTTTGTCGGTGCAGAACGTTTCATCGACATTGTGGGTTTTGTCGGGGAGAAAACACATTGCAAACGTACAGCACTTCAGAGTCACACTGCGATCCAACGTTTATGCAAAAATCCGTGAAACAGCGGGACTAAGTGCGATATAACGAAGGACAACTGCACATAGGTCTAGAGCCAAAAGGGAATGCACGTTTAGCTCTTCTGAAACGCTGGACATGTGTAATTGTGAAGGAAATGATTGCAGACCAGGTGAAGAGGTTAAAGAAGTTTTATCAGCAGCACGCGCGTTACATCACAAAGAAACCTTCAGTATGTTTACTCTGAGAAAGGTACTATCTATAGAAGGCTGGTCCTACAAGGTCACAAAAGGGGTCGACCGTTAACTGTGACCAGACGGTAGAACATGTCACTGAAAGAACGCTCGCAGTCACTGAAAAAGATGGACTGCAAAACCTCTTGTCTCAGACGTAACAGATGGCAGGGAGGACATCTTAAAATAAGCGTGTCGCGTTCTTACTGAGAAACACGTTCACCTCGATGTTTGAGACGCACAGGATTCAACACGAGGTTTACAAGTAGAGAAATAAAACCAAAAAAATCATGCTTTCAACGTGTATTTGTTTGGAATCCCGCCTTTTTCACACGGCGTGTTTTGTCTGGGGCTATAATTGGAAGTGACTGGGGCTGAGATGTTTGCAGGAAATACTTTTGGAACTTTGATACTTTTACCAACGGGTTTTAGTCGTACGATCTCGAAACTCAAACTGAGGAGCTCATTCTGCTTAATAATTGGTTAGTTGTTGGATAATTGGCTTGTGAAACAGTTAACAAAATAAAATAAAAATCAAGAATACACACTTCTCCAATATTTACAGGGACATGCACGTTCTGTCTGTAGCAAAAGACGAAATTTAAATCTGTTAACTGGACAAATCGTTTTAGGAGTGAAGACGTTTTGCTGCTCATCCAAGACGCTTCTGGTCAGATTACTGCTGGACCCTGCCTTATATCTGTCTGGAGCGAGGAGCTAACGACACTGAAACTGTAAAGAGCTTTTGTCTCCAGTTTCAGCCTTAAAGACCCTACTTAACCTTTAATGGCCCTCCTATTGTTCTCTTTGTTCCCGCTTGTTTTGAGTCTGAGGACAGTTGTAGATCAAGAGATTATGTCTCAGGCCTCCATTCCTGTTTCTACAACTGTATCCTCAGACCCAAAACAAACAGGAACAAGGAGAACAACAGGAGGGCCATTAAAGGTTGAAAATGGTTGTTGTGATGTAGCTCGTCCATTACCATCATTGAGGCTGCAGAAAGAAAGGACACACACAAACGTTTAAAATGTGTATCACTGAATTGATTGTAATTGAATCGTGCGAATTTTAACTTACCCATGTCGTCTGCCTTAGGTGTTTCGGCCAAATGAGTCCCCCGGGGAGCCGAAGCACTTTAAGAAGGTTCCGGGGCAGACCACTGGGGGTTAACAAGGAGGGGTGTCGTATATTTGAGCTTTTTGGGTAACGTGATTAGTTTTCACTGTTAAAGCAATTAAAGTAAAACATAGAGCTGTATTTTAATTAACAACTTAATTGAATAAATTATTACACACTGGTTGATTGGAGCTAAATTTTAACAAGAGAATTGGATTTGGGAAAAACTTACCTGTTATACAGAAATGGGCTCAGCCAATCAGGGAGGGGCTCTATAAAAGGAGAGGGGGCTGAATGTATAACAGGTACTGCAAATGCCAATTGTTTTAAACTTTTTTTCTTGTAAATTTTTTTGGTGAACAATAAACGCACTTGGGTCTGCACTGGACTAACCGTCTCAGCTCTGCTCTGTTCCTCTTTGAACCGCTAAAGTTGCTATCCGGGCGATTACAGTTCTTAAGGCTGAAACTGGAGACAAAAGCTGTTTACAGTTTCAGTGTCGCTAGCTCCTCGCTCCAGACAGATATAAAACAGTGTCCAGCAGTAATCTGACCAGAACTGAAGGAGCAGCCAAACATCTTCACTTTAAAACTTTTTGTCCAGTTGACAGATTTAAATTTTCGTCTTTTGCGCTAGCTCAAACCTGCGCGACTGACAGATTATAAAGACATTCTCCATCTGTATCAAAACAAAAACAGCTGCTTATATCACAGGGAACTGAAAAACATCGAGAATTTCTGCAGAATCAACGAACAAACCTGTAAACTCTGTTAATCTGAGGTGAGAGAAATGAGATTTTTTTGTAAACGAGAGGTGACTAATGAGCTCCGTCGTTCCACATGAGTCACTGAAATAGGCAAATCAGACGGATCAGAAACGCACGATGACGTTCGGCTTTGACTCGAGACACGACGGAGAGCACGGTTTGTCTTAGGAACAGGAAAGTCGGGATTTGAAAGATAAAATTAGACGCAAACGTTAAAATATCCTCCATAATCGAACATTTACCTTCGAAGTTAAGACTCAAAGTGTCTAGTGCTGCTTTTATTTCTTTATATAAGCGTATTATTACTTCCGTTCCTTTTAATTATATTGACGGTAATTATTGTCGTTCTACCCATGTACATAAAACAAATACAAATACTTCTGTTGTTTACTGCCTGCCTTCTCGTCCGAGGCGCTTATCTCGTTTCCATTAGCAGACATCAGCTTCCTGTCAGTCTCCCCGTCTCCCGCTGAACACATTTCAAATTCAACACGGCTCTGAAACAAATACATTTTTCATTTCTGCACGTTTTATCCGTCGCTCTCCTCCGGCCCGCCTGTCTTCCGTGTCCTGTCAGCTTCACTCGGGCTCAGACATCGCGGTCCATTATTGTCTTCATAAAAAACAATGGAGTGATGAGATGTGGCGTTCAACAACAACAATCCCAGCTCGATCGTTTCGCCGCACGCTCTGTCCACGCCGCGCTCATCTGGTCCTTTCAACAGTTTGATACTTTAAGGCGAAACGAGGCGAGTAAGTGGAAAAAAAAGTTTGAATTTAGAGATATCAATTTGATTTTTTTTTTTTTTTAAATGTAGTTTGCTTATAGACATGTCAAAAATCCATTACAAATTTGCATGAAAAGAATCAAATAATAAATAAAAAATATTGAAAGTAAAAATAATAAAAAAATAAAAATAAAAAATTATTGTAAAAATAATAAAAAGCAAACTAATAAATAATGAAAAAAGTAAATGTAAAAATAGACTACAATTGGACTTATCAGACAATTTACAGAGCCAGGTTTCAATTTTTTTTTATTTTTTTTGACATGCTAAATACAAACCTTTAACAGATATTTGAACTAGAAAAAAAAAAAAAAAAAAAAAAAACAATTTAAATTTTGCCATTTTTTGCTGGAAAAAAATTAATCAAGCAAATAATTACACTGGGTTACCAAAAAAAAAAAAAAAAAAAAAATGTTTTCAAGATTTTTCAACTGCTACTATTACTATCTTCTAGTCAAATACCATTTCATTCACTTGTGATATTTTTAAAAAAATTAGACATAAGTTGGCACATGCAAAACCTTCAGAATTCATTTATCGTGAGGAATATAAAATAATTTAGCATTATATGACGTGAAAATACACCGACACGTAAACAAAAACGTCAAAAACAAATATGTAGCTTAGTTCAAAAATTTGACCTGATTGAGCAAAACCAGTGATTTTTGTATTCAGCACATCAAAATGATCCTAAATCAGCTAAAAAAACAACTTAAATTTGGTGTTGACCAGTGTTACATATCAACAAATCCTCATGTACAATCCTTCAAAAACACAGGGTGATGTTCATGTCTCAAAAAAACCCAAAGCAAACAAACAAAAATGCCCTTTAAGGTACATTATGTTACTGCACTTCGGGACTTCTGGAGGTGGCACGTCGCCACAGAGAGTTAAAACCACACTTCGGAACATTCATGAAGAGATATATTTCATGCCATGAGGAAGATTAAAGCCAAGGGAATAAAATGTGTGCAAATGCAAGCTGGATCTGAGTTTTTCTGTGCAATAGACGCAAAACCCCCCCGATAATGTAGCTAATTTTTGGCTGAAAAAGTTACATACGGTGGTTTTAAATGTGTGGATGAAAGTTAATAAAGTGGAATAATGAAAAAATGTCGGTTACATTAGATAAATCCATATGTGAAAGCTTAAATGTTAAAAGGACAAACCCAAAAAAAAATGAATATTAAAAGAAAAAAAAATCCTGATGGTGTTTGGCCTTAATTGAAAATTACTGAAAGGCCTTTGCCATTGTAGATTTAGCTGAGTTGACTGCTAGAACAAATGATGGCACAGCACTTCGTATTAAGGGGAGCTACAGGCGTCAACAACTGCAGGCTCATTAGATTCTGTCTACTGCGCCTCACGGCTCCCCACAAGTAGAGGATGGTCTGACGTATTTAGCCCTGTGCTCTGAAACCATCAAAAGAATCAGCGATCAGAAATCACAGTCATTACATCTCCACTGAATGTAGATTATTTCAGATTTAATAAGTGAGGGTTAGCTCTGACAGATAATGCACTGCTATAGTTTGTCAGTTCTTCAAAGAGCTGCGTGAACGACCCGATGGTAATAATAATAATAGAAACGCTCTGGATTTATACAGTGTCATTATTCAGCGTACTCAAGTCGCCTATTGAATTTTTCATTCACTCCACAAACCAGAGGCGGACGGGGAAAAAAGAGGAGTTTTCGACAGACAGGCCGACTGCAGCGGTGATGATATAGTCGAAGTAGAGGAACACGTTTACGGGTACTTAGCACCGAGGGGGTAATACAGGGCGATACGTGAACGGGCCAAAAAGACCACACCCCAACACGACGCACACACTTTCATATCCATTTCTCTCCATCTCTTTTTATCTCTTTAGACCAGTAGATCCCAAACGATGGCATCTGTGTTGAGTCAAGTTCTGTAGTTTTATAGTTTATTCCTCTTCAGTCTTTTCTCTAAGTGAAACTGTAATAAAACTCCTACTGTATTTAACTATATTCTAAACTAAAAACAAACTCATTTTCTCTGTCACTCTTCTATAGTTGTTTTTGTTGGGTTTTTTTTCCTATGGCTGAACTTGCTTTAATGAACATGAACAAAACAGCTCAATCAATCAAATAAAACCTCTTAAAAACTGTCTAGACTCGACTGGACATATTAGATATGACAATGTTGCATGTAATTGGCTCCAGAATTATCTTTCAATTTTATTTTATTTTATTTTTATTTTTATTTTCACTTTAAGCAAAGGAGTGCCCCAAGGCTCAATTTTGGGACCACTATTTTTTACTGTATTTATTAATTTGAGCATATAATTTTTTTTTTTTTTAAAGAACATTTAAATGATGTGCAAGCTGCAAATCTTTATACACTAAATGGTGCATTGATTGAAAGTCACCACCTAAAAATATCTTTCATTTTTGCTTGACGAAAATATAAACTTTAAAATACACAACTTGGAATTAAATGTTGTTAATGTTTTAATGTAGTGATTTGTTTTGTTTGTAATGGGCGCCTATGAAAAAGAGAGTTCTCATCTTGTATAAATAAAGACAAATTAAATGAAAATGAGTCACTTTCCTGTAGCGAGCTCGTTTTGCCTGCATTTTTGTGCCTGTGACTTGGGTCTGTTTTGGTGCTTTTGAGCAATGTGAAGGAGATTAGCCTAAAACGCTAGCTCTGTGTACATTTGGTAATTTGAGTTTTTTTTTTCTATTTTAATACTTACTTTATCTTGTATTTAGTAACTTTTATGACAGTGGTAACGCAATATTTTGGTGGAGAAGTAATAATAAATTATAACTAATTACTTTTTGGAAGGATTATGTTGTTGCCACGTTTTGCCTTGAAATCATCAAACAGGAAAATGAATTTAAGCTCGTGCAGAAATAGACCATGCTGAAAAATTCCAACAATAACTGTGCTCCATTACATTTTATCAGACGAGCTGCTCTAACTACAGCAATTTGAGGCAGTAGAAGTTGAAAGCCGTTAAGGTAAAGATCCTTTGTGTCAGCGGTTCATTGATCATAAGGTAGATTACAGTAAATGACAGTACTTTGATCCCTTTACTTTCTAATAATCAAAGCAATTTCCTTCTCCCCGAGCTCAGGAAAATGCTTGGGAATAATAATTAGCTGGGTCGGCGATGTGGCGCGTTTCAGAGCGAGTTTGAAGAAAGTGGGGTGAGATGAACAGTTTCGTCTGTTGTGAGCTGTCGCGGCAGAATGTGTAACGATACCACACATCACGGCGCGGTTTGGGCTGAATATTGTGTTTTGCTTTTGCTGGAGAGCGCCTGCCGACACTCACGTTCTCGTTCTCCGTGCAGCGAAATGCAGCTTTGTTTGGATGGAATTTCAAGGAAGCAGGAATGTACAGTACACGAGTTTTGTGTTCATTTTGTTCTCTACTTCTAAATCAAGTAGCATGGCAGAAACATTTTAATGCCTGTGTTCTTTCCTCAGTCGTCCAGGTCTGATCCATAGTAAAAGACAAATTTAAATGTGTCAACTGGACAAAAAGTTGTAGGAGTGAAGACGTTTCGCTGCTCGTCCAAGTCGCTTCTTTGGTTCTGGTCAGATTCCTGCTGGACACTGCCTTATATCTGTGTGAAGGGAGGAGCTAACCACAGCGGTCCCTTGATTATCGTGGGGGGTCATGTTCTAAAAATAACCCACAATAGACGAAATCCGCGAAGTATCAGCTTTATTTTTACAGTTATTCTCTGTTTTTGGCTGTAAAACCCCTCACCACACACTTTATACACTTTTCTCACACAGGCGTTAACATTTTCTCACATTTCTCTCTCGTTTAAACTCTCTCAAAGTTCAAACCTTCGTAGGCGTCTTTGTCGGTGCAGAACGTTTCATCGACATTGTGGGTTTTGTCGGGGAGAAAACAAATTGCAAACGTACAGCACTTCAGAGTCACACTGAGATCCAACGTTTATGTAAATTTGTCTGAACACATTCTGTACTGGACAGGAGACACGGCACGGAGGAGACTGATGGACAATGGTCTACAGTCCAACAGCCAATCAGGACGCAGGACATAATGGTCTACAGTCCAACAGCCAATCAGGACGCAGCACACAATGCACGTTCATACACTGTAGAAAAGCATGAAAAATTGGACTAAAAATATCCGCCAAAAAGCAAAACGAAAAAAGGTGAACCGTGATATAGCGAGGGACAAATGTACACCGAGACTAAACACATCTATTGTTTACAGTTTCTAGATTTAGCAAACAAACTGTAAACAAACAAATGAGTTTAGTTTCAATGTAGTGGGACGGACATATTGAAATTCAGTAATAAACCTTATTACACCACACATAGATTTTATAAACAAACATGACTTTTGATGGAATATCTATTTGATTATGTTTTGTGTGTAAATCTCACTTTTTATTAAATTCTTGTGGCATCAATGAAAAAGTTGGACATTCCCTAAATTAGTGGAAGCAGTGCAGGGTTTGCGTGTTAAACATGTGTGAATGAAACAAAACTAAACTCCAGGTCCGTTTGTGACGAGAAAACGTTATAACATCGATCAAAAATAGCCCGTTTAGACGTTACAGTATCAAAACAACGCCAATATTATGACATACTTATTTGAGGATGAACACATGCGTCAGGAGAAAACTCTGAGTGGACCAATTGTTTGTCTGACAGTAATAGGAGGCCATTTTCCGAAGACTTCTGGGGGCAAGAGAAAATGACAAAATAGACTACAGGAAAAGAATGGTCTGCCATAGTATTATTGCCGAGCTAGCTGGCGCGCTCACGACCGCACACCGCTCTGATCTGACGAATGACACTCTGGCTTCAATTACCGGCCCCTACCTGGAGCCTGCAGCCACTGTCGCCCCCACAGAACGCACCCCGCACGCCGTCACCCAATTTAGCAAAGTGTCCCGAGTTGGCACCCAGTTTAGCTCCAAAAAGTAGGGCATCAGCAGAAAGGATGATGAGTAAGACCCTCTCTGTCTTACTAAGCTATTAAGGCCAGAATTTAGGCCACGGGGCCAAGAAAATGGCTACATGAGATTACTTTTGTATTGTGCGTTGAAGAATGGGATGGAAATAAATGACAAATGCGCGGCAAAAATCACAGTTGTACCTCGTTTTAGCAGCAAAGATAAAAGATACAGGTCGTTTGAAGGTCTCATGAGCCAAAGTTTTGATAAATTGTGTTATAGAATATGTAATAATAATCTCTAGATGGATAAAATAGCTGCTAGTGATGGGACTTTCGGCTCCTTTGTGGGATTCGAATCTTTTGGATCCATTCTTTTGAAAGAGCTGTTCAAAAGATCGGCTCTTTGACTATTTATTTATGTGACAGAAGCCAATGTGAGAACTCGATTTATCTACAAAATAATCACAAAAATAAACAAATAAGGCTCAGATTGGTGCAAAAATTGGTTTAAAATGGTGCAAGCCAAGAGTGGACGAGTGTTTACCCTTTGAACTAATAAAATTCTAAATAAAACTTTGCACTACAATAATAATAATAATTTAAAAATGAACTGTTATTACGATGCCAAATATATTTTTTGTACACGAAGCTCGAAATCGTGTCGCCTGCTCTGCTCCTGTGCCGATTCTTGCGTTGCTTTAGTGTTAACCAGTGTAAAAATGTAGACAAATTAGAAAGAAAAAGGTTTGGTTCTTGTAAAAGATGAGATCCAGTTCCAGCGATTCACATTAAAGAACCGTTCAAAAGAGCCGACTCATTCACGAATGTCACATCACTGTACAATTTTAGTCTTAATTGGATCAAAACCTGTTTAATATTTTCTAGTTTTAGACAAAATAGACAATTAATGTGCTTAACAGATTTAAAAGCAGGTCTAGAAGTGAGTAATACAATTCACACTAATTTAGGGGTTCCCCAAGGGTGCGTGCTAGGTCCACTTATGTTTACCCGAGCTTAACTGTGTGCAAGTACCTGATGTTATCCATGCAAACTATATAAAATTAAAGACAGATGACAGATTGATGACAGTGTTGACAGGCAATCACTGGCATTATGATGAACTGCAGTAAGCTAGGAGTACCCAAACGTTTGATTTGTTATTCAAAGCACGTCCCAGACAGACGTAAACGCTAACCGCAAACTGAAATAAATCATAAAAATGGGTCACACCGATCACACGGCCTTGTTTAACACACAAAACAAAACACAATCGATCACGTGTAATATCCAACACTAAACAAATCAAAAAAACTTAAATATTCCTCGAGCGCATTGACATACTTGCCTGATAAAACCCGCTCGTCTGTATTCACTGTCTGCTCTCCGTCACTGGGGATTGTGTTGGCTGTCTGCCCGATCTCATCTTCAGCGGCGGTTCAAAGCCATGAAGGTGGAGTTTTCTCAAGCAGGAGAGTGAGCGCTCCATTTCGGGCAGCCGTCTGTCGGAGCTTTCCGGAAAGTGTCCCGTGTAAGCTCTAAGCCCGGTGACAAGACCCCTCTTATCCCACTCCTCAGGCGCCGCGGCAGCCGGGCCTTTCATCAGCTCCTCTTCCTCGAGGGCGGATAGTGAAAGAGCCCAGTGTCCGAGAAACAGAGGCGTTAACCCAAAGTCAAGATGTTTATAAGAGTTAGAACTTTGAAATTTTACTACGTGACTTTTTTATTTAAACACATAACATACAGTGGTCCCTCGTTTATCGCAGGGGTCACGTTCTAAAAATAACCCCGTGAAGTATCATCTTTATTTTTTACAGTTATTCTCTATGTTTTTGGCTGTAAAACCCCTCACCACACACTTTATACACTTTTCTCACACAGGCGTTAACATTTTCTCACATTTCTCTCTCGTTTAAACTCTCTCAAAGTTCAAACCTTCGTCGGCGTCTTTGTCGGTGCAGAACGTTTCATCGACATTGTGGGTTTTGTCGGGGAGAAAACAAATCGCAAACGTACAGCACTTCAGAGTCACACTGCGATCCAACGTTTATGTAAAAAAAAAAGCATGCAAAATTAGGCTAAAAAAAATCTGCGAAACTGCAAAAACTTAACCGCGATATAGTGACGGACAACTGTATTTAGATCGTGTTATCTTTTGCTTTGAAATGTTTTATTGGCTAAAAACATTGTATTAACATGTTTTAACGCCATCACATTACAATCAGCTGCATCCCGCTAATGAAACTACTGCACATTGCTCTGGGTTTGTGACGTTGTTGTGCTTTTACATATTTATGGAGAGTCGTTTTGTGAGAGCTTGGACTTACGGCTAAACATGAGCACTGTTCAAAGAGAGATCGCTAAATTACTCAAACATGCATGGATGGCATTTATAAACTCTTCAGGTGTGTTTGTGATGAGGGAACAGTGTTAAAACATGGCAGAACGATTAAAGAAATCATCAATTTTGCATAAAACTCCCTCTCTTTAATGTGTCAACGATTTATGAACTGTAAGTTAATTAAATAATACTGTGCTGTGAGAAATTGTAAGTTTTTTTTAATGATTATTCACAATTATTGCCATCAAATAACAGTGAATTCCTCACTTTCTTATTCATTTACAGTGTCTTATAGATCACCACTTTAATAAAATTGTGTTTTCTGAATAATAAAGTTAACGTGACACAGCCAGATTATAAAATTTAGGTTTACGTTTTTGGGATATACATCGAATAGAAATGATAGATTTTTCCAGCTCAAATCCTCACAATTATTTAATTTCAATAATTATATTTCGACCTGAACAACTACAAGCATTGACTGACTAAATAATCGTCAATTTTGTCAAAGAAAACAGCCTAATATTTGCCTTTACTTGACCTTGTGCACTGATCCTTACCTTTTACCCAACGACGATGGATTTATTGCACCGTTTATTCCTACTTTTTTGTCAGGAGAGGTTGCCTCTTCAGTGAAGGATAATGTCTTCTTACAATATCAGGGGAGAAAAGGAATTGGTGAAGATGTGGACAGGAGTGAAGCGCTGGGAGCAGATGGCTAAACGGGCTGTGCATGCTCCATTAAACACTTGTATACATACACGGGCTGAAGGAGAGGCCACATCTGCAACAAAGAAAGTCACAGAGTCTGGAGCGCTCCAAAGATAATATCAGGCTAGGAGATTTTTTGATACAGCGAACCAAATACTATGACTTTGAACTCTGAAGTGCTGTACGTTTGCAATTTGTTTTCTCCCCCGACAAAACCAACAATGTCGATGAAACGTTCTGCACCGACAAAGACGCCTACGAAGGTTTGAACTTTGAGAGAGTTTAAACGAGAGAGAAATGTGAGAAAATGTTAACGCCTGTGTGAGAAAAGTGTATAAAGTGTGTGGTGAGGAGTTTTACAGACAAAAACATTAAAAAATAAAGCTGATACTTCGCGGATTTCGCCTATTGCGGGTTATTTTTACAACGAGGGACCACTGTATCACAACTTTCTTAGAGCGAGATAAAAACTTCAACACTGGCGGTGAGACGAGTTAAGTGTCTTGCCCAATGACACGACGATAGTCTTCACCCAAGCAAGCTGGAGTTGGACCAACCTGCCTTCTCATACGAGGAAAAGTTACTCCTCACATGAAAAAAGCCATATTTGTCTAACTTTTTTCTTGCTGTTTTGTTTCTTTAGTGAGCTCTGAATCCAACATGATTCCACTTCACATGTTTATACTTGTTTTGTTTTATAATCCTGCACATCATACTTCATCTATACTTCATTTGATTGTTCCTGAACGCTTCTTGAGAACATTTTTTATCATAAACCACTTCTTCCTCCAATAATGGCATAAAATATAAAACAAAAATGTAATAACTCACCATAAACATTGAATATAAAATACACATTTGCCCCATGGATCATAATATCATTTTTGCTACGCTAGTCTGATCTCTAAATCTAAATCATTCGAGAAATATTGCATTGTTTCAGTATTTTCTAACAACAAAATAACAAATGAATTGAACTAGACTGATTACCTAAAGAAGGATCATAAAACTGTCTACATAAAACTTATTTCATTGCAGTAGAGAAGGCAACGTTTGACAGGAAAGCGAGTCTTGTGAATGGTGACTTTTTATTCTAGTCGCTCTACAGAGAGAGAGAGAGATAGAAAGAAAGAGAGAAAGAGAGAGAGAAACAGTGCCACTGTACAGAAGAGCTTCTTGTGAAATCGACACAAAAAATATTGTTTTTACTCTTTATCATTTATAATTCTTCATGATGATGTATTCCAGTATGAATTTACAAGCCATGTATACAGGTGTCATTTCTAAATATATTCAAAATAGTTCCTTAAAAGTCTTTGAGGAAGTATTTGTTCTTTTCTTTAAAAAAGCTCTATTGTTACAGCAAACCATAATGAAAAAGGTCTTGAATCTTTGGAGGGATAGCAGACTCAAAGTAGGTTTTTCTTTTTTCTTTTTGTCGTCTTTACAGTTGGAGTCTTGTCTACACATGAAGGAGAGGGAGGAGAGAAGCAGAGCTGGTGATACAGTATTTCTCACCTGCCATTGGAGGAAGAGCAAGGTACTCGCCTCAAAACGCAAATCAGAACCGCCCCATTGGCCCGTAATCGCCTCGACAACAGCCAATGGGGTCAGGTCCTTGCACTTCCCCTTAAAAACAGCAGCATCTTCATGTTTTCAACGTTTTTTTTGTTAGTTTTTTTTCTCTCTCAGATATGTCAATACACCTGGTTACAAAGTGATTGAAACATCCAAATAAAAACGACCCAAAAAATGAACATAAAACATTAAAATAGTTACATCCGGGATTGCATGCCATCACTCATTATTTATCATGAATTAAAATACATTTTGCTATTAAAAAAGAGCGGGGGGTTGTCATCACAAGGGCGTGTGTGAGTGCGCTTCAACCAAAAACAGTTTTACATGACAGTTTCGTCAAAAGAAGTCGGAACGAATGTTTTTAGCGACAGTGCGGTTGTTTTGATATTTGTACATGTGCATATTGTTCTGTCTGCGGCTCGCACAAGCAGCATGTGAGGATAAATATGATACAAAATACAAACATGTAAAAATAAATTAAAATGTCAAGTCATCTGGCGCGCTGTCGACTTCCCAAGTAGTTTTCCCAAGCGTACAAAAGTGATATGTTACTTTAAATATGGAGTTTGTCTATACCACAGTGGAGAAAGCAGGATATTTTTAAAAATAAGTGATCTTCAATGCTTAACAATATCTTCCGTTATGATTCTATCCTCTTTTATGTTCCTGTGTTTACTTGGGATGCAATAGATCATTCAGACCTGGAAGACTTTGGACTGGTAAACATTAACAGGATAATTCTGCTTCCCGGTCACTTGCAATTTTTTTTTTTCGTAACTTTCTTATGTTTTTCTACAAAACAATCTGTGCCGCATGGTTTTGTTTTGCCGTTATGATTGAAGCTCTCCCCAAAATGCACAGAATCATCCTGAGGTATTTGAATTGACGAAATTTGGCCTTTGAGAACGCCAATCAATTCAAGTAAATATATGTTTGCATGTTGCTCTACACACAAAATAAGTTACAAAATGTGGCACGTGGAAGTATGTACATGTCAAAGTTATAAAAAAAAGAACAAACAATAATAAAAAAAAAGGCATATAAGAAAACAGAACACAACCAAATGAAGTAGCATCGAGCTAACAGAAGGACTGCCATGCACACACCTTACATGGTTTTGTGGTTATGAGGAACACTTGCGTAACATTGCATTCAAGTGAAAACACAAAAAACGAAGAGCCTTCTCAAGTAGATCCTCAGGAGGTCCCTGGTTGATTGTGGGTTGGTGGAATTGGCTGCATTTGTATTATTCAAATAACCATTTCATCTAGTTGAAGCACAAAAGCAAAACAAAACATAGAAAAATGACATTTACCCAACACACCCACATCTGGCATGTTTAAAAGAGCTAAAGTAGAAAGGAGAAAATAGTCATTGTTTTAATACCCTGTTTGTCAGTATTAGGGAGGTCAGAAGACGTTAGCCTCCATTTGCTAGCTAACAGAAAATGCAGTGGTAGATTTTGCCTTGGTCATCTCCTCTCTTCCCTTCCACCATCCTCCTGCCCTTTGGAAACAGGAGCTTTACCGTGACACAGATTTTACTAAGCACAAAGTTCAATGTTACGATTGTACAAGTTTCCATCCACACCTGACGTGTCAGTGTCCCTTTTATAAACATGGACGTGTATACGTCAGTATTTTCACTTCTCCAACATGAAATCAAAAATCAGTACATGCAAAATAATCTACTACCTTTGATGGCGATTTCAAAAAGCTATGCTTTTTCAAAGCATTGTGGGAAAGGTTTTGAACTAATGCTATTATGCTACCAAATAAGCAAACACTAAAGTCCTACACATGGGGATCTGAATGCCAGAATCCCGAATAAATTGTACAGTAGAATAGAATAAAAAGCAATACTGCAATTTTTTCTATGCGAAGTGCCAGAAAAGAAATGCCCATCAGCCTGCTAGTCCTTTTGTTTGTAAACTTCTTTAGGAGCAATCCTATACATTACTCTTCACTTTCCATCATTATGTGTCACTGTGGTTTACCAAATCCATCTTTATTCTGACAAATGATCTGATAGAATCCTGCTAAAACCCTTTAGATCAGCCCTCATCACATTTGCCTGTCTCCTTTCACCCTGCCGAGGGTCTCGGTGGCCATATTTGTCAGCGTAACAGTGACTAGAGCACCGTGACGCCCCGGCCCCCCTGGGAGGCCTGTGCCTGGCCCTGTGTCTGGCCCTGACATGGAACGTGCCCATCTGGTTTCCTGTCAGGCCTTTTACGCTCAGCCAGCCTGACAGCAGAGGTGGGCCAGAGAACGCACCTTATTCCACTGCCTCCTCAACAAGTGACAAACTAAACACAACAGTTCTTTACCAACAGTAAAACATCACAGAACCTTAGACCTTTTCTGACACATTTAACGCAAGATGCCCTTCCATCGTCCCTTCCTTACATCCCGTTTGCTTAGAGCAAGCTGAGCTCCAGCCATGAATCCAAGAGGGTACACGGCCGAGACTGGACAGAAATGATACCATCTGCAGAATAATCATAATCCCATCACCTCAGAGGGCATGAGTTCTTTTGGATTAGGTCAGAGAAGAAGAAAAGAATGGCTATGGCATCCTTTTAGTGGATAACATAGTTGATAAAATATAATACAAAGCCAGAGAGGAGTTAGGAGCAGAAAAGACATACTTCTTATATCAACTAAACATCGGACTCAAGACTGGGGACTTTTTTATACAGCCGTCTATTGCTGATCTGGGCTGAGTTTAGGACACCACGCTGTGCGGGGTATGCACTAGTCTTATTGGCTGAGTAAGGCATTGCATGCTCCTTAGTGTACATGTCATTGGCTATCCGCCCGTCCCGTGAACAGTATGAAGCATTAGACTTAACAGAGGAGCGCAGATTGTTCGCATCAACGCGTGTTTGAATGGGGGCTGATGTCAGCACAGCTGCAGGAGAAGCTACAGCCAGCTGTTTGTAAATATCCGAGGAGCTCCGCCCATGGACCAGTCTGCTGCTGGTGTCGTCCCTTAGTGAGTGGGTGAGGAAGGGGTTGTCAGAGCCATGGGTGGGGTACAGGGACTTGCTCCTCTTGCTCTCCTCTAAGTTATGATTGAACATAGATTTGGGGCCTGTGCCGAACAGTTTGCCAGAGTAGGGCCGCATGCCGAAAAGATTGGCATATTGGGAGTCGGAGGCAGAATCCAGGAAGCGGTCCTTCTCCTTGAGGCTGACGCTGCGGGCGGGACGTCCCTGGTCCAAGTCCTTGGGCTTTTCTAGCATGATGTTATCAAAGGAGTGCTGCCGACTCAGCCGTAAGCGGTTTCTCTTTTGGACATGTGGCCCGTCGGTCTGGGGCCAGTACAGCCCAAACATCTCATCTTGTGTCTGTGCGTGCTGGAGGTGCATGGTGGGACTGATCAGGGAGTCTGCGAGGAGCTGGTCCTCACTAATGTCATACAGGTTTGCTGTGTGGAGGCAGGCTTCACAGCGGTTGTAGGGGGAGCGGGTAGCAGACCCCGATGAGGGATAGGATCCACCTGCTGGGTAGCTAGTGGTCATCTTAGACAAGCATGCACGGCAGTGTGTCTGTTTGTATCGGTCAATAGTTTCATGTGGCGACAGAGAGATGTTTTTCTCCTTTAGGCTGTAGTGTTTGGAGTATGTTGGGTCTGGCAACATATCCGAGTCTGTGTGATGCAGAGGAGAGGAGTTCAGGTGGATAATGGGCTGCTCACACTTCCTGTAATTATCACTGTGGTCAGAATAGATTTCAGGGTAGTCCAGATCGTCAGCGGCCAGGCCTCTGCTCTCACGGTACTGAATGGGGTCTGAATGAAGGCTCATTTCTCGGTCTGATTCAATAGTGTAGATTTTTTCTCCTCCTGCTCCTCTCCCGCTTTGGTTAGTTCCACCGCTGACCTGTTTAGTCTTTAAGTAGGACAGCTCTACCTCACTGCAATCCCTTGGGTATTTTGACGTCACGGATCTTTTTTTTAAGTTGTCCTTGGACTTCAGGTGCTTGTTGTTTTCTGGGTCCTTGTAGGAGGCTGCTCTGCTGGAGCAGTCGGAGATGTCCGAGTGGGCGGTGTCCTCTGGGAGGTACCTCTGGGTCTTCATGGACAGACGGGGGTCGGGCATAAGCATGTCGGGCATGGGGGCGGGGCCGGGAGGCGCTGAGCGAAGTGTGTCCACAGACTTTTTCCACAAGGTACGAGGGGGTTTGGCATTGGTCTGGACGGCATCAGCGCTCACAGCTACCTCCACTGAGTTGGGATTGGTGTCATTCAAGGTCAGAGGATGCTGTCCTCCCTGGAATATGTAGTTGTTGAGGTGGTCTTTGTGGCGGTTGGCGAGATAGGCCTGTAAGTCTCCAGTGTCCCCGTAGATCATGTCTTTGGGAGCATAGCTTCGGTTGTCCGCATAAATAAAGTTCCCCTTCTCCGCCATCATGTCCATGATCATGGGACCGGCTGAGTGCATGAACTCCCGTTTAGGAGAGTTGGCCGCCAGGTTGGCCATGTTGGACATCTGTTTAGCCGACTTTATCAACTTAAGCATCTTATCCTGGGGACTAAAGTCCAGATCCGTTTTTTTCTTCATGTCAATATGAACACCATGGATACAACTCCAGATTCCCTGTTTGGGATGAATGTATGAGTGGCATGATGGGGGGAAAAGTGGAAAAAGTAAATAGGAAAATAGAAAAAAAAAGTTAGACAAATGAAATGAGAAATCATATAAAATATCAACGTAAAACAAAATGTAAATGTGATAATAAAAGAGAGAGAGAAGAGAAAAAAACAGTTACTTACTCAGTGTAAGAAATCTGCATTTGCAAAGTGAAAAAGCAACTTCAACAAAATCATCAAAACAAGAATGGCACATAAAAGCCCCACAGAGCTCCAACAGTGCAGAGCCGTGTGCACTTAGGGAGTATACAGGTAATGTGAAAAGCCCAACTCATACTCCCATACGACGCAGTACAATTACGTTTTATATGCTAATCTGTTTTATCCTTAATTCAACCACACTGAAAACTAAAGTCTAAAATGCCTTCTGCTCTTAACCGTTTCTGTAATACCATCAAGTCCAATGAATTCCCTTTATTTTGCCCAAACACCATGTCACTTCTTGTGCTTAATCTTAGTTCACTTCGCTGCATTCCCCCTTTTAAAATGGAGCCCAAACATGGAGCTTTTAGGGATGCGTGTCCAAACCTTGCGCTCGCACACACAAAACGGGGGGGGAGACCGCTGACCTTTTAACACAATGGAAAAGAACGGATTGCTTTAGCGTTGGACTGCGGCGATTTCACCCCAAAAAACGCGACGCAATTGGGATCTATTTTGGTCGTCATTGGTGCGCGCCTTGTGATCCCCCGCCTGTGTCATCCTCCCTTTGTGCCTCGCTCTCCCGCTCGCAGCCCTTCACTTCTGCGCTAGTTGTTAGATTGTTCGTGTGTGGCTCTGCGCTCTTCTTTCATGGCAATGGTTGAAAATAGCATCATTAAAGGTCTGTCTGACCCCGATAAAGCGGTATTAGACTTTGCTGTATGCTATATGACCTGGAAAAGGGCCAGTGTTAAGAACGCTCACATGGGTTTTGACATTTACGGAAGATTATAAAAGTGAGTAATTGGAATTTGTGCTTGATTTTGAAGAAACTTTCGAAAAAACGTTATTTATTAGGTTACGTATGAACTGTCTCGGAACTTTCTTTAAATATTACTGTCCCATAAGTTACTAAATAGGACAGTTAAGCGTGGCGTAGCTGATCCGACTGTTCAAAGTCACGCACGCAGCAGAAAAATGGGTTTTGTCTGATGAATTAAAGACATATCAGGGGACGGAAAATCTCTCCCGTCTCCGTGGGTAGACCCATTTTTCCAACAAAATAGTTTGAGCATTTTTAGACTTTTGTACAGTTTAAGTACTTTCAAGTGGTATTGTACAAAACCCCGGAGCGCGTTCAAATCTGCCGTTTAACCGTGACAGTAAATAAGAATTACACCGGACCCACAAATACAAATATGGCATTATCGGTGAACATTTCCACGTGGTAATTACTATATCGACTTATCGTTCCATTACATGTCAGATGGAACAATGATTTTTTTGAGAGTCAGTATTGTCTTTGTACTAATTTTTGGTTATTTTTCTGTTTTATGACACAATTTGAACTGTAAAAGCTTCAGACTATGAACTTCTATGACTATTTAAGTGTTACGTTCTGCCGTTTATTTATTGTAGAGCATATTTTTCTAAGAATATTGTACATTTTGAATAATTTTTGGGGCATAATTCTGCTTTATGGTTTAGTTTCATTACTGTTCATTGTCTATATTTACTTCAGCAATATATCGCAGTTCAAATTTGTTATCGTGACAGGTTTATCACTCAGGGTTTCCACGTTTCAGTGACCGTTATCGCGTTAGAATGGACAAGATCTGCAGAAGATATGGCATAGCTCTGGTTTCTAATGTAATTGTGAAACTAGCGCTGGTTCTGATGCTAAAAACTTCAACCAACACGACATTTTTCACATTTTTGCAGCTCTTAAAAGCCACAAATCTACAGGAAAACCGTGTAACTGGCAACACTGTTCCTACCGACCCTTCACGGCTGAAACGCAACCTTTTCAACATTGCATAGCACAACTTTAGATCTTTTTAGATGATCCTCTCTAGTCTAACCGTCTACGTCATACAGTGACCTTTGAACTTACCCGGCTGATGGAGAAGAGGAGCCCGGGCTGTCCGGAACAGACCCCAGTGAAGCAGTAGCGCAGCCTCCAGTAGAAGAGATGTTCTGAGATGAAGGTGATAAGGGAAAGGCCCATCGCTGTAGCCAACATGTAGAAGACCCCCGCCATGTTGTCCACGTCCAGCTGACTGGACATCACCTCGTTCTTCTCGTTGTGGCAGATACCGGTCAGCCATTGGGCCTCCAGTTCCTCCATTTCACCTGGTGCACAGAAAAGAAGGTTTCAGCAGTGCGAGAGGGGGAGAGAGAAAGGATTTATATGAATGACTGTAGGAATGAAGGTTCACGGTCATGGGTTTCAGAATGATGTCGGTGTAGTCAGTCGTCCAGGTAGGTTTCACAGCAAAAGAACATTTAATTCTATCACCTGGACAAAAGTTTGAGATTGAAGACGTTTCGCCAACCATCCATGGCTTCTTCAGGTGAAACGTCTTCAATTAGTTGAGTAAAATTTGTCTTTGTGTAGTCAGTCATCCAGGTAGATTCCACAGCAAAAGAACATTTAATTTTATCAACTGGACAAAAGTTTGAGGGTAAAGACGTTTCGGCAACTGTCTATGGCTTCTTCAGGCAAAACGTTTTCAATTATTCAAGTAAAATTTGTCTTTTGCTGTGTTTCAGAATGATGTCTGTGTAGTCAATCATCCAGGTAGGTTCAGCAGCAAAAGAACATTTAATTTTATCGATAGTTTGAGATTGAAGATGTTTCACCAACCATCCATGGCTTCTTCAGGTGAAACGTCTTCAATTATTCGAGTAAAATTTGTCTTTTGCTGTGTTTCAGAATGATGTCTGTGTAGTCAGTCGTCCAGGTAGGTTCAGCAGCAAAAGAACATTTAATTCTATCAACTGGACAAAAGTTTGAGTGAAGACGTTTCGCCAACCATCCATGGCTTCTTCAGGCGAAACGTCTTCAATTAGTTGAGTAAAATTTGTCTTTTGCTGTGTTTCAGAATGATGTCTGTGTAGTCAATAATCCAGACAGGTTCCACAGCAAAAGAACATTTAATTTAATCAAAAAATTGAGATTGAAGATGTTTCGCCACCATCCATCAGCTTCTTCAGTCGAAACATCTTCACTCTAAAACTTTAAATTTGCTGGATTAAATTTTCTTTTGCTGTGTTTCAGAATGATAAAAAACTATGATCGTTCCCATAGCGATTACCAATTTAAAACAAAATATTAGCCTATATCTTTTGAATGAGAAAAAATATTCAAAATGTTGCGTATGACAGTGAAGCTGGAACCATGAATAGTTTTATAATCGTCAAATTTGTCTCTCCAGGTGACTTTTTTTCAAAATTATGACTTGCCGTAAAACTTAATCTGACTCTGAATGACTTTTATTCACTTCCAAGGGAGAAATATTTTTGTTACAGATATGTATTGCTGACGTGAATTACAAATCGAGCGTTCAATATTCAGCGATGGTAAATACGACAGCTCTGGCTTCGCGTAAACTGGTATAAAATAAGAATTATGTCTCACATCTAAGAAAAAAACTGTCAAAGGGCCTGTATTTGTCTTTTTAGTTCAAAAAACATCTTTCAGTCCTTTCAGTGTACTCTAAAATGATTTGTGCAAAAAATTGAATGATATTACCTAGACATTTTAATGGACATTTTATTGGATGAGAACCATATGTAAACAAGTTCTAGAGAGTAAGAACATGCCTTTGTGTACAGACATAATGGTAGAAACAGCCGTCTTTGAGTATTCCAGGCATTTGTTCCTCTTTTATGGTTCAATATTAGAATTAGAGAGTGGACAAAGTGGGTGGGGCTTATGCGAAGTGGGCGGGGCCAACAGCACATTTTGGAAACATAGGCTCAGTATGTCTCAATTTGAAGGTTGCGCACTTCACTCCGTCGGCTGCATTTGAAGGACACTTAGGTAAATTCCGGCGTAACAAGGCCCCTCCCATTTCAATGCGGACGACAGATGTGCTCTGCGTTTCCGTGGACGGCCGTGAATGAAGCGTGTATCCGAGCAGACTTCGCGCACTGCTATATCCCATCATGCACCGCGCGTGACTTTTTCTACGGGAGAAACGGTATATTTTCTTAAAGTTCTGTAATTCTGGCTACAACTGGGAAGAAATCACCTTGAACAAACTTTTTTCACTGAAACATATTTGAACCTGAGGGCCACAGACCAGTATCGATTCAGGGAGTCAAACGGTGGATTGAACACAGGTTTGACAGAGACATTTTACCTTTAATAAGACTTGGAAGACTATTTTTAGGTCTGTGTCACAGTGCAATGTGATGTTATTCAGGTTATAGAGGTAGAATATCTTCAATCTGTAGTAAAAAATACTTCCTGATCAATTTAGGCCAGTTTAGGAGGAGGCATGAGGGCCAACAAAAATTGGTCTGAGAGCCGCATTTGGCCCCTGCGCCATAGTTTGGACAGCCCTGACCTAGAACGTTATATTTGCGTACTGATATTCAAAGAGAAAGATTAATTCCTTACTTTATTCAACCTAAACAGAAATAAACGGTTGCGACAACGACACCTTGACTCTTCAATGAAATAACAAATTAAAAAACTAGTTATTTCAGTGTCCATTTTACACGTTTAGGTCCTGAGCCGTCATGGTTGCTGCTAGTCGACGTAACGTAAGCGCACAGACAGCGGTTGAAGTACGCTCCGTGATGTAGGCCTGTCTAATTTCGGTACAGCCTTTGCGGGCGACCGAGGCTACACAGAGGAGTTTCCTTTGTCGGCCGGGTACTTCGAACAGTACTTCGAACTGTACTTTGAAGGGTACTTTGAAGGGTACTTTGAACGATACTTTGAAGGGTACTTTGAACGATACTTTGAAGGGTACTTTGAACGATACTTTGAAGGGTACTTTGAATGGTACTTTGAACGGTACTTTGAAGGTTACTTTGAAGGGTACTTTGAAGGGTACTTTGAAGTGCACAACCATCAAATTGGGACACAGCCATTTGCTTTACTCAGAGTTAAAAATAGTGTAGAGATACTTTACAGAACACAAAAAAAACCCAAACATTTACAATATTTAACTTTGCGTTTCCATAGGATTACTCACACTTTATGGTTTGAGTCACTACTTCTCTACTTTGCTGCAAAAACACAGCGTATCAACACATTTCTTCTGGGGAGCACAATAAGTCAACACTCAATAATTCTCCAACATCAAACTCCGCACAATGTTACGCTATATTCCCTGGAAAACATCTCCGAACGTTGTTTTCCTTTCTTTGGTGGTGGCTGTTAAAGTAAATTACATTTCTCGAGCATCAGTGCGTCCCCAGCTCCTTCACGCCGCCTGATGGGGCCCACAGATTGTTTCCTTAATGAAAGAAAGGTAGGGAGCAACAAAGACCTTATCTCCTCTCATCCCTCAGCCCCTTCGCTGTGGCTCCCTCCCTGACATTTGGTGCTTAGCTAATCCAATCGCTGTCATTCAGGCTGGGGATAGCTGCTGCCGCTCGTGGGGGAAGACAAATATCATGATGGTGCTTAGAGAGAGGACTTAAAGAGGCTGGACGAGCTAACGCAGTGATAGGTATGGTATGAACGCAGGCCTGTTCCGCAAAATCGACTTTTCAGGAGTGATCTGAGCGTGTTCGAGCAATCTTTAATCGCTTATTTTCAAGACACCACGTTGCCGATCAACCCGGTTTTCAGCACCACCGGCACACGCCCACTGCTCTGTGCAAACTTTGTTCTCCAGTTTTCTTAATCAGTGATACGCACATGATCTGGCAGCGTCTCATAGTCATTTTTGGAGGAATTATAAGGAATCTGCTGCTCGCTAACGTGACCTGCAGCTATCGATCGAAGGTGCTGGCTCTTTGTCGTTTGCGGTGACGTACTTTTGTTTCTTTTTTAAGTCGTTTTAAATCAAAATGTCCAAATTATAACATATTACATTATAGCTTTATCCCAGACACAAGGACAATATCTTCTTTAAAGGAGCTTGTACCGTGAGTGCAGTAAACAACTCAGCAGGAGTGAGAAGTAATCACAAATACTCACTGTAAACGAGTAGATTTTTGGGGTAATTGTACTTTTTTTGAGTTAATTGCACTTGTAATTAAGTGTAATTCTAACTGTGTGTTTGAAATTAGTCACGTTTTAAAGGTTACACCAAATTTTTTACACAAAATTGACTCTTGTGAGCTTGTTATTTATGTTACGTTACCTCATCAAAACATACTCAGACTTGCATTTTGCTTCATTACTATATAAACTACTCAATTTGACACTTTTTTTAATTGATAATTTTGTATAAAAGCGTGATTTAAATGCTTCTAAATCTGTGTTAAATGTAAAGTAGTATGTTTTTATGTGTACTTTTTTTGGCAGTGGTGTCTGTATTAGTCAAGTTTCCATCGCTGCACCTTAGCTAGTTAGTCTTTCGCTAAACGCCTCCTCTTTTAGTCGTATAAATATTCACAAATCAGTGGCTCCACAGATTTGACAAACGCTCTTAGATGTGCTTCAACATTTCACCACTTTTGACGCACTTGAACTTTACCTGGAGTAGTTTTTTTGTTCTGTAATCCTTTTTACAGAGGTGTTTTTGAATCTAAGTGCCCCTACATGCCGTTACAGTCCATACAGCGTGATATTCTCAAAGCAATATCTTTTGTTTGCATGTTTTGTATGAAAAAAAGACAAAGAAACAAATAAATAAATAATAATAATAAAAATATATAAATACATTCTGATCATTCAAATTCATAAACTGTGATTTAAAAAAAAAAAACATTTATTAGCAACTGTTGATAATAGCCATGCTGCTAATTGCGAGTTAAAAAAGTTTCACACCTCACTGTTGCCAGCAGAGGGCACCAAACACATCTCGTCTAAGCTTTCAGGCGTAAGGTGAAAGAGTGCGGCAGATAAACAAAAACGAAAATCTAAAATATGG
Organism: Periophthalmus magnuspinnatus; assembly: GCF_009829125.3. Lineage (NCBI taxonomy): Eukaryota > Metazoa > Chordata > Actinopteri > Gobiiformes > Gobiidae > Periophthalmus > Periophthalmus magnuspinnatus. The sequence goes on from NC_047133.1 coordinate 3,540,731, forward strand.
ATAAAAATAAAACGGAAACAATAAGAGACGATAAATAGAAATCAAAGTGGGACGAAACGCCTAAACTCCGCCCACAACCGCATTTCAAATCGAGCTGTTAAACGGGAGGTACCCCGACGACTAAAGAAAACGGAGAAAGAGGAGGAGGGGCGGAGTCTGGCGGTATAAGAAACAGCGTGATCGGTCTAACAGGTTTTCCAGATTTCTGATAAAAAAATGTCCAAATTTGTGATCAGAAACACGTCGCTGTAATCAGGCTAGTCTTGCATGATGTCACATAGTACTTGAATGGCTGTAGCTACTGGATGTTGCACATTTTTGACCAGAAAGCTGCAAAATTATCCAGTTTGCACTACATTTGCCCCCCAAAAAAGGACTAGTAACAGTAGACGATGCTTTTAAAACACCGTTTACACAGTTTTAGCGGCGAAAAAAAGCGTTGATTTAGTGTTTAGTTCCACTTTAAACACTTCTGTCGATGTAAATGGTTGGAGAAATGTTGAAAAGGGCTTATTTTAAGACAGGATTTTGGAGTCTCTTAGTTCTAGCCAAAGAAGAGCGAAGCGGTGGGGGGGCAGCTGTGGCACTGTGAGCCGACTCTGACACAGACGGAGACAGAGAAATTGAAATGCTCCTCTCCTCTGCACAAAGAACAAGGCCCGAGAAAAAAGACGCCGTTTGGACACATAGGAGCCGTCGCTGGGTTTTGTTTAGCTTCTCTCTGCGTGCTGGAAAAGTACTTTTTGCGACCTAGCTGACAACGTACGCGGACATTTCTTAACAGTTCCAACAGTTGTATAGATTTTATTTATCAAAAAGACAAAAAACGAGCCATTTTAACCCATATCGATGTTTTATTTTTCTTTTTTTCTGTAGTATTTCTGTTTTTTAAGTATCATTAGCATCTGAACACAACAGCTAGCAACTACGTCATGGTTAAAATTGACGTTAAACATTTCTACGGGTTAGTAACTGCTAGCACGTAACATATTCACATCCCCGCGTTACGTTTTACCGTTTAGAAAATGCTATGTTTACCGAAAAAAAACAACGTACTAACACGTTTTATAACACGACATAACAAACCTCTCCCGTATTGTGATGCTATCTAGCAAAGACGAGCAGCGCGTGTCGTTAATTAGCATAAGTTCCCGATCGCTTCCTCTACCTCCTTTACACATAATATTCTAAACGGCGTCTTATCGGAGCTAATTGTGCATGTCGCTAACAATGAAAATGCTAGCTAGCGACTATACCTGGATGACTGCGTTGCCAATTGACTGCGAACGGGGTTATGTTTATCTGCGCCACATTACGCGACGAAAACAAAACGCTCTACAAACGCACTCTGGTTTAATCTCATTTTGTGCAGAAGGGGGCGCTGTTGTGTGATCTGTACAGCTCTTATAAAAGCTAAAATACTCAGAAACGCTCGCTGAAATGTGCACAAAGTCATTTTTCCGGTGAAGTTTATTCCTGAAATGTTCCACAGTTGTTCATTAAACTTCTCTCGCCAGGGATACAAGCAGGTGATGGCAAGTTAGAGGTCAGATCTGTGGAGAGGCGATGCCAATCACAGTAAGAAAATGTTTTTGTTGGTCATTTTGAACGCCAAAAAACGTTTGGAATTAAATAAAATGCAGCACAGATTAGTTTCAGTTTTTCAAGCAGATTTACAGGTCAGATCTGTGGAGAGGCGAGCCCACTCACAGTAAAAAAAAAAAAAAAAAGGTTTTGTTGGACATTTTGAGAGCTAAAAACATTTGTAACTGAATAAAATGCGACACAGATTAGTTTCAGTTTTTCAAGCAGATTTACAGGTCACATCTGTGGAGAGGCGAGCCCAGCCACAGTAAAAAAAAATGTTTTTGTTGGTCATTATGAACACTAAAAACGTTTGGAATTAAATAAAATGCAGCACAGATTAGTTTCAGTTTTTCAAGCAGACTTACAGGTCAGATCTGTGGAGAGGCGAGCCCACTCACAGTAAAAAAAAAAAAAAAAGGTTTTGTTGGTCATTTTGAACGCTAAAAACATTTGGAATTTAATAAAATGTGACCTGTAAATCTGCTTGAAAAACTGAATCTAATCTGTGTCGCATCTGTGGAAAGGCGAGCCCATTTACAGTTTAAAAAAAAAAAGGTTTTGTTGGACATTTTGAGAGCTAAAAACATTTGTAACTGAATAAAATGCGACACAGATTAGTTTCAGGCAGATTTACAGGTCAGATCTGTGGAAGCGTGACCCAATTCATGAACAAAAATGTAAGACAGATGTTTAGTTTAATGCCGTACTGCGGGAACATCTAAGCAAAACAGTGAGCTCGCATTAGAAAAGTTACACAGCGCACTTTAAATCAACTGTTTATGAGCGTGTATTGTTTCTGAGAGAGCGATTCAGACGGGATAACGCCACGGCCGCCGCAGAGGGAACTGTATTAGAATAAACTTGGAGAATCGACTCTCGCTGCTCTCAGAACGGGCTTTGGAGTCCGGAGTAACATCAAAGCGCTGTTTATGCTTTGTGCTGTCAGAGGGGAGAGGGAGTGTGGACATAAAAAGGAATTACAGAGCTGCCACTGGAAGCTAGCTAACCTTTTAGCTGCCCGCGCGCACGCTCTGCTTTGAATTTATATTAGAGTGCGCTAAGTTGACTGTGTTTGTATGATGTAGCCGGCTGTATGTGATGTGTAAAGTGAACTGGAGCAGCGGGCGGAGGAAGGACTTTGGGGTCAGAAAAACAGACGAAATGAAACAAATATGTGTAAAACTAAACTGTGATCGATGTAAACGAATAAAAATGAGTTAACGCACAAACAAAACACGATATACTTCTTATTACAACAGAATGTGTTACACTTAAGGCGGACCGTGTTAGTGGCATTTTAGAGCAATATGAACCACCTCACACAATAAGGACTAAACCAGGACTGAACAGGGACTGAACCAGGACTGAACCAGGACTGAACCGGGACTAAACCGGGACTAAACCGGGACTGAACCGGGACTGAACCGGGACTGAACCGGGACTAAACCGGGACTAAAACAAGACTAAACTGGGACTAAAACAGGACTAAACCAGGACTGAGCCAGGACTAAACCAGGACTGAACCGGGACTAAAACAAAACTAAAACAGGATTGAACTAGGACTAAACCAGGACTAAAATGGGATTAAACCGGGACTAAACTGGGACTAAAACAGGATTAAACCAGGACTAAACCAGGACTAAAACAGGATTAAACTAAGAATAAACCAGGACTAAACCGGGACTAAAACAGGACTAAACCAGGGCTAAACCAGGACTAAACCAGGACTAAAACAGGACTGAACCGGGACTGAACCGGGACTGAACCGGGACTGAACCGGGACTGAACCGGGACTAAACCGGGACTAAAACAAGACTAAACTGGGACTAAAACAGGACTAAACCAGGACTGAGCCAGGACTAAACCAGGACTGAACCGGGACTAAAACAAAACTAAAACAGGATTGAACTAGGACTAAACCAGGACTAAAATGGGATTAAACCGGGACTAAACTGGGACTAAAACAGGATTAAACCAGGACTAAACCAGGACTAAAACAGGATTAAACTAAGAATAAACCAGGACTAAACCGGGACTAAAACAGGACTAAACCAGGGCTAAACCAGGGCTAAACACCAGGACTAAACACCAGGACTAAAACGGGACTAAACTAGGAATAAATCAGGACTAGACCAGGGCTAAACCGGGACTAAACCAGGACTAAATCAAAACTAAACTGGGTTGAAACCGGGTCAAAACCGTGACGAAATCATGACTAAACCGGGATTAAACCAGGACAAAACCAATTATTTTTAATAATAATAATTAATAATTCAATAAAACCAAGATAGATGAGTGAAACATTCTAAGAAGAGCGATAACATCTCCATGGAAACAAGCGAGTGGCAGACCACCTACCAGAAAATTTACATCGTGAACCTTTAACACTGAGACCTGGGGTAGTTTGCATTGGCACAAACTCTGGAACCAATTATATATATATAAAAAAACATTACAACTTATTAAACCATATAAGACACACAACAAGCCCCCCTCACACACACACACACACACACACACACACACACACCCAGCTGAACCAGTGTAAGCGATGTGTCGTTACCGTCTCCGATGATGGCCAGGATCGCCAGGTCCACCTGTCTCTTCCAGTACGAGCCTTTCTGCAGAGCGATGCCATATCCAGTGGTAGCGAAGATGTAGCTAAGAGAAAAACAAATATGTTAACCTTTATCAAGCAGGTAACGTCAGAGCGCGTTAGAATGTATGTGCCTGCAGACATCGCTTACATAAATATGATACCAAACACACACAAACATGTAGCTTACAATTTGTTATTTTAGTTTATTACTTGTATAAATGAATATAATGTGAAATGATACTGTACCTAAAGGTCCTATATTAAGGAGAATTTGGGATTTTAAGGCTTGACGGATTAGCTTTCGATGCTACGGATTAATCGATACGAAAATACAGATTACGATACTACAGGAATAATAAAAAAAACGCTCTTTATTTAGAGAACGGAATGTGATAGTAGTACTTTCTTGTGGTCTTACATCTGCGTACCATATTTTCCGGATTATAAGTCGCTCCAGAGTCAAAAATGCATAATATCCATCCATCCATCCATTTTCTTCCGCTTATCCGGGGCCGGGTCGCGGGGGCAGCAGTCTAAGCAGGGACTCCCAGACTTCCCTCACCCCGGACACGTCCTCCAGCTCCTCCGGTGGGACCCCAAGGCGTTCCCAGGCCAGCCGAGAGACATAGTCCCTCCAGCGTGTCCTGGGTCTTCCCCGGGGCCTCCTCCCGGTGGGACATGCCCAGAACACCTCCCTAGGGAGGCGTCCAGGAGGCATCCTGAGCAGATGCCCGAGCCACCTCAGCTGGTTCCTCTCAACGTGTAGGAGCAGCGGCTCTACTCCGAGCTCCTCCCGTGTGACCGAGCTCCTCACCCTATCCCACGTTTTTTTCTTCGTTATTATGCAAAAATGCATAATAACGAAGAAAAAAACGTGTTTGTCAGGTTGTCAGTGTAACCGTAATGAAGATGTGAAATTATATACTCCGACTCGACTTATATTCCACGTTTAAGTCGCGTCTGAGTATAAGTCGCACCTCTGGATGAACAGAAAAGTCCGATTTGTAGTCCGGAAAATATGGTAATCTTATAATTGTTCTGATTCAGCTCAAGATTAGTCTAAAACTCTCCGGAAAAGTTTAATTTCTGTGCTGTGAATGCGACTTTTTAGTATCGATACTTGCTCAAATTAATATCTAGTTTCGCGACTAGTTTAAAATCGATCAGTATCACATTTTCGACAGCCTTAGTTGCAGTAAAGTTGGTCGCAGTAAAATCTATTTGAGCGTTTAAATATGAGCGGTCTAAATATGTACGATTATTCAGATTGGACAAATGAAACTAAACACAGGTGCAGTATGTTTGATGCATGATGAGGTAATGACATTTTGCATAATATAGGACCTTTAGATTATAAGATACCTTTTTGGGAACAGGTTTTGTCCATGACTTCTCTCCTTCGGCCATGGTTGAGAAAACTAAACACTTGGGTTTTATGAATGCTTGATGGTCAAAATCAGTTATGTCATTATGTTTATGGGTACTTGACGTTTTGGGGGTAACACTTTTTTTTTTCTGTCCCGTGGTGTGACATGCCTTTGTTGTAAAATCCGACAATTATTAAAAAAACAAAACAAATTAGTATTAATATCAGAAGCATTCTAACATTTTCTGTGTAATTTGAGACGTTTGAACGTGTCCTGCAGTGTGTCTTTTCCCGTCGCTCTGCTGGTCATTTATTTAAAAAAAAAAAATAAAAATTCCATGTCAAAAAATGTTAATAAATTACTTAAAATGTCTATAGTGTTGGCTGAATAATTAAATGGAACTGTGTCTTTTTAAATAATGTTTTTTTTAACAATTACAATGGTATTTTTACATCCGTCACGCCGCAGGATTTCAAAATGGTGCGTGTTCAAAATCTTTCTGAAAATTTAAGGTGAATTTTATTAAAAAACATAAGAATATGACCATTATTTCTTTTGAGCTGTAGCTAAAACCCTTCACACCCTGAGCTCGGTGATTACATCAGATGAGCTCCTTCTGTTTTTTGTGTAACTGTCTTTTTAAATATGTGATTTTTCATGTCACATCCACAGACTGAGTGAGTAAAATGAAGCTCATCGAGGCCAACGCTGATCGGAGCTCCATATTTGCACTGTATCATAGCAACCAAAGAGCCAATCCGGAGCAAGACTGTTGAAGGTAACGCTCCTTCTCACCCGCACTGACGCTTTAGCAGGGAGTGAGCGCTTAGCAACGCTGTCAATCAAACCCGTTGCTAACGCTAGCGAGAGTAACCTCTGGAAAAGAAGACGCCTGATTTGTCTGTTATTAATGTTCATATCTTGATTCACAAACAGAAAAGTGAAATAAAAACCCCAGGATCATGTAGCGCACATGTGTCAAACTCAAGGCCCCCGGGTCAAATGTGGCCCTCCGCATCATTTTATGTGGCCCTCAACGGGATAAATTAAAAGGTTTGATGGTCTTAAAATGTCATGTGCACTTCCACAGACATATTTTTCACATCTAGGCAAATAGATATGCAATATTTGAAACTTGAAAAAGTAATAAGTACAGAAACAGTTAATTAACAAGTTAAAAAATAGTTTGATTTATTTTACAGCTGGCCCTTTGAAGTCAACCATTTTGCTGATGTGGCGCTTGGTGAAAATGTGTTTGACGTCCCTGATGTAGAGCCAGAATGACGAGTCTCACTGCAGCAGTTACAGAGAAAAGAGTGACACTTTTTCAATGTAAAGTGAATGGTGCGCCCATGATCACTTCTTATGTTAAACGCGACGGTTAGCACGTTAGCCATGTCCATTTTTATAAACAGTCACACCGCAGGACACTCTGGATCACAGCATTAGAAGAGATAAAAGTGTATTTTTCATTCAATTGTGTATTTGTGTTTCCCTTTATGCAAACACCTTTATTAATTATTAAAAGATTAGATTTTAAAATAAGAAAAAAAAAAAGTGTTACAGATACATCGCAGGACATTTTAGCGTTTTTTTTTTTTGTTAAATACCCAAAAATTAAACACGACTTAACTCTCAAACTATTTATAATTCATAGATACATATTTGTGCACAGTTGAGTTTAATCTGAAGAGGAAGAAAAATAAAATTAAAATTAAACCACTGGAAAAGGAGGCGTCACGTCAAGTACCCTTATGTTTTTAAAAAAGCACAGTTTTATTTGGCAGTTTTCCAGATCCTCTGCACTCGTCCTGACGGGATCATTTCCTGTTTTGCCTTTTTTTTTGCGTTACTGACCTTATTCAGCCCCGCCCACTTTTACCTCTAAATGAAACTAAAGCGCCGTTTCTTTACGATGGCACTTTGACTTCAGTTTCACTCATTTCAATGGAGAATATGGGAAAGTTTCACCACTAGAAACTTTATTGATTCGTGTAAAATGTCTTTAAAAACGGCTCTGTCCCTATTAAACTTATTTCCCGTCGAGTTCATCAGCCTCATGCAAAATAACACAACCCGAATGACGATGGCGACGCCCACAGCGACTTCTGGAATAAGGTGAAAACATGCAGCTGCAAAAACTTTTCAAATACAGAGACAGACACATGATCGTGATGTAAACAAACTAACATGACGCATATTTAGGGCGACCACAGTGAAACTTAACACTTAAAACACGATAAAACATGTTAATACGCTGCTTTCGGCGAATATAGCACTTTTAAAACAATAACAGGAAACACGGTGATCTAAATGTGTAACGTGTTAGCAGGAAATACTCACGTAGAAGTAAAATACGGCGTTTTTAAATGAACAAATGTCACGTGTCGCCTATGATTCATACGTACGCTGTATTTTCAGAACTGAACGTTAACTTTGTGTATTTAAATCAACACAATGAGCAACAAAAGTGTTATTTTGTCGAGTTAAAAATGTTTTTAGACAATGGGCGCTCACTATAACGTCCTCTACGCATAAAAAACAAAAAAAAACCACTTTGTCTCGTACAATTCGCGTAGTAAAACTGACTATAAAACATATTCAAACTGTCTTTTCCGAGCAGATCGATTGCGTCTTTTGTCTTTTTAAAAATTGGTACAAATCATCTCTGTGTTTTAAGAAAAAAGTGCCAGCCACGTGTTCAGTTTCAATTCATTATATTCCACAAATTTCAAGTCAGAACTGTAGATTTCCCATAGAATCTAACAGAATTCTATGCAAATTCTACAGCTTTAATTTGAAGTACGTGGAATATTCCTATCTAGCAAGTGCACTTTTTTCTTACAGAGATGTTTCCGACATTATTTGCACCAAAGTGAAGCGTTGTGGTAAAAGTTCCGCACTAATTTCTGCTGCATAAACTGTATAATCTATGAAGTAAAACTAAAAGCATTACCCGCTGCCGATGGTGACCAGCTTACAACCCTCGTCTCTTCCCGCCATGTAGTTGAGCACCGCGGCGTCGTAGATAAACGCATCCAGTTTCCTGAAAAGAAAGAGATACAAAATGAACAGGGGAATCGTGGAAAAAAAAACAGGAGGAAGAAGGCGGAGAAGCAGATGAGACACGAGAGCGTTTAGATGCTCAGAAACCGTGCCAAGTACACAGGAGTGGAGACAAAAGACGGCGGCGGCGGCGCTGTGGATCAATTCTAACGTGTTAAATCATCTCTAATAGGAACGCCATCCGAGCGAAAACAAACACGGGGAGGACGCGGCGGGGAGGACGCGGCGGGGAGCGGCTGCGGTTCGATACGGCGGGATTCATCCTCAGGGGAGCGGGGTACGAGGTAAACGTTAAAGTGGAGATGAGTATTTATGAGGAGTAATTGTGGTAATCAAAGTTTTTTATGAGTAAAGTGGCAGTTTGTAGAAAAATTTGACAAGAAAAGTTCAAAAACAAAGGAAGTAGCGCTGTTTTATAACCGAGTCCTTTTACCTCATTAAAACGGAAAATACAATCCAAAATGCAGTGAAAATATACAGTATTTTCCGGATTATACGTCGCTCTGGAGTATAAATCGCACCAGCAAAAAATGTAAAATAATGACGGAAAAAACATAAGTCGCATTTTTGGGGAGATTTATTTTGCAGAATTAAGAACAGACGTTTTATCATTAAAGGCAAGTTATGATAAAAGTACAGCGCGCTAACGTAACACATTTATATTTATTCAGCGACATCACATGTGTCAAACTCAAGGCCCGGGGTCCAAATGCGGCCCGCCATGTTGTTTTAAATGGCCCACGAGAAGGTAAATTAAAACGTATGACTGTCTTAAAATGTCAGTTTATCAGGAGATGCGCAGTTACAGTCGTATTTTTTACATCTAAATACATACGCAATGTTTGTAGTTAATAACTTAAAGCAGTTGTGTTTATTTTACATCACATTTAGTAACATTTATACGGTTTTACAGTCACATCTGGCCCATTTTGCTCATGTGGCCCTCTGTGAAATCGAGTTTGACACCTCTGAGCCACATGAAGCACAGACAGAACTGAACTGGTTTGTTAACGTGAGATATTAACAGTTAATCAGATAAATAAAGTGTAAAAACAAGCAACAAGTTTACTCTGGATCTCACTCCAAATCAATAAATCCACTAAATTCTTCCACGTGGCTCATCAGACTCAGCAGAATATGATTTTCTTTAAGACGCACCCCCGGACAAACTATGAAAAAAGTGCCACTTATAGCCCCGAAAATACATTACGCACAAAGAAGGCATTGTTTCAAAACCTGACTTTAATAAAAACAGAGGTATGACCATTTATTTTTCATTCATTTAATCATAATTGTGCCGTTTAGACGAGTTGTAGTAGTTGGCCCTTGTTAACATCGTGGTTGCTAGGTAACGGTTACATAATTACCTCTCGTTTTGTTTCATTCACACAAACAAAACCTGCATATTTAGGCTGAGTTCTTCTCTCAAACAAAAAACACTCTGTTCCACCTTGTGATGTCATCATGTGGTGATACAGGAAGTGTTTTTTTGTGTTTTTAAACTCCACACACCTTCATTTCTAGAATCATTTGGATCATTACAGCTTCTGGAATTGCCGATCTATTACAGAACTAAAGGTAAAAATAGAGCGGTTAACTCGAAAACGACCACTTGATGACATCACAAAGTGGAACAGAGCATTTTGAGAGTAATAATAAAGAGTTACTCAAACAAAACACAACTCCAGGTCTATTTTTGAGGAGGAAACAACATTCTAACGTGACTGAAAGCTACAAGAACCAATTTTGTGCAATATAGGACATTTAAACATAATGATGCTAGCTCTCCAGCGCCGTTAGCGACCACCAGAGTCAGGCTGAACGCACACAGCCCGTAGCAGCGGCGTTTTTCTTCCAAAGTGACGCCGCCTCTCGCTCTCACACACACAGACGACGCATAGATCTTCTGTAATAGTGAGCTGTCAGTGTGGCATTTACAGAATGTCACAGGAGGCCCCCGAACACAACATCACAGCCCGGAGTTTAGCCGTAATTAGCGTCGTAAAAGGTCCATCGTTTCTTTAACCGAACGAGAGAAAGGAATCGTTTTAAAAGCATTTCTAGGCTTCTTTTTATCGTAAATTGACAGGTGATATTGTACATTTATACCGATAATTATGAGTGTTTTAGCTAGTTAGCAGTTAGCATTGGCGGCTAGCGTCTTGATGCATTCACAATCTTAGAATAAATCTCGCCTTGTATGAGTTTTTTGATTAATTAATTCGATTTTTTGTTTAATATTTTCCCTTTTTCTGCACAGACATAAGTTTATACAGTTGTTTAAAGCTGCAAAGCGTAACTTTTCTATTGTCGTGTCCATTACTTTCTTGTCTCAGTGGAGAGGTTATTGTCTAGAATGTCCCACGGTCTAGCTTTAAGCTCATCTCCGTGAAGACAAGCACCGCCACGCCAAGTTACATGCCAGTTCTGTGAAGAGGCGACCCCAATTACAGTAAGAAAATGTTTTTGTTGGTCATTTTGAGCGCTAAAAACATTTGTAATTTAATAAAACGCAACACAGATTAGTTTCAGTTTTAGTCAAAGCTTTAACACATGTATTGGGGGAAGTTTTTACCAGAAAAGTGACAGAGTACAGCTTTAAAACAGTAAACACGCTGGCAGCCACGAGCGGTGCAGTGATGCGTTAAGGTTCACACGGTGGAACGGGTCAAAACATTTTCAAATATTTTGCTTTCACCGTGTTTTTTTTGCACTTAATTCTGTGACTTTGGGGGATTATCTGCTGAAAAGTTGTTCCAATGAGTTTGCAACTTGAGAGGGAAATCCAGTGTGCTTGTGTCAGCACGCGGCACTGATTGATACACACAAATTACTTGCAAACACGCAGATATAAGTGGAGGTAAGCAGAAAAAAGTAAAAGCAAACGCTACGACAAACTGAAAATGTAGTTTCGGTCCAGTTCTGTCAGTCATACGCCTTTCCAAAAACACAGAAATAATTTGAAGTGCAGCATATATCTACAAATCCTCTAATAATTATAATCATTACAACAACAACGGACATGAACAGTAATAAAGATGAAGTTTCTAGAGAGCCTCATTAGCATCTGCAGCATTATGCACAGTTAGACTTCCTCAGGCCATTCTGAATTGCAAATGTTACTTTAAAAACAATAAATTAAACAATTAAACAAACAGTGAGTCTTAATAGTCATAAATGTGTATCCGTGACTCGTTCTCGTAATAATAATACGCACACACGCCAAGGTTTTACTAATAAAGGTAAGTTATGATTTAAAAAGGAGTTAAAGCCTCTTCATGACGTCGCTTTGCCTCATTTAGAGTTAATTTGACCCATGTTTATTTCTCTGGAGAGTCGCATGTTTAGAGCTACACTGGAAATAGTCCTGTCCACTTTTAGACCTGGTTTAACCCTCGATTAGACATGGAGTTATATACTTGATTTGGATCTGGTAGCATCATAAACTGTGTAAAGACGTGGGTTAAGTGAGAGCGACGTCACCACAGCGTTCAGTCAAATGAAGCTCGTCGACGCTGGAGCGGTTATAGCGGCGAATCTGGAGCTGAGCCAATCAGGAGTGAGGCGGTTGAAGGTAACGCCTCTTCCTGCCCGCAGCACTAGTGTGGAAGGGGACGGGCGCTTAGCAACGCTGTCAATCAAACCTGTTGCTAACACAAACGGGAAACACCGCACGGAAAGAAGGCGCCTGGTTTTGTCTGTTATTTATGATCATATTTTGAGAGAATACCAAAATAAAAACACAAGGATCACGTAGAGGGTTAACACGAACATTTTAAAACCAAAATGACGAGTCTGACAGGAGCAGGGACAGAGAGAGGGACGACGTTTTTTTTAATGTAAAGTGAATTGGAGCCAGAGTCGATGGAGCTGGAAGAGCAGCCATGATCCTGTTTGGAACGTGGCAGCTAGCAGATTAGCTACGTCTATTTAGATATACAGTCTTTTGGCGGTACTCGGAAAACCAAATCTTTTCTTTTTGGAGGTATTTGGTGTGAAAAGTTGAATCCAAACTTCTATGACTCATTATTGATGCAAACAAACTGATTAAGTGTGTTATTTTACTATTAATTAATTGGATCTCATGTCTTTTTGTGTTTGTTTCTACATTATTTACATTATTGTACATTTGGAATCTGTTTTTTTTCTGATTTAGTGTTATTGTACCACAAATTAGTTTAAATATTATCATTTTTGTTTATATTTTCTTCTTAATTTCTGTTATTGTGACAGGTTTAGTATAGTTGGTACATTATGTAACTTTTCTGGTTTAAGGGTTAGCCATTTGCTTGCCTTCATGCCTAGAATGTTCCACAGAATGGCATTAAACTTATATTTATGGAGACAAGCAGGTGAAGCCACAGGTGAAAATGATACATCAGATCTGACCTATATCAGAAAAGTTACACAGTGCATATTTAATTATTATTATGTATTTTTATGCATTAATTTTGTCTCATGAATCTTAATCAGATGAAATAAATTGACCCATAACTGATCGATCGTGTCCATTTTGACCTTTAACATTTTCTACCAGCCCGTCACAAAAACATATTTAGAAGTTTGATAAATCGCTGAAGACAGACGATAAACGATAATAAATAAAACTAATTTAAGCCACTGGCGCAATAAGCAAAGAGCAGATTTAAACCACAAAAACTATTCAAAATCTACAATATTCTTAAAAAATCATGAGCTGCGATAAATAATTTGTATCTGTAATGCGTCACAGAAGTTATAATTCAAACTTTTACAGCTGAAATCGTATCATATCGCCAAAAAAACGAACAGAAAAATCCTCAGTACTGCAAATAAAAAGCACACACGCTAAATATTGACCTCCAAAAAATGTAGTTTGAGCTTTGATACATTGAAGTTGAAATCGTAATTATCGTTTTTCTACCTGAGGGCTACGCAAATCAAACCGCTTCATCCCTTTAACACATTTATCGTCGTACCTTTACACAAATATCGTCGTCTCTTTGCTCCACTATACCCCGTACGTTTTGTGTAGTTAAGGACACTACGCGCAGTCGAAACCCAACACCCGATAATCCTTTTTACGCGAGCTGCCTCCTTCTAGTAAACCTCCGGCTTTCTCCGTGAGTGATGTCATTTCGGAGTTGTATTTTAAGTTCCCTGCACCGCGAGTGACTTCAACAGCCCAAATATTAATCCAATCAGTTCAGCCCCCTGCGCACAGTTTCTCTCGTCGTGCCTGTAACAGATTTCATGCATTAAGCCTGTCAGCATTACGTGTGATCAGGGCTAATCCTAGCATCGCGCTCCCCACCTGCTAATACTTCCGAATAGAATTATCAATGAGGGTGTTAGCGCCTGCTCGTACCTGCGGATCACTGTTTATATAAATACATAACCGTGTGTCTTATTCCCGAGAGGTTTACGCGCGTCCCTAGCAGCGGCGGGAGTGGGAGTATTAGCGCTAGCGTGTTTACATTCCACTCCGCTCATGACTTACGGATGATACCGCGCGTCACGTTTTGTTGTTAACGTTCTCTCCTCCCTCTCAGCGGGGCGGCCCGTCCTTCACGAGGAGAAATGCGATTGGGTCCCCGCCCCCCCCACAGGCCATTACCCAATAGGGAACGGCGTCTCGTTATATATATCGTCCCATCGACCCTTCGTCCTCTATACCTGCTGGTTTTTCTTTCCCCTCCTTGTCCCATTTTCTTATTTTCTCTCCTACCCCGTATCGTCCCTCCCTCCCCCCCATCGCCTTTTTCTTATATCTATCCTAAACGCAATCTTTACCTCCACTTTCCTCCTAAATTGATCCACTTTTTTAATCTGTCCTTGCTTAGCTCCGCGACACCCGGCTCTCCCTTGCACCCCTTCACACCCGCGCCAGTCCCATTATAGCGCCCCGGTCTAAAAATAGCGCCTGCTGTTCCCGATGAGGAAGCCCATTCATCGCCGGTCTCAAAGGAGCTGTCACACGCTCGTATTCAATGGCACTGTCCTTATAGTGAAAGTGGGCGGTTCTTCTTCTTCTTACCCGGATTTGAGGCTGACCAGGGCGTCCGTGACTCCGGTTTGGTGGTATTTGACCATGTACTGGTGCATCGCGGGGTAGTTTTTCCGGATGTTCCTCTCCGTAGAACCGTTCGGCACAGTCCCGAACCGGAAAGGCGGGGAATACGCGTACGGGTTCTGGAACTGTGGGAACAAGCACAAAACAACAAGATTTTTAAGTTAAATCTCTTCTAGTTATGATAAAAGCCTTTTATATTATGTGGTTTACAGTGGTCCCTCGTTTATCGCGGGGGTTACATTCTAAAAATAACCCGCAATAGACGAAATCCGCTTTATTTTTTACAGTTATTATCAGTTTTTTGTCTGTAAAACCCCTCACCACACACTTTATACACTTTTCTCACACAGGCGTTAACATTTTCTCACATTTCTCTCTCGTTTAAACTCTCTCAAAGTTCAAACCTTCGTAGGCGTCTTTGTCGGTGCAGAACGTTTCATCGACATTGTGGGTTTTGTCGGGGAGAAAACAAATTGCAAACGTACAGCACTTCAGAGTCACACTGAGATCCAACGTTTATGTGAATTTGTCTGAACACATTCTGTACTGGACAGGAGACACGGCACGGAGGAGACTGATGGACAATGGTCTACAGTCCAACAGCCAATCAGGACGCACAACACAATGGTCTACAGTCCAACAGCCAATCAGGACGTAGAACACAATGGTTTACAGTCCCTTAGCCAATCAGGACGCAGAGCACAGTCTACGTTCATACGCCGTAAAAAAGCATAGAAAACTGAACAAAAAAAAGGTGAACCGCCATATAGCACGGGACCACTGTATATTTGTTTAATCCCTTAATCGTCCAGGTGTGATCCATAGTAAAAGACAAAATTTTACAGGAATGGGGGGCCTGAGACATCAGCTCTCACAGATCTACAACTCTATCCTCAGACCCAAAACAAACAAGGAACAAAGAGAACAACAGACGGACATTACAGGTTGAATAGGGTCGTTAAGGCTTTTAAACTGGAGACAAAAGCTGTTCAGTTTCAGTGTAGTTAGCTCTTTCCTTCAGACACATATAAGGCAGCGTCCAGCAGTAATCTGACCAGAAACGTCTTCACTCCTACCACGATTTGTCCAGTTGACAGTTTTAATTTCATCTTTTGCCGTGTGATTTATAGAAAATGCAGAATGAGACTGAATGCGACATAATTTACACATTTTCCTAAGTATTTTCTTGGCTAATAATAAACAGAAGCTACTGCCAGAGATGCCAGTTCGCCCTTCGTTGGCTAAAAATGATGGGAAAACAACTGCCCGAGACGATCCGAGATGTTGATTCCCCGTCATGGCGCATTACCAAGAAAAAGCTCAAAGTGGGCGGAGATTGATGAGAACTGTATAGAAACAACTGCATCAGGTGCGTGGCCTTCAAAAATAATAATGGCCTGGGTCATGTTGCCCTTTAGAAACGCAACCAGCTCCTGAGTGACTTCTCCATCCCGACGGCGCCTCTGACCACCGTCACACAGCGGTCACACACACAGGCAGGCGCGGGGAAGTGTCTTGCTCAATGACACATCTACATAAACTTTTACTTCCTAAAGTTAAGAGTAATTATTGAAGTTTTCTCAAATGGAACACTGTGAAGTCAATATTTAAAGATTGACACACCAATAGTGAACAACATCATTTCTTTCTTGGCTGCACAAAATCAAGAACTCCAGGTTTATAGAACAAGTTTTTTATTTTATTTATTTATTTTTTTGAAGATGATGTAAATACTCGTTTAAGTTGGACTAAACACGAAAACGTCAAACAGAGCTTCTAAACTGGACAGTACCTGGAGGAATTACATCGACGAGGGGCAGGGTCTGGACATAAGAGAAGCAATGTGATTGGTCGATTTCGGGCATGTCCAAACTATGGCCCAGGTGCCAAATGTGGCCCTCAGACCAAATTTTCTCGGCCGCGTGAATCGGCCCGTATCACTTTTAAGCATTTTTTGTTTTTCTTTTACGGCAAATTTTGAAAACTCTCCCTTGATAAAGCTAACATCAAATATTCAGTGTGTCCCTTTGAGGATCTAAGCACGAATAAAGGTCTGGCGGCTCGTTTTAACCCGCTATAAACGCACAATTATTCACTGTTGACCCTCCATCGACCCTGAGCTTTGTCTGTGTTTTGATTGTGGATCTTGATTAAAAAAAGTTTGAGCACACTAGATTTATCCGGTGTCCACACTTCAAACTCTGCCCTAATTAATACCAGGCATTTCTGATTTTAAATAGAGGAGTCCTGCATGATGTCACATAGTACTTGAAATCGCAGTGGCCACAGGAGGTAGAACAGATTACTAGCACTACAATGTTCTATTTAAAGATTTATTTGATTTGATTGGACCCAAGCAAATTAATAAAGCTAATATCAGAGTAATAAAAACCCAAAATAAGCGCTGCAGGTCCAGGTTGATATTTCCCATTTCTATATTAAACAAGATTAAAGTTCATATGACACTAAATTGATTTTTGTGAGATTTAAGTCATGTTAGAACATTGTTTTCTCCTCAAAAACACACCTGGAGTTGTGTTTTGTTTCATTCACACACGTTTGAGTCACTTTTAATCATTAGTCCAAAGCTCAAAACGCTCTGTTCCACCTTGTGATGTCATGAAGTGGTAGTTTTCAACTTACCAGCTCATGTTTTACCTTCTGTTCAGTAGCATTTTGCAACTCCAGGATGTAAATGACCCAAAATGATTCACGTGAAGGTGCGTGAAGCTTAAAAACGCAGAATTTGCTACTGAATCCTTGCATTATTTTCTACGTAATCGTCTCGTTATGAATAATCTCCGCTAGAAAAAAACCTGACTGTCTCACTGTGGACACATTTTATTTTAATTTCCACTTGTTTTCCTCCTGCTCCGCGCTTATGTAACGCCTTGACTATAATCTCAGACGTGAATCATCGGTGAAGTGTTCCCAACGGACCAGTTTTAACCTCACTCTCCAAAACCTTTTACAATTATATCTATTCACAGTTCGGGTCAGGGGGCTTTATGTACAAGTGCACTGCTGTTTTATCTGTGTAGCCTTTAGCTTAGCGCGTCTGAACTCCGCACACACACGCAACACGATCATATCAATTAACGAAATCATTCAAACGTGATTATATACTCACAGTTTTTGAATCCTGTGTTTGCAAATTCGGAAATCTAGTCCGATATTACACGAAATGGACTCGTGTGAGCTTTAAGTCGTGTTATAATGTTGTTACGTCATCAAAAAACGCACCTGGAGTTGTGTTTTGTTTCATCTACACGTGTTTGACTGACTTTTTTATTAGTCTGTCTGCATCTCCAAACCTCAAAATGCTCTGTTCCACCTTGTGATGTCATGAAGTGGTAGTTTTCATATTAGCAGTTGCCTTTGACCTTTATTTCAGTAGAGATTCGGCAATTCTAAGGCTGAAATTATCCAAATGATTTCAGTGAATGTGTGTGCAGTTTATAAACACACTGGAGCACTTCCTGTATTACCACATGATGACATCACAAGGTGGAACAGAGTGTTTTGTGTTTGACAGCAGCTTAAATATGCAGGGTTTGTGCGTTAAACATGAACATGTGAATGAAACAAAACACAACTTGAGGTCTGTTTTTGATGAGAAAACTACATTAAAACAGCGATTAGAAAAATAAAAGATTAAAAAAATGCTCTGTTCCACCTTGTGATGTCATGAAGTGGTAGTTTTCATATTAGCAGTTGCCTTTGACCTTTATTTCAGTAGAGATTCGGCAATTCTAAGGCTGAAATTATCCAAATGATTCCAGTGAATGTGTGCGCAGTTTAAAAACACAGTGGAGCACTTTCTGTATTACCACATGATGACATCACAAGGTGGAACAGAGTGTTTGAGAGAAGAACCTCAGTCTAAATATGCAGGATTTGTGTGTTAAACGTGTGAATGAAACAAAACATAACTTAAGGTATGGTTTTGACAGAGATAAGTTTAAAAAAAAAATCTAATTTAAAAGAAAATTATACAAAAACACAAAAAAGCACTTCCTGTATTACCACATGATGACATCACAAGGTGGAACAGAGTGTTTTCTGTTTGAGAGCAGCTTAAATATGCAGGGTTTGTGCGTTAAACATGTGTCAATGAAACAAAACACAATTTGAGGTCTGTTTTTGATGAGAAAACTGCATTAAAACAGCGATTAGAAAAATAAAAGATAAAAAATAAGCAAATTTAGAAGAAAATGACACAAAAATGAACACGTACACACATAAATACGCATTTTTTCGAAGTACATTTCAGTTTTTTCCACATTATTTTACCCAACCATGGCCCTGTTCATGTTTTTGTTTAGTTTTTTTTTAACACTTTTGTTGGCGACTCTTTAACTTTCTGCTCTGAAACTCTTTGCTCCAAATGTCAAAGCTCTCGGGCAGCAAATGTTAACTGCCTGTAATTACATAAAGTTACCTATGCATCATTAGGAGTCTGGGGTTTCTATTCATAGCTGGAAGATCGGTGACAATTTTAATGAGCTAGAAACAGTTTGGTCTTCGTTTTGTCTGTTGTCATGACTACTATCATTTTGACGACGCTGGGACATTTTTCACTGGTGTAACGTTGCAGTTTATTATAATGAAAAACAAAAGCGAAACCTTCTGATTAAAGTACAATGCACGTACTTAGGCGTCTTAATTGACTATTGAGTTGTTATTATTAAATTAATCGGAGTGCCTTGACATCCATTATGCAACAGTCACGTCGGGCAGAGTGCATGCTGGGAAGTGTAGTGTCGTCATCACGTCGAGGAAATGATGAAGCGTCTGTGTTTTTAATGCTCAGTTTTTGCAGTTTTTCAGATTTTTAAAAAACGCATTTTGTAACTCGGTGGCGTCGTCCGTTATGCATTTTAAGCACAAAAACAGAAAATAACAGGAGGAGCCAGAAGAGGAGCCAGAGCCAGAAGAGGAGCCAGAGCCAGAAGAAGAGACAGAGCCAGAAGAGGAGCCAGAGCCAGAAGAGGAGTATAAAAAGGAGCCAGAAGAGGAACCAGAAGAGAAGCCTGAGGAAGAAGAGGAGCCAGAAGAAGAGCCAGAAGAAGAAGAGGAGCCACAACCAGAAGAGGAGCCAAAGAGGAACCAGAAGAGGAGACAGAAGAGGAGCCAGAGCCAGAAGAGGAGTATAAAGAGGAGCCAGAAGAGGAGCCAGAGCCAGAAGAGGAACCAGAAGAGAATCCTCAAGAGAAGCCAGAGGAAGAAGAGGAGCCAGAAGAGGAGCCACAACCAGAAGAGGAGCCAGAAGAGAAGCCAGAGGAAGAAGAGGAGCCAGAAGAGGAGCCACAACCAGAAGAAGAGCCAGAAGAGAAGCCAGAGGAAGAAGAGGAGCCAGAGGAAGAAGAGGAGCCAGAAGAGGAGCCTACGACCTCCAAGAAAAAGAAAGATAAATTTAACAGACAACACCCGGAGTCCTACTTAAAATGAGTTTGTCGCTACAGGTGAGTCTCAGGCGCCGAGTCGGCTCTGCGTAAAATGCAGGGAAAAGGAAACGAGACAATGAAACCTTCAAAACTACTTTGGCACAGTGAGACTAAACACCTGGGATTAAAAGATAAGATTTTAGAGTTTTTTGATAGAAACAAACGTGAACAAGAAAGACGAAGAAACAAGCGCAGGCTCCCTCTGATTCAGCCGTAAAGTCATTTTTTTACTCACTTTTTTTGTCATATTTATCTGCCGGTCCGTGAAAATAAAACCTACATTATTCCGATCCGTGGTGCAAAAAAGTTTGGGGACCCCTGATATAACTTGTCTAGTGGAGGGTCTGCGTGCCATCTGCCTGTCTCCATGGGGATTGTTATTGCTTTGCTAGAATATCCCACAGCCTGGCATTACGTCCAACGATCTGGCCTTTATTCAGTTACGCAATTACACTTGTTTTTACTGCTCAAAAACTGTTTCCTCTCCACAGATCTGACCTGTAACCCGGCCCAGTGGCGTCACCCGTTGGTCTCCGCGGTGACAGATAAGTAAATGCCATAAGGTGTCGAACCCGGCGACCAGAAAAGTTACATAAAGGACCTTTATTTCAACGAGGAATAGACAAAAAAGACAAAAAAAAACATGAGATGAGGTTTGATTTTGAGGAGTAAAACTTTAGCAGAGCAATGCAAACAATATGAAACGAAAGGATTTAAAGTAAGGACGGATCAGAAGAGACAACAGCTGATGTCATCAACGTTCCCTGGGGGTGCGATGCTAACTGGAGGCACTGCTCTGTCTGAAGCTTTGCCGAGTTAGACTTTGTTTTAAGAAAATCCTCTCCATAAGTCCATGAGTTAGCTAAAACTACAACAGGTGACCTTATTTGTGACATTTTTCCGTTAATCACGCTCATCATTTTTGTTGAAAATCAAATTAAATTCCTAAACTAGATTATGGACGCTTGTATTGATCACAGACTCCGAAAAATGTGTGCAAATCCACTTTTTCCTGAGTTTAAAATGTTTTTTTGTCAGTGTTCGCTAATGTGGCCGTAGCGTCACCATGGCAACTACTGAATATCCCACTGTAGACATGTACAGCCCCCCCTTCCCCGAGCGTTATGTCATGGCGAAGTATCAACAGATTGAGGCAAAGGAAACGGTTCAGAGGCAAAGGTTACGATTGGCTGATGGCGAGAGGAGGTGAGAAGAAACCAGGAAATAACAGCGTTTCTGGTTGAATTTATCCTTCAACTTCTTCTTTTAATCTTTTGCGGTTCGGTTTATTTTTCAGGAACTTTCGAAACGCGAACTTTGAAAAGAAGCGTTCAGTCGATACGAAAATGTTGGCAATAGCCTCGCAGTGAAAGGGCTTAGAAACGAGCGCGGTAGAGAGAGCGGCGCTGGTGGTGGTGGACTGGATTGGTCTGTATTGGCGTACTGGGAGCGTTTGGATTGGAAACATGGCCTCGGTGCGCTGTGTAATTATCAGTGGAGAGCTCTGGAGTGGTGCACCAGCTGTTGTTAATGAAAGCCTGATGCAGAAATGATGAGGCAGAGCGGAGAGGAGCAGAGCGGAGATGAAGAAGAGCCGTGGTGCGGACAGGTGGAGATGGGCACGTTCTCCTGACCCGCGGAAAGCATTTAGCGGTTTGTACACGTGGAAGCCGCTTGTACCTTAAAACGTGGAAAAAACAGACGTAGTTTTAAACGTTTCGCATCCACGTTTCTCTTCAGATGTTACGTCATTTTACTCTTACTTGATTTGTGCTTTCCCCAGAATGTTTTAACCTTTATTTCTGTTTAAGTAACGCTTGTAAACTGTGTAAAAAAAGTGGACTTAGAGAGAATGACGTCAAAAGAAGCTAACCGAGGCTAAAGCTGTTGTAGCAGCCGATTTGGAGACGAGTTCTTTATTTGGGATTCCGATCGCGGGTATCATAGCAACCAAAGAGCCAATCAGGAGCGAGGTTGTTGAAGGTAACGTCCCTTACTGTCCGCACCGCTGGTTTAGCAGGGCAATTAGCAAACGCTGTCAATCAAACCTGTTGCTAACTGTAGCGGGAGTGATTTCGGGGGAAAGAAGGCGCCTGATTTACGGACAAAATAGCTAAATAAAAATGAAAGGATCGAGTGAGACGGGTTAATACGAACATTTTAAGAACTGTCTGACTGTCGAATCTGATAGAAGTAGTTACGAAGTTAAGGAGAGCGGGGCGATGTTTATCAATAGAAAATGAATTGGAGTCAGTGGCGCCGGAAACGACCCAAAACTTGACTTTGTATTTGGAGCGTGGCAGCTAGCAGGTTAGCTTCAGTATGTCCATTTAAATATACAGTCTATGGTAACGGTACTCTACCTCTGGATATTACACTGATTTGTCGTCTTAGTAGTCGCTAGTTTAGTTTCATCTTCACATTTCAGGTGTTTTTGTTGTATTTTAAAATGATTTCCTCATCCTGACTTGACATGTTTGGTCGTTTCTTCAGCCTAAACGTGACGTACACTGCAGTTCGCCAAGTGAGGAGGGCGCCATGTGGAATTGTAATATTATAATTAATGTAAGAAAAAAAAAAAGTCAGGATTTAATGATTATTCATGATTACTGACCCCATGACAGATATAAAAATACTTAGACTGATGGTATTGGTGTCATTTTTTGTATTATTGATGCTGTTTTTATTATTATTGGTCCATCACTGTTGTACCAATAAACACATTTTAAATCATTTTGACTCTGATTCTTTGCATAAATTATACTTTTTGGAGTATAGATTGAAATGCCTCCTCGACGTTCTAATGCCTAAAACCACCAGGCAACGAAAGGGAATGAATCAATATTCTGTACTTTGCCTAAAAGTTGAGAATAACGATTAATTTCCTACGTCTCCTGGTCGTTTCAGTTGTTCTGCAGAAGAATTAACTTTATCAACTTTGTAACATATTTAACAAACTAGTGGCCCACAGTTATTCCTCACTTTTTTATGCATTTCAAAGGCCAAAGTCGAGCTTTAACGCCAACAACAACTAGCATGCTAAGCGCGTACATCCTTATACCTGGACAAAAACATATAATTAGATGCAGACAGTTCACATCTGACTTATTTTGACCTTGAGAGATGCTTATATATTATATCTGAACTGGGACAGGACACATTTTGCTCAAAAACTAAGTCGGCGCTGGCCCTTTAAGGCGCCGTACCCAATGTTTAGCTTAAATTTGTGGGTGTGGTCTATGGCGTTGTAGTGTCTAGTGCCGGGGTCTCAAACTCAAATCATCTGGGGGCCTAGTCTAGTCTAGATGAGACCTGGGTATTCCACAAAAAAAGTTTTGTTAAAATCTTCTCAAACGTCATCACCGTTTTCAAAATACATGAGGTAACACGGCAATTTTTGTGGATTTTATGGATATACGTCGTTATTCGTTGACTCTTTTGTGACGGGAGAACACAGCGCGAGTGACGGAGCCTTATACATGCAACGCCACGCTAACATTAAACTTTCATATTGTCCTGTGGGCCGCAAAATATCATCTTGCGGGCTGCAATTTGCCCCTGGGCCGCGTGTTTGAGCCTCCTGTTTCTAGCGAGTCTGCGTCGGTAAGAACACACTTTTGGATTTGTTGGTAGTGTAATGAAAATATGCAGTACAGTGTCACCAAAAAATGTTTTCCCAAAAAGTCCCGGCCCTACTGTGACCTTTAAAGTACTCGCATTACTCGTAGTACCCCTAAACTTTGAACTACCTAATGTCCCAGGCCATGTAGTACTCCGGAGCAGGATTACAGAGGCGAGCGAGCTAAATTCAGGGTTAAGCTTTGGCTAATCTCTTCTACAATGGCTGGACAAGTCGACACTGAGGCAGGTTAAGGACAGGGCGGACGCGACGGACTTTGACAGAAACGCCAGGTCCAAATAAAGTGAGCGGTTTGAGAGTAGATTCAAGTATAAAACGTTTGAAAAGGGTTGTTTTTTTTACGTTTTTTTGTCTGACTGCAGTAATGAATTCAAGTAATGCGACAATGTGCCTCTTTCCTACTTGTACTCGGTAAAAAAACATCTAGTACCGACGCGCTGCAGTGGTTGTGTTGTCTAAAGTGATGAGTATACGGCACATCCTGGTCATTTGTATTCACACTGTGGACTTTGCGATCTACAAAAATGATTGATTTGTGTGAGCGTCGACAGTAGTAACTTTAAAAAAAAATAAGTTAAAATTGCACTCTTTTATTTAGTTTTGAAAATAAAAAAGAAAGACTGTGTGACTAGTCGATATTTCGTCCTTACAATGAATTATCTGTAAATTATGATGTTACTTTTGTTCATTATTCTTACTCCAGTTGTACTTTCCTCAAATGTTTTTACTCTTTATTTCTTGGGCCACAACTTTGTACTTCTACGTGACTAATATGTAAAAGTAATAGTACTCGTTGTGTGTGTCGTATGTCGTTGTGTCCTTAGGCAAGACACTGAACAATGACTCTAGCGTAGAGCTTTGACGAGACTCTCATTATTATTATCGTCTCATTTAAGTGTTTGTGTTTCCGTAGCGACAAACAGGAAGCGATACAACACTTAATTTTGCGTGCGAGAGACTTTTTAACATCACGAACCATCTCACCTTTGCAGTAGTCAGTTATTTAAAGTCGGATTAAAGTCAAACTTGAGAGTCTAACGGAGATTCAGATAGAGCAGTGCCTCCGGATAGCGCACCCTTGAGGAAATTATGACGTCATCTGCAAAGTATTTTCTTTCTTTTCGCGGATGTTACAGCTCACAGTTCCTTTTGTTGTTTGTATTTATGTATTTTGTTTACCGTGTGCGCTCCCCCCACGTCTCCTGTTCCCCTTAAACCTGGCTGGTGGATCCCTGGGCCGTGATTGGACGACAGATTTCAGCCTCGCCCACCTCCAGCCGCCTCCCTCCCCATTTAAGGAGATTGGGGACACGTGCTCGGGTTCTGCTGGCCTGGAGTCGCCCGTCTGCCTTTGGGTAAAGTCTCATTCGTTCAGTCACTACTGGGGGAAGTGGCTTTTGTTTAGAGACACTTCGATCATCAGTTCCGACTCTGACTGATGGATTCAAAATATATATTCAAGTTATCTTATGTTATCTCACTGTTCATTTTAAAGGTACTATAATGTAATGTTCACTCTTTATTATAATCATTATATTCAACTATGTAAACTATGTAATCTGCACTAATGTTTGTTCTTGAGTCTTGCAGAAAATGTCTTTTGAAAGTGCAGGATCCCACGGGAAGAAGGTCACGGTGAAACTGAAACAGAAACATCATGGGAGGATGTTTTGTGACCTTCTGGAAATGCAAAAACAGAATATATTTCTCTGTGAATATCGTCATATGTTTTTACACTGCTTGCAAAGTATACGCCCCCCCCTTCAGATGTGTATGTAACTAGGGTTCCCTAACTTTAATAAAAGAGGTGAAAGACGGTCTGGGCCCCCAGAGAGGGTGGTGGTTTGTAACTGGGGTTTTTTGCCTCTCTGCTCTTTCTCCTCAATATTGAGACAAAATAATCTCTCTTGTCTTCTCTTCTCTTTTGAACTGTAATATAGGTTGTGAACTTATCACTGACTCTGCGCAAGATTTTGTTATTATAAAATGTGTGTTTAGTTACTTTACCCTTATTTACTTCGGTTTAATTCTTTGCGAGGAACCTTTGTTTATGTATGTTTACCTTTACACACAATTAAATTCCCTTATTTTACCATTTTACCATCTTGTATTTCTTTTTTGTTCCCTCCCTTTCCCCACACAAGCTGAGTCGTAACAGTCTAGCTTTTTTTTTCTAGCTTTTTTCTAGCATTATAGCATTTTTATTTTATTTTTGGATACTGCAATCCCGACACGAGCCGCACACGGTTCATTTGAAAACCTACCGCATTAAAAAAAAGGTAAATCTGAACCTTACATAACCGCCAAACCGCACACACCGCTCCGTTTTTAGCAAATAAACAACATCCCCTAGCGTA
Source organism: Periophthalmus magnuspinnatus (assembly GCF_009829125.3). NCBI lineage: Eukaryota > Metazoa > Chordata > Actinopteri > Gobiiformes > Gobiidae > Periophthalmus > Periophthalmus magnuspinnatus. Next base: position 3,566,846 of record NC_047133.1, read on the forward strand.
CGGGAGCATAAAACGTGATTACACTTGCGCCGAATAGCTAATTATCTCCACTCCATTCACACCCTCAGCGAGCGTTTTACTAATCCCATTCCACACTCGTTCGTTTTACCTTGTTGTCGGAGAGCCCCGTCACTTGGTCCACGAACTCCTCTTGGATCATGAAAGCGGCCAGGTTGGCAGTGTAGGAGGCGAGGAAGATGACGGCGAAGAAGGCCCACACGGAGACGATGAACTTGCTGGTGGTTCCTTTGGGGTTCTGGACGGGCACGGAGTTGTTGAAGACGAGACCCCAGAGCAGCCACACGGCCTTGCCCATGGTGAAGGACGGGCCGTGGGGGTCTGAGGACGGAGGGAGGAGGGCGGAGGAGGGGAAGGAAAAAGGAGGAGGTAGAGGTTAGAGATGCGAGCGGCGGCGTGGTTTGCGTTCAAGTGCGAGTGGAGAGGGTGTAGTTAACTTTATGTGGAACAATGTGATTTTAGTGTCAAATAAATGCAAAAAAAAACATAGTGTACATAAAAAATACATTCAAATAAAGACCTGACATGTTTATTTTCATATTTAACCCTCCTGAGACCTGACGTCCTCATCTGTGGACAACACATTTTGGATTGTTTAGGCCACAGTGCAAATTTTTAGAAGAACAGCAATAAGAGAATGTTCAATTTTGAATATTTCTAAGAGTTTAGAATATTTATTTTTTTGTTTATTTTTATTTTATTTTTTATTTAATTATTTTATTTTTATTTGTTTTTATTATTTTTTATTGTATTTTTATTTTTTTTTATTTACTTATTTTTTATTATTTTATTTGATTAAAGCTCGGGTCTCAGGAGGTTAAGTTCACACTGGTCGTCTAAACATTTGAAAATCATCTATAATTTAGTCGTGGGTCTATATTTTTTGACATTTCTTTCACTGATACTGTGAAACTTGAGGGTTAAGAATTAAAGTTATTGTAATAATTGGATCTTAAGTTTAATAATCATGATTTATTGGAGAAAGAAGTACTCAATTTTGTAAAACTACAGACACCGGAGCAAAAACATACGCAATAAAAGTATCACATGAACAAATCTGCTGAAGTATAAAAGTATAAAAAGCGTAAAAATTAACGTTATTTCACAGTTTGAAACCAAATAAAACTTAAAATGAGTTTTGTTTAGTCGATTTTTTTTTTTCCTGCTGTTTCTATCAGAATATTTTTGTTTTGCTCAAATTATGGATGTGTTAAAAATAAATAATAATAATAAATAAATAAATAAAATAATAATAAAATAATACATAATTTTCTGCAGCTCTTGGACAACAATAAAAAAAAATCGTTTACTTTTCAGTCCAGTTTGAAAATGTAGTGTCGAAAATACAGATACTGCAGATATATATACTTTAAATCTACTTAAATACAGCATAGATATCTAAAATGTACGTTAACTGCAGTACTTTACTACTTTTACTTCGTTACATTCCCCCATTGGTCTCTAGAGATAAACATGTTCACATCAAATGCAGATTTTAGTGAAAACTATTAAAATGTTGGTGTATTATTATAAAAACAAACACTTTGGACACGACCGAGTTGTTGATGTCATTTGGCGTTTTGGGTCCGACGGTCACGACAAACCTCAGGACGTGCAGCCGATCGTTAATCAGCGCTAGTGCAGCCGTTGCAGCGCAGTGAGGCTCTGAACTTTACGGAGTTTTACAGAGAAAAACTTTCACGTGCCTCCATGTGCGTGTCGTGTGAGTAATTTGTTTTGTCCCACAGTTAAACACCAATCGGAGCGTCTCAGTTCAGCTCAATGGGCACAGCGGCGTTTCACACCAGCTCATTCAGGCTCATATATAAAAATGTGTTTTAAAAGTATTTTCAGGACGTTTGGTTTTGAAAAGTACTCGCCAAAGTTAAATCTGTCAACGGGACAAAAAGTTTTAGGGTGAAGACGTTTCGCTGCTCGTCCAAGTTCTTCTTCTTCTTCAGTTCTGGTCAGATTCCTGCTGGACACTGCCTCATATCTGTCAGAAGGAGGCGCTAAACACACTTTTGTTTATAGTTTCTCTTTGTAGGCTAATGTGGAATGTTCAGCAGTTACCGTGGTGACACATGCACAGCTTTGCAAACTCTGTCAAAAAAGTTTTAAGATGATTTGAAAACTCAAGTAAAAATACAAAATGGATTTAAAAAACACATTTTCAGGAGCCTCTGATCAATTCATTTGATTTATCGTCCTGTTCAGGAAAAAAGGTGAGATTGACTAACTGAAAAACTGTTCGCTAATGCTAGCTAGCTTGAGACTATGTTAGTTTAAGACTACGCTAGCTTGAGACTATGCTAGCATTGGGCCTATGCTAGCTTGAGGCCATGCTAGTTTGTGACCCTGCTATCTGGAGACTACGCTAGTTTGAGACTACGCTAGCTCGAGACTATGCTATCTTGAAACAACACTAGCTTGAAACTGTGCTATCTGGAGACTACACTCGCTTGAGACTATGTTAGTTTAAGACTACGCTAGCTTGAGACTACGCTAGCATTGGGCCTATGCTAGCTTGAGATCATGCTAGTTTGAGACCATGCTATCCTGAAACTACACAATCTTGAGACCACGCTAGCTCGAGACTACGCTATCTTGTGACTACGCTATCTTGAAACAACACTAGCTTGAGACTACACTATCTGGAGACTATGCTAGCATTGAGAGCTTGAGACTTTGACGAGCAACGAAGCGTCTTCACTTCTACAACATTTTGTCCAGTTTGGCAAATTAAACTTCGGCCTTTGCTCTGGATCAGACGTGAGACGACTGAGGGATGACACAGACATTTGAAAAGTACATTTTTATTTCAATTTTCAGTGTCTAGTCTGTGCGTAGTTTTGCACACGGCCCTCGTTGACCTTTAACACACGACCCTCGTTGACCTCTTACCTTTGCCCTGTGCCAGGTTCCTGTTGAAGCCCAGTGGACTGATGTACTCAAACATAAACACGGCCATTGCAGTGACCAGCAGGAGCATCACGAACATCATGACCCAGACTGATGCGCTGAATGGCTCTGGAAAAAAAAACAAAAAAACCACACAATTAATATTAACCACGTCCTTTTTACCTCCACTTCCTGTTCACCTCCGTCTGTCCACACCGTCACTGAATAAATCAATCACACATTTACGTTGCCGCGGGTAACGAGCTGACTCGGGGCCCGTCCGTACAGCTCCACGCCCACGCCCTCGCATCGCCGGGACGCGCCGCCGTTTGACAGACAGAGGGCGCCGTACAGAGCCCCGTGTCAGCACTCCTGTCCTCCCCCAAGATTAAAACGCTCCAGCTAATGGACGGAGAGAAGAACGGCCCCCGCCATCGCCAACGCCATCGCCACCGCCACCGTGTGCTCCTCAGGGTGTGTGTGTGTGAGCGCGGAAGAGTGGATGGGAGGAGTGGAGGGATACAGAGAAGGGACGGAAAGAAGGAGAGGAACAGGGTGAGGAAGTGAGGGAGGAGAGAGAGGGGAAAAAGAGATGAGAAACTGAGGGAAAGGGAGAGAAATGCGGAGAGAGGATGAGCGAAAGAAGAGAGAAGACAAACAGAAAGAGAGAGGGAAGAAGAAGGGTGAGAGGGAGAAGAAGGGTGGAAGGAGATGAGAAACTGAGGGGAGAGAAGATGAGGGAAAGAAGAAAGATAAGAGAAGACAAACGGAGTGAGAGAAGGAAGAAGAGGGGTGGAGAGGGAGAAAAAGAGTGGAAGGAGATGAGAAACTGAGGGGAGAGAAGAGGGGAGGAAAGAAGAAAGGGACAGAACACAAAGAGTGAGAGAGGGAAGAGGAGGGGTGGAGATGAGAAATTGAGGGAAAGGGAGAGAAACGTGGAGAGAGGATGAGGAAAAGAAGAGAGAAGACAAACGGAAAGAGAGAGGGAAGAAGAAGGGAGAGAGAGAAAGTGGAAGGAGATGAGAAACTGAGGAGAGAGAAAAGAAGACAAACGGAGTGAGAGAGGGAAGAAGAAGGGTGAGAGGGAGAAAAGAGTGGAAGGAGATATGAAACTGAGGGGAGAGAGAGTGAGGAGGGACAGAGAGGGGGGACGGAAAGAAGGAGAGGAACAGGGTGAGGAAGTGAGGGAGGAGACAGAGGGAAAAAGAGTGGAAGGAGATGAGAAACGCGGAGAGAGGATGAGGGAAAGAAGAGAAGACAAACGGAAAGAGAGAGGGAAGAAGAAGGGAGAGAGGGAGAAAGAGTGGAAGGAGATGAGAAACTGAGGGGAGAGAAGACGAGGGAAAGAAGAAAGAGATAAGAGAGAAGACAAACGGAGTGAGAGAGGGAAGACAAGGGGTGAGAGGGAGAAAGAGTGAAAGGAGATGAGAAATTGAGGGAAGAGGAGAGATGAAGGGAGAGAGGGTAAGGGGAAAGAAGAAAGAGAGAAGAGAGAGGGAAGAAAGAAGAGGAGAAGAAAGAAGAGCAAAAGAGACGGGGGGATGGGGTAAAAGGGTGGGGGAGAGAAGAGAGAGAGAAGGGAGAGAAAGAGGAAAGGGGGTGGGAGAGAGAGAGAAAAAGAGTGGAAGGCGATGAGAAATTGAGGGAAGAAGAGGGGAGAGAGGGTGATGGAAAAAAGAAAAAAGAGGAGACAAACGGGGTGAGAGGGACGAAGAAGGAGATAGGAGATAAGAGCGAGAGAAGAGAAGAAAGACGAGTAAAAGAGACAGGAGGGACGGGGTAAAGGTGTGGGAGGAGAGAAGCGAGAGATGGTACAGAGCGAGAGGAAAGGGGGTAGAAGAGAGTAAGAGTGAGAGACGGAGAGAGAGGACAGAGGGAGAGATGAAAGGATAGAAGAGAACAGAGTGAGAGACGACCGTGTGTCCACTGACCCAAAGTTCGGCGACTCAAATCTCGCTCTCGACATAAAAACCGTGGGTCGAGCGTCGAACGTCCACTGACCCACAGATGAACACTGTGGTTGTGTCCTTGGGCAAGACACTTAACCTTAACCACCTGTGCACACTGTGTGCACTTGTGCGTCCGTGTGTGTGTGTGTGTGAACGGGTGAGTGGTTCATTCACGTAAAGAGCTTCGAGCGCCTGAAGGTGGAAAACGCCACGTAAAAATGTGACCAGAAGAGAGAGAGAAAAAAGAGGAGGATAAGAGAGAGGAGGACAAAGAAGAGATGAGGAAGAGTGAGACATACAGAGAAAAGACGAGAGAGGGTGAGGGGAAAAGAATAAAGAGACATAAGAGAGAAGATAAACTGAGTGAGAAAGGGAAGAAGGGTGAGGGAGAAAAAGAGTGGAAGGAGATGAGAAATTGAGGGAAGAGGGGAAAGAGGGTGGGAAAAGAGAGAAAAGAGAGAAGACAAACGGTGAGAGAGGGAAAAAGAAGGCTGTGGGAGATAAGAGCGAGAAAAGAGAAAAAAGAGGAGCAAAAGAGACAGGAGAGAGGGGTGAGAATGTGAGGATAGAGCTGAGAGAGAGGAGGACAAAGAAGAGATGAGGAAGAGTGAGACATACAGAGAAAAGATGAGAGAGGGTGAGGGGAAAAGGAGGACGAGAGAAGGGAAATGCAGAGAGAGGGAAGAAGAAGAGGAGAAGAAAGAAGAGCAAAAGAGACAGAAGGGCGTGGAGGGAGAGAAGAGAGAGCGGAAAGGAGGTGGGAGAGAGAAAAAAGAGTGGAAGGAGATGAGAAATTGAGGGAAGGGGAGAGAAGAGATGAGAGGGTGAGGGAAAGAATGAAGAGATAAGAGAGAAGATAAACTGAGTGAGAAAGGGAAGAAGAGGGGTGAGGGAGAAAAAGAGTGGAAGGAGATGAGAAATTGAGGGAAGAGAGGAAAGAGGGTAGGAAAAGAGAGAAAAGAGAGAAGACAAACGGTGAGAGAGGGAAAAAGTAGGCTGTGGGAGAAAAGAGCGAGAAAAGAGAAGAAAGAGGAGCAAAAGAGACTTGAGGGAGGGATGAGAATGTGACCAGAAGAGAAAAAAAAGAGGATAGAGCTGAGAGAGAGGAGGACAAAGAAGAGATGAAGAAGAGTGAGACATACAGAGAAAGGATGGAGTGGGTGGGTGAGAGAGAGGAGTGACAGAGAAAGAGGTGGGTGAGAGGAGCGGGGACAGCGAGGAGGAGAAGGTGAGTCAGGCGAGAATAAAGGAGGACGAGTGGACATGGAAAGAGAGAGAGAGAGAAGGAAAGAAAGAAAGAGGAGGGTCCATTTTCAAGCACGTCAGGTTTTCCCAGATAAGACTTTCTAATTACCACTTTCCCAACAGTAACAGTCTAAGTGTGCGTCAAGTGCAGCCGACGTGTGCGATTGTGTTTTTAATGTTATGGTTAAAACAAACTCATCATTTATTCACCCGCAGTTTTATTTAGACTGATCTGTGCAGGTTTTACCCTTTAACGAGTGAGGATTATAGACTTTTATTCTTTTTTTTAACATAAAAATCATGTCGAAGGAAGTATCAGCGTGTGCTTTTGTCTTTTTTCACACAACTACCTCTCTTTTACACATCTATCCATCCTTATTTTTACTTTGACGCATCGAATAACTGACCGGGGGAATCCTGGCGGCACCTGCGCTCTGATTGGTCGTCTTTGAGGGACGACGCAAGCGCATTATCAAAATGACAGTGACATATTTAAATAGCCCCTTGCCTCTGCTTTGAGACGCCGTTTGAAATATTTATTTTATTTTATTTTATTTATTTTATTTTATTTTATTTTATTTTATTTTATTTTATTTTATTTTATTTTATTTTATTTTAATTTAATTTAATTTAATTTAATTTAATTTAATTTAATTTAATTTAATTTTATTTTATTTATTTATTTATTTATTTATTTATTTATTTATTTATTTTAATTTAATTTAATTTAATTTAATTTAATTTAATTTAATTTAAATTTTTTATTTATTTATTTATTTTTATTGCCAAACACACACACATAGTGACCATACATATACAATAGTGTCAAGTGGTGATAAAACATACAAGACGTACAAAGACATAACAAAGGCTTCTGAACATAACAGCTATTTACAAGTGTGTGTGACAAGTGTGTGTTGTGTGTGTGACATGTGTGTGTTGTGTGTGTGCGTGTGTGTGTTGTGTGTGTGCGTGTGTGTGTGTCCTGTGTGTGTTTTGTGTGTGACATTTCTGTGATTTTGTAGGGTTAAGGTGGAAATGGGAGAGGACAGTGCCAGTACTGGTCATTCGTAAGTGAGAAAGGAAAGTATAGAGAAATTAGACAGGAAGGAAGAAAAGAAGGAAAAAAAAATGAAATGAAAATGTGTTTGATGTCCCTGGTCTAAAGAAAGTGGGTTTTTGTTTTCTTTTTTATTATCATTGTGGTATTGGAAAAGGTATTGACGATCGAGTCTATTCCTTAGTATCAAAATTGAGTTTGAAGTACAAATACATTCAACTTTACTTCATACGGTGAACAGAGACGCTACGAACCAGAGACAGATCGACCGCTGCTCTAACTGTGAAGTCAGAGCATTGATTTCGAGGCAAATTGGATTCACACCAGATTATCAATGTGTCCTTGAATATCGGAACAAAGAACATAAATTAAACTAATTATAATTCAAATCATAATAATTTAAAAAACACTATCTGAACTCCTTTCAACAATTTGTTTATCCAATTATAAATTCCACTGAGGTAATCAGACAGAACTACAAAGACCATGATCCTTTGCTCTTTTAGTTTATTGTTCTGCCTGTGTAACTCTAATCATAAAAGTGCACGAAGCAATTTATATCATACAGACAATTAAGTCAACGCTCGTGATGGAGACCAGCAGGTGGCGCTACCTCCATCCGTAAAGTTACACAGTGTATCTTTAAATAAAAACAACTCAAGATCTTGATTTTACATCCTTATTTTACACCAAAATGTGCCTTGACCCAGTCCAGATGGGTCAAAATAAGTCTGTTGTGTTCTGTCAGCGTTTAATTAGAACGTTTTTTATTGTCCAATATGAAGTGCACGTTAGCATGCCAGTTGTTGTTAGGTTTCTGTCGCACCAACACGTCGCACCGGCCTGTGAAACATGAATAAATTAGAAGCTCGGAGATGATAAGTGAACTAAAGGGAGCTGGTGTATTTTCCCGGAGTACAAGTCCCACTGGAGTATAAATCGCACTGTAGTATAAGTCGTGCAGGAGTATAAGTCCCACTGCAGTACAAGTCCCACTGCAGTACAAGTCCCACTGCAGTATAAGCCGCACTGAAGTACAAGTTGCACCAGAGTATAAGTCGCACTGGAGTATCAATTGTACTGGAGTATTAGTCACACTGGAGTATAAGTCGCAACGGAGTATAAGTCTCACGGAAGTACAAGTCGCACGGAAGTACAAGTCGCACCGAAGTACAAGTCGCACCGAAGTACAAGTCGCACCGAAGTACAAGTCGCACCGAAGTACAAGTCGCACCGAAGTACAAGTCGCACCTGAGTATAAGTCGCACAGGAGTATAAGTCGCACAGGAGTATAAGTCGCACCAAAGTATCAATTGTACTGGAGTATAAGTTGCACCAGAGCACAAGTCGCACCGCAGTATAAGTCGCACAGGAGTATACGTCTCACCGGAGTATACGTCGCACCAGAGTATACGTCACATCAGCCAAAAAAAAAAGCATAATAATGAAGAAAAAAACAACATATTTCACACTCACATAAGCCACACCCCCGAGAAAACTGAAAAAAGTGCGACTTACAGCCCGGAAAATACAGCAGTTCTGTTTGTCATGTTTTTAAATCAGATACTGCGCCTTTATCAATATATATTTAGTGTTTTTATAATATCACATAAACGTAAACATTTGGCCGTTTCACACATGAAGCAGAGGTAAGTTTCCTCTTAATGACGTTCCCACTCGTTTTACATCCATAATGTATATTCTGTTGCTTTTCTGTCACTTGAGCACGTTTTAAAAATGAATGCGCCGCCCCCACATCCATCTGCTGTGTGCACAAAGACGGTAACCTCCAGGAGAGAGGTGTCCATGGGATTGTGGGAAAATGTGAGAAGAAAAAGAAGTGACAGAAATCCCATGTTTTAAAACAGGTTGAATGAAGCAACATATAACAGAGAAAATGTTGGCCCAAGATTTTGTTTTGATTTCTGCAGGTTACATCAGGATTTAATATCGTGAAAAAAACACTCAAGTGGAGACAAAAGTGTGAAAGTTACACATCTGAGTAAGAACGCACTTTCAATTATAATTTTGGCAGGAAATATTTTTATTTTTAAGGTTTCAACGATGTCAAATCTTTAGAATATAAATAAATAAGAAAATATTTAAGTAAATAAATAAATACAAATAAATAAAATAAAATAAAATAAAATAAAATAAAATAAAATAAAATAAAATAAAATAAAATAAAATAAAATAAAATAAAATAAAATAAAATAAAATAAAATAAAATAAAATAAAATAAAAAAAAATAAAATAAAAAAAAAAAAATAATCAGTGCATTCTAGAAAAAAAAATATTGGGACAAAATATAATAAATTCCCTGAGCACAATAGGAAATGGAATATTTTCCCAGCATTAGTGACAATTTTTTTCCTAGTTTTTTCATATTTTTGAAGCCCTTTGTTGAGTTGTTTGGACTTTTGGGTTATGTTTTATTGTGTATTATTATTATTATTGTTTTTATTTATTTATTTTTCCTCTCTCTCCATATGTGTTTCTATTAAGTACGAGTGGGTGGACGTGACGAGCGGGTGGAGCCTGACATTATATATATATTTTTATTTTTAAAGAATACATTTCATAAACCTAAAACAAACTGTGAGAAGAAGCATCAAACAGCTCATGAGGTCAAAATATATCTATTGTGTGTGGTGTGCGTTTAATTATAAAGCGTTTTAATGTGCGATAATCAGGAAGTGTGTGTTACCATACTAGTTGTTGTTAGTTTTACGGTCGCTAAAGACACTCTCGCTGATTTTACCGTCTTAAAAACAAGAAAAACAGAACTAGATCATTTTAAGCAGTTTGTAGTGATCCGTATTTATACTTCACTCACCTCATTATTCACCAAGATGAGTTTATAAGCACTTTTCACAACTTACAGTCAGTTTTGCCGTGACAATATAAGCTCACAACAAATCGCGTGCTAAGAGTTTTGTAATTATACGCAGACAGGACATACTTATGCTTATCGACCTATTCAGCCCCGCCCACTTTAACCTGGAAATGCGACTAAACCACACGAACTCTGATTAAGTGGGAATCCCATTCATTTCAATGGAGAATTACTGAGAAGTTCTGCCACTAAACTATGATATGAAGTAGGTTGATTTGTGTAGTGTTCAGTGTTGATGTGACCTTTAAAAGTGCGTTAAAACTGCGTTAAAACGGCATTGAAACAGCGTTAAAACAGATTTAAACTGGCTCTGAACCGGCTTTAAAACTGCAATAAAACGGTGATAAAACGGCAATAAAACAGTGATAAAATGACTTTAAACTGGCTTTGAACTGGTTTTAAAACAGCGATAAAACGGAAATAAAACGGCGATAAAACGGCAATAAAACGGCAATAAAATGGTGATAAAACAGCTTTAAACTGGCTTTGAACCGGCTTTAAAACAGCGATAAAACAGACATAAAAAGGCAATAAAACAGTGATAAAACGGCAATAAAACGGTGATAAAACGGCAATAAAACAGTGATAAAACGCCTTTAAATTGGCTTTGAACTGGTTTTAAAACAGCGATAAAATGGTGATAAAACGGTGATAAAACGACTTTAAACTGGCTTTAAACTGGCTTTGAACCGGCGATAAAACGGCTCTGTAGTCCATATAAAACTTATTTGCCGTCAACATCAGGAGCCTCATGCAAAATAAAAAAACCCAAATGACGATGGCGTCGCCCACGACACTTTCCACAATCAGGTGACAACAATATGTCAATATATCAGGACTGGAGCAAAACAAACTTAAACCTGTGGGAAAAAATGAGCATCACAATCATTTCCAACACAGCACCGCTCGAAAAAACGACTTTGTCCAAAATGAAACGAGGCAGCCCCTGATTATGTGCTCGACTTCCTGCGCTAAGCCAAGACTATTTGCAGTGCGTCGAGTGTGTGAGATGAAAGAGGAAGTATTGACAGCTGTGTAAAAAGAGCTCATCCAAACACACAAAAACAAACACGAGACAGTGGAACAGCAGACGCACAAACGCCACTGTACTCCTGAGCGTCGCACTAGACACGACCGGCCAAATGTGGGAACGAAATCTGAATTTGAAAAAGTAAAAACCCAACGAAAGGGATTGTGTAACCGTCTTAACTGTGGCCGTCTTCTGATCTATGTTATAACGTCGTTGTGTGTTTTTTTTGTTTCACTCACACAATTTTAACGCACAAACTCTGCAGATTTAGGCCGAGTTCTTCTCTCAAACAGAAAACGCTCTGTCCCACCTTGTGATGTCATCATGTGGTGACAGTTTGCGGCTCGTGCGCTCAAACCTTTTCAAACGACGTCATTTTGTTTGTGAAAAGAAAGATTGATATAAACCTACAACTTAAAGCAAAACACATCATTTTTGGTGTTTGTCGAAAAAAGATTGTAGCAAAAAAATTAAATGAATCTTGAATCTAATCCAATCAAAATATTCAGTTCATTGTTGTAAATTTTCTCGCCAGAAACTCAAATTTGTTGTATTTCGATCCCTTTTGTCTTCATATAATTTCTCTTTGCACAGAATTTGAAATATAAAATCTATTACTGCGTTTATTTTTCTACGTTTGTTTAACTTTTTTTTGCTTAAACCTCTTGCCGTTCTTGCTTATAAACTGCTCATACTTTCGCTAAAATCGTTTGGATAATTCCAGGTCCGGAGTTGCCGATCTCCGCTGAACAAAAACAAAAGCTAAAAGGAGCGTGAAAACTACCACTTGATGACATCACAAGGTGGAACAGAGTGTTTTGAGCTTTGGAGATGTAACAGACGAATAATAAAGTGACTCAAACACGTGTAAATGAACCAAAACACAACTCCAGGTCTGTTTTTTGAGGAGGTAACGGCCTTAAACTAAGACTTAAAGCTCATAAAAGTGAATTCTGTGCAGTATAGGACCTTTAAAGACATTAATGGAGTTTAAAAAAATATATAAAATGTAAATATTCTGTAAGTGTTTTCAGTTTGAGAGAAGAACTCGGCGTAAATCTGCAGGGTTTGGGTGTGGCCCCTTTAAATTCAGTCATTTCCACTTTAATGTTCAGTTTGGATGGGTTTTTTTTAGATTTAAAGCCAATCCTGTCAGAGAAAGTACGAGGTTTGGAGCAGACAGACTTTTACGAAGGATTTTGACTATTTTTTCTGTTAAAAAGCACTGATTAGGTGAGTATGTCTCGTTTATTTTCAGGAAACTAATTGACATTTTTCTCAGAGTAATGATGCAGATTGTTCAGGAACTTTACAAGTGTCCAGGTGGTTTTGACACGCCCACAATCTACATCCACCACTTATTTTTTATAATTTATCTACTTTAATAAGCACTTAGGTCTCATTTCCCTCGTAAATAACTTAATTTAGAAGGGAAAGGGGAAAAAGGGAAGAAAAGAAAAATAGAGAAAAGTTAGAAAAGAAAAAAAGG